>NW_023339796.1:13837237-13845472 GCF_004916995.1 Morone saxatilis | reverse complement strand
GGTGGTTCCTCTAGCTAGCTCATCGCTGATGCAAAACATTTGTTCCCTGCAGCACAATGAACTGCGTGAGATGGAAGATGACAAAGAGGCACACAGGCGGGAGAGAGGTTGAGCAACGGTTGGAAGGCCTACCTACATGTCAGTCAGGTTTGTTTTAAAGCGGAGTGGGGGCAGGGATGCTGTCAGACATAACCTTGTTTGATCAAGTGCAAAGGCAGTGCTACTGATAACATTTACTCATATTTACTGTCTTAGTAAAACCTGCAGTCTTAAGACGTGTCTCTTTCAGAAAAAGTCAACAAAGCAAACAACCAAAGTTGCATCATGAGTTATGATTGTTTATGCCTTATCTTTAAGGGTTAGGACAGCCTGTATTCAAGTTCTCGAGGATAGTGGATCCAAACATTAGACTCTCTTATCTGTGACCCCACTTCATGTGCTAGGGTTGGCAGCAGGTCTAGCCTTTGCTCCTGTGAGGTCATTTATCGCGGGTTATTTATAAACTTTGGCTCAACCTCGACACAACCTATTCACGTGCGTTACATTTCCAAGCTGCAGCACCTTTAGAAGCTGTTAAAGAGAGGACAGGTTTATCCAGAGGTGTCTGACGCATGACATATTGACTTAGTGACTAATTCCCACTGAGGTGGACAAATACAATAATATAATATCGTAAGGACGTCATAAAATGAAATAAGGCAGGTTTTATTGTGTTATTGTGCTTTAATTACTCTACTTTCTGCTGTTATCCTGGTAAAATAAAGTCATCTTGAAATGAACAGAGGCTCATGTCAAAATAATACACCCAGGATTTTGTTGTTGTTGCTATTTTAGAAAAATATATATAATTTGTTTATCTCATTATTTCAGTACTAATGACAGACAATCAAATGCAATGTATTTCTTATTGTAATGTATTATTATTATTATTATTATTATTATTTGGTTCGGTTAATTGGACAATACTTGCCTCGTGCCGACCGTTAGCCCTTGACAACAAACTTTTTAAAAACGTAGCTCGAGCCACTGCGTTACTCGGTAAACTGAGTCAAATTTAACCGGAGAACCAAAAATAATGCTAAATGTAGAGCCTCATAAACGTTAACAACATCCCTCACTATAGCTGGATAAAAGTTGTTTACCTTATGCAGCGGTTTTTTTCCCCAGAGCAGGCTTCCTCTTCAATTACAAGTGGAGGAAAAACAACAACAACAAAAAAGTTAATAAAAATGTATCTATATCCTAAAAAAGTTTATCAGTATCTTTTACAGTATCTGCCCTCGAACAGTTATGGCAAACAATGTAGGCTGCAACATAGCCGGGACATTTTGATTTTGAGGTTATGAAAAAAACAAAGAGCTCTAACTGGCTAACAGTAAACACAGAACCCATTTATAGTTGTCAGGAGAGAGAGAAAAAAATAATCCAGCCCACTCAGCTGTTGGACCCGTTGCATCCTGGGTACCCGAGTTCAAGTGCGGGTGTCGTGTCTTACTGTTTCCTCTATGAGAAACGACACTTCCCAGGCGCCTCTAGTTCTCCACGTGGCTGTCCTTTGTTTGCAAACAAACTCAACTTTAGTGAAGAAAAAGTTCACAACAAGAAAGTGGCGGCGATTGAGCAATACTCTCAAAACAACACCAGTACAATGGCGTTACGTGTGTGAACACGTAGTTGGTTAGACGGGATTAACCATACTCCTATAGACACACAGGCAAGGCATATATGTGCCTAACGAAACAATAGCTGTAATGTGACCCTATGGACACGTGAAGACAGGGTGAAACGCACCATGCTACCATTTTTTTTTTTTCAGGTGAGAAGGAAGGAGGATCTTAGTTTGAACAAAGGATGTCACAACTTCCTCCCCCTGTTGCAAAATATATTTCTGAGAGCCCCCAGCTGTGTTCCCTGAAAAGTCCACCATGTTATTAATGACCCAGTTTACACTTTGTTCAACCACGTGCGTAGTATTGGGCCCTTTACACATCATACTTCTGTCTGTGGAAGTTGATGTCTGCGTATACAATATCCATATGTTATATTCATGAACACATAGTTATTAGAAACACAAAGTGCTGTCTCTGCCCTTTTTACACACCACTATTGTACATGAATCTTCAGTCCTAGGTCTCCTGAAGACGAGCAGGTACAGTGAAAGGGCTTTTTGTCACCCTCAGTTATACACACTAACTGGAACATCCGTAAGTTGAAACACAATAATTTAGCAACGGATGAAAAATTACATCATCAGAAAGATGAGCAGGAAGCATCACTTCCAAGAGCAAATATTTCCATGGAAAACAGGCAAATCAATACAGAAATGAATTAGTCATCAGTAGAGTTGTTTAATTACAGTGGCATGGAAATTGATATAGAAATGGCAAACAATAGCAAATGTGATTCTTTTTATGTGAGTCTGATCCACCTGGAGGTGCAGAAAGGTTGGCAGTGAGCACCCGGGAGCAGAGGTTTAGAGCGTGTGTGACGGAAGCAAGGTTCAGTGGCTTGTTGATAGCAAGCAAACACACATACAGTTCATTTGCTGCAGGGAAAAGCCATGACGCAGCCCAATGGACAGACAAATGTGTCCCTCTGCTGTTGACTTGCTGTACCAGTTACAGATTGCGCACATCAGAGACAGAAATAAGTCCCTGGAGCCAGGATTTCTGACTCATCACTATCCACCACGCCTTCCCTAAACAAGGGAAGGTGCTCTCTTCTCTCCTCTAGCGCCTTAAATTGCCAAGTCAGTTGGCCATTTGTTAATGATCTTCTTGGACATCCAGTTTTAGACAAATACAGCTAATGGAGGCAAATGGAGCTAAGTGCTTTGTTACCATGGTTATAAAACTGTCAGGCGCTACATTACATCACATTGCTTTTACATTACATAATGATGATAAAATACATATTTGGGTCGAACAGTTTATTTAAAAAAAACAAATTATGGGATTACAGATGCCTCAACACTGAGACATAAACTTGGAAAACAAGGGAGTTTCGCATATTCTCATTTGGATTCACAGAGCAGTAAAAGAGCTCTTATGACCAAGCAAAAAACAAAAGTCAGATTCAGGGAATTTGGACTCATGACCTCAGTATTTTTAAAATCCCTGCTACTGCCCTTGCAGTTGGTAGTAATGCCGTTAAAGATGTTTTATGTATAGGTATGGAAAATGGACAGTTTACAAGTGTCTTTATGAAACGGTGATCTGGCTGAGTCTCCTGTGCTGGTGCAGCAGCTGCATTAGAGTATCAGAGATCTCCCTGTACCTCAGCCCATACAGATACGGAGCGAACGCCCTTGGCAGCAACATGAAAACACACATGTTGACCGTGCTGACCCACACACGAACATCTTGACTTATGTCTTTCCTATGGAAGAAGAAGAGCTCCAGGGTGAAGACAAAGCCGGGGGCGAAATAGAGCAGGAGCAGAACCCCATGAGCCAGCAGCGTGACCCGGGCCCGGGAGAAGCGCCTCTGCCAGATTCCATGGGTCTTTGTTACCATGTAGAGCCGAATGTAGCAGTAAAAAATGAGTGTAGCACAGATAAGAGCAGCCACGAAGAAGTAGGTGTGGATCCCCACTGTGTTCTTTAGCTGAATGAAGCCGAGGGAGATGAGGACCAGACACACAGCCACATTTTCGTGGTGACTTTCCCTCTCTGCCTCCATCATGATCAACAGGGTGAAAGGGTACACCGCCGCCACCACCCACACCCCCACCAGTATGCGGTGGGTGCGGGCAGGTGGAAGAATGTCATGGTAATGGAGGGGCCAGCGAACCGCAGCGTAGGTGTCCACCACCATGAGGGTGACGGTGAGGATGGCACAGCAGTAGGCGGTGACAGTGACGGCGGTGACCAGCTCACAGACCAGCCAGGGTATCTGAGCTCCCACAGCGTTACAGATCACCGTGGTCAGGTTGAGGATGAGGAAGAGCATGTCTGCTGTCAGGGTGTTGGCCAGCAGCAGGTAACGTGTCTCCTGACGCAAGGCACGAGACAGGAAAATGCACGCTAGGAGAACAGGGTTGGCTACCAAGGTGGCCAGAGTGATGACCGTGGTAGGGATGAAAAAAAGTTCCAGATGCCACCTCCGCACGCTCTCCACCCAATCCTGCGTGATGTTTGCAATATGTATTGATGACGTCATTTTGTCTTTTGCCTTATGGAGAGACAAATGCTCCAACTGAGGTGTGGAGTTTATGGTGTGTTAGCTACTTCCTCCAGCAGCTACCTGTGAATAAAAACATCATAAATTACTATCAACAATCAGAGGCTACGCTCACACAGCAAGCCTTGGCAACCCCATTCTGATTTTTTTTCTGAAGTGTCCTGCATGAGGAATATTGATCTGCAGCGACATAAAGGTCACTTGTATTTTGATATGTTCACATTGCAGAAAACCCGACCTGTATCTGATTTGGGCCACATATGAAAGTGGCCCAAATCAGAATAGAAAAAAAGAGATTGCATGTGATCTGTGCTGCTCACACTGTCATGAAAACAAAAAGAGATCTGCGTCACATATGGGCAAAAAAATAAGAAATACAATCTGATTTAGGTCACTTTGGCCTGCAGTTTGAGGGTGCCACCTTCCTACCTATATGAGCAAACATGGGTCTCGACATGGAGTGTTACAATAATTCAAATATGAACACCATACAGTAATGGACTTTGCCCCTTGAGTGTTGTTGATGAAAACCAATGCAAATGATGAAGTTATTTTAGTTAGTTAGTAAATATTTAACTCAATGTAAGAAACATATACAAATATACATTTCTAATAAAAAAAAACATTACAATTGACTTTATTTGCGGTTCATTTTAATGTATTTTATACTGCCTACATTCTCAGGCTGGGAATTAGTATTTAATAGATAAAAGACTTCACGGGAATAATACAAACATAATTACTTTGTGCTGACACACCTATTGACAACTTATTGATTGACCAAAGGTAAGTTTTCTTACCTGATGTCCAGAACAGAAAAACCTCGCTGCGTTTTACATCCATTAGGCTTAACGCTTCTATAAATCAATGGGTGTTTTGTACGACTCGTCTCACCCGCTGGCCTTATCTAATGTACTCTTTGTTGACTCACTCAGATAATATAGGGATGGGGAAAGATACAGCCACTTGGCCATCACATAGTAACGGGGTGGAGCATTCATCCTCTCCATTGCCCCTTGTGCTGTTGCCTTTTCAGTGTTTTATACCCAAGATGTTTTAAATCTGATTTGACTGTAAGAACTCGTTTTAAAACCATCTCAATTACATTGATTAGAGTCACATTTCCTCCACATTTCCTCCAAGCATCAAGGCACTTACTCCCAAATTGCTTTCGGGTCACTTAAAGGAAGTCAAATTATTTTTGACAGTGGAAAGAATGAATAGGAGAAACTTTTCACCATTACAGTCTTGCATATAGAGTCCTGATCTATTAGCCTAACGTCACACTGGCGTCATCATACCTCGCGTCCTGCCTGATGCTGCAACGTAGATCAACACAGAAATCAACTCTGAGGGTTCACTCACTCGAATGCGTTGCTATGACGGCTACATTCAAAGGAGAACAAGCTACATAATGATAACCACAACATCATGTCTCCATGTGTGTTTTAGATTAGAATTCAATAGCACCAACCGGAGTTCAACAAACAGTTAAAAGGAAACATTTTATTAATCACCATCAGATATGTCATTTTCTTGAATCATTTCATTTCCTCTTTCAAATATTCTCAGTCCCTTCGCCACTATGACCTCTTTCTCCTATTCCTGTATCCGCTTTTTCCCCCAGTCTCTTCATCCTCCTCTTCTTCCTCATGATCATCATCACTATCAGCTTCAATGCTGCCCAGCTGCGGCTCCTGTTCCTGCCATTCTCTCGCCATCAGTCTCTTAAACACATCATACTCCTCCGCTGATGCCATGGCAACATCTGTGAGGAAAGTGTCCTGGTCAGCGTTGAGGATGGTGTCCAGTTTGGGGTTGATGATGACCGTCTGTCCACGCTTGTCTGGGGTTTGATACAGGCCCCTGCGCTCCAGAAAACAGTGTCGATGGCGCACCTCGTCCAGAGTGGAACGGAACAGTTTGTACTTCACCATCGCTGCCTGTTTGACACCCATTCGAAAGTAGACGTACTGTGGAGAGATGGGTTAATACACGCTGTTAAACACAACAAACAATTATTAGACTGGTATGACATAAAACGCTTAGAGTAAACCCCAAATAATGACTTATAATACATCCTGTGTATACAAACACAATGTACCTACAGAAAAAAAGTAACAAGTAACTCACCAGATCATATTATACATATATAATAATAATTAAAAAATGGATTATATATTGCTTAATATCAAATTGAGCTGAAATGTTCTATCCTGTAGAGATGGCCAAGTCATACACAACTTTATAACTTACACTACAACCCATTCACAGCCACTGTTGCCCAAGAGAGTCCAATTATGGCCACCAGAGGGAGTCCTATAGCAGCGTCCAAATACTACTAAGCAGATTTGGCCTATATAGTGTGTACACACTGGAAAAGTCAAGTCTTCTCAGTGGCTGGTTTGGAAAGTGCTGTTGTGGGACACTGCTGTCTTTTACAACGACGCTGGCCTTTTGATAAGATGTTTGATCAAGTTTTGAGGAAGTCAATAAATCTGCAGTCTACCATGAGAACTGCACTTTACCATGGGAACTGTTGCCTGTCTGTCAAATCTAATGTAACTGTACTGAACTTCCATATATTTTAATTAGGCTCGCAACTAATGATAATTTCTGGTTTCATTTTGATTTATCGATTAATAATCTTTTCTATAAAATGTCTGAAAATTGTAAATAGAAAAAAAGCAGATCACAATTTCCAAGGTTATGTCTTTGTTTTCTCCAAGTTACAGCCCAAAGATTTGACATTTGAGGAGATGGAAACAGTGAATGTGTCGTTTGATAAATTACTGCTTACATTTTTCAGTAGTAAGTAATATTCTGTCAATTCACAAATTAATTAATCGACCAATTTCAATTTTCTTTGTCTCATTAGTAAGTCTGTAAAACATCAGTGCCCATTATGGCATTCCTCTTGTTTGGTTTACATGCTGACCTGAAACTTGTACTCCAGCTGATCCGTGTTTTCCGCTACTATGGCCGGACATTCTCTGAGGATGTCCGTGACCTGCTGGACGGTGAACAGGCACTTCTCCCTGAGGAACAGCACCACGTTCTTTATTGTCTTCACAGGCACAGTCAGGATCTGGGGGTAATGGGCCACCACTCTCTGAAGACTGCCTAAAGGGGCATATAAGGGAAATTACCGGTTTGATAATCACACAAAGCTTCTTATTAATATTGAGTACTCAGGTCTTGAAGTGCTTTAACAATGTCATGATAAATTGGACTGCACAAATATGATCTCACCTTCACCTAAACCAAGTTTCCGTAGGTTGCTTATGCACTGCTGAAGTTGCGAATCCTTGACGGTGTAAAGTTCAGGACATTTCTCCAGCAGTTTGAGCACACTGGAAGGGTTGAGGCCCAACACAAACAGAGCTTCGAGAGTTGACAGAGCATGTTTGGCAGCACTTCCTCCTTTGAGTTTGGACATGGTGTCATAAAGCCGCTCTGCCTGGGTGTCTGTGAATCCCATGTCGAGCAAAGACTGTAGGGGCAGCTCTGTGACTGGCTTCCTGGATGAAGTACTGAGTTGATGGTGCTGTTGCGTTGACTGCAGAGTACTCTGGCTGCTGGAGGAACACAACCTGCACTGGATGCATAAAGGCTGGAGGTTAAACTGAGGGGGAGCAGAGGTGGCATTTCTCACCATCCACCGAAGAACCTGGTGAAAGGAAATAAAGGCTATAAACACTGACAGCGGTTTTAATTCCTGTTGTTTTACTGTGGTGAATAGTTATAGATAGACAGATAGATAGATAGATAGATAGATAGAATAGATAGATAGATAGACTTTATTAATCCCCGAAGGAAATTGGGTCGCATAGCAGCCATACATTAAAATACAATAAAAATACAATTAGAATAAAAACTGAGGGTAGAAAGATAAAAAAGGATAAAATAGGTAGATAACGGTCAAAGATAGTTGTAGTTGCAAGATGGGGTGGTAATAGTACTGAGGATATGTATGTAATGTTATTGTTAATAACAGTAGTATAATTTGGCAAATATTAATAAGTTATATATATATGGATGACTTGAAACAAGT
>NW_023339796.1:13816995-13837137 GCF_004916995.1 Morone saxatilis | reverse complement strand
AACAGTATATAATAATAACAGTATATAATGATAATATTAATAATATTTATAATAATATAATAATAATATGTATATATAATATGATGACTGAACAGATATACATGTATACACATTAAGTTAAGCAGAATAAACAAGATATCATTAGCATACGTTAGCAAACATGAAGGTTATAGCGGAAGTTCGCGGGCTGTCTGGCGCTAAAACTTTCTACGACATGTTTGATGTATTATTACATTAACTTAATTTAATAATTAATTTAATATTATTATGAAGAAATGTCAAAATTGCCATGTTTTGTATCATCCTGGTTCACCTGACGTGCAGCAACTCGGGTACCCATGCTTGTCCGTCGTATATATACTTCCGTGTTTCAGCTTCAACAATGGGTTATAGAGAACAATGGTTCCGCTGTGCTCTACTTTCTTCACGGAATTTACAAAGAGGGCGCACAGCAAGTAAATATCACATTTGAATATTAACCATTCTTTTTATAGGTTACATTATACGTTTAATGTGTTTTCAAAAGTACTCTGTATGCTCTAAAAAGCAGACCACTATATGTCTGACAGCAGTGTTGACTCCAAACTGATGAGACTGGAGATGTATTAGTGATTTATTCAACAAAAGATAATTCTGCCTCATGTTGCTTTCTTTTAAACCTAAACCTCTATTGTTATAAAAATGGTTAATTATTATTGTTAGAAACACAAAAATGCTTATTCCACATGTATTAATCAATCTAATTTATATATGACTACATATACCTGCAATATAATATTTCTGACTCGTATTATTTTAACTCAAGTTGATATTAGTATACTTTGCAAATTTTGGTTTTTCTACAGATTTCTGACAAATTAAATCCACTTTAGGGCCATTCTGTTTTTGAAATCTGCAGTTTAAAGCAGACAGCCCGGTCAAACAGCCGGTGCTATCTGGTACTTGTTAGAAACTGATGTAATGAGATGTATTGCACCATTGATTTTCTGTCTTTACTGGCTGCATAAAGAATAGAATATTCAAATAAACAAACAAAATCATCTCACAGTTCAGATTAATAGGCAATTACTCTAGTATATATAATATATAATATATAATATATAACATGACAAGAAAATATAAGAAAATGTTTGTGGTAAAATATTTATTCATGTATAAAATAAATAGATAAAATATTGTAAATATACTTACATTTTTAATTAAAACATTAAAGATTAAAAATCATGACCTTAAAAAAAAGATATTTATCAAACAAAAACTGGATCTATAAAACAATTCCCTTTAACTTTATCTATTTCTCCATCAAACTAAGTTCTCTATGGTGTCTGAGGTTTACAACTTAAGGTTGTAGTCACTTGTGTGTTTTGGTGGCAAAGCTGGATCTCTGAACCATTACTATGATTTTAATGCTTTAAATTTCCCCTAAATCCATAAATAACAAAATTGATTAAATAAAACAAAAAATATTCATTGCATTTCAAACAACAACAGCTTGACAATTATATTCATTACACATGGTAGCAAGCGGTGTCTACTTCATAAAGTCCCATTTGTCTCTAAAAGCTTCCCTTGTCTTATTTTGCACTTTACATCCTCTTTGCACTGCTGCAGACTAAATGGACGGACCATCGGGCTCCACTCCCTTTAAATTCAGTCTTTAATCCTCATGGAGATACTTCTGAAGCTCTGTTTCTAGGGCCACCATTGACAACCTGTCATCTTCATCTTCATCCTCCTCCTCCTCCTCATCAGGAAGAGTCTCATCACCTTGGTCTGGGAACAAGCCTTGCCCGATGTACAATTTAGGACTGGACTCCTGGTACTGTGGTGAGCCTGTTAAAAGAAGAGGTTCCAGGTCTTTAATAAGCACACCTGAGACTACAGATTACACAGATTATCTATGATAGTTATCAAAAGGAAGCGCATACTCAATTACAGGTACATTTATTTACAGGTATTGCAGAAATGAAAACGATATTAAATTACAGGTGTAAACTCGTCAGATCTGAAGTGGAAACATGTCTGGCCGTTGTCAGTCCAACTCTAGTGTCAAAGAGTACTCACAGTAGGTCTGAGTTGTAGGGACCACCTCTGTCCAGCTGTACTCTGACAGGGAAATAGGCTGGCTGATCCAGGACTGTAACAACAGCTGGTCCAGAGTCATTCTCTTAGCGGGAGCAGGGTGCAGTAGCCCACATAAAACACCATGCAGGTCTGACAGTGTACAGAGAAATGAAATGAAATTCATGAAATGTTGTTGGAAACTGAAACATTATGACGGTCAATGAAAACTAATACTACTATTGAGTACAGCAGTATACCTTGAGAGAGGGGGAATGGGGGCTTCAGTTTGGCATTCAGGATCTCCTCCACATCACAGAAAGGGTTCTCACTGAATAGCAGAGTGTAGAGCAACACACCAAGAGACCACATCTCCAGCTCTGGACCCTCATAGCTACAACAGAACCCCAAAAAGGAGGCAAAGAATAATTAAATAAAGCTTATACTTTGCATTAAACGTATACTTGGCATTAAGAAACACATGGCAGCATTTTATTCAACAGTTAATTAAGTGTTACTGTATGGCTTTTCTAACTTTACGATCAGTATATCCTTGAAGTTAGTTTAATTATAGATTGTAAAGATTAGTGGGTCATAAAAGTCATACAGGACTGGAAAACAGTGCTCTAACCAAGATTCTGGTGTCAGATTTAATGCTTTGAGTGAGCAGTTATTCCCCTTTTGACCTAAACCATCTATAAAAAGAGACCATTATAATATTTAAAGTCCTATCTGTTGTTAAATGAAAAGGACTTAGAATTCTCAGTGATTATATACGTACGGATTCCCCTGAAGCACCTCCGGGGAGCAGTACTCCAGTGTGCCACAGAAATTGTAAAAAAGCTTCCTGGGAGCCATCATGGCAGCGGAGCCGAAGTCTATCAGTCGAATGTGGAAACATGTGTCGATGATGATGTTCTCATCTTTTATGTCCCTGTGAAGGATGTTCTTAGTCCTCAGATAGAAGACAGCGGCCACCAGCTGGGAAGAGACAGAACCTCCAGTTTAAGAAATGACTGCTTCACATGTCAGAGCCCATTCTCGTGTCGTATGTATTTTCTTGGCTATAAACATACCTGTCTGAAGATGTAACTGGCCAGGGGCTCATCCAGTCTTGGCTGCATGTCTATGAATTCAAAAAGGTCCAGGCCATCTCCGTGTTTCTCCATCACCATCTGGAAGTAACTCCCATTCTCAAACACCTCCAGCACCTAGTGGCACACACACACGCATACTCATAAATACATAATTGAGCATCATGAATGAAGGTTTCTACAATGCTCTGATGTGACAACCCAGTTACCTTGACTATGTTGTGGTGCTGTACTCGTGTCAGTATGGCAATCTCCTGGCTGACTCGTCCCAGCATGGGGTCATCTACCCAGCAGTCACTCACTACCCTGGCCTTGCTAATGAACTTCACTACCACCTGCAAATGTTAAAAATCCAGTAAAAGGAGACAACGTGATCACAACGATCAGATTACCCTGAGAAATCTCATGGTTTAACTTCGTTTTCACACAATAACAATTGATGTCAAATACTTTTACACTTACATTCATGCATATTGTACATGCATGAATAGGATGTGTTTCTGCATTGATTCAAATGTTTTCTTACTTCTTGTCCATCACTGCGTCTTATTGCCTTCCAGACGAAACCAAAGGCTCCTTTACCCACAGCTTTAAGAGGCTGATACTCTTCCTCAAACTGCCCGTCACAGGCTCGAGACTGCTCCAGGTCCATGGTGGAGCGCAGTGCCTCCCCATGACTGGCCTCACCAATCCTCTAAAAAGGAGGAAAGGAGCAAAGAATGAGGAATGTTTTGTATTTTCCTAAAGAAACATTATGTGCCATACTGATGAGATAATAAATATGTTTACTACCACTGACCTCTCCTAGACTGACTCCTGATTGGTTGTGCAGTGATTGGTCTGTTTGCAACAATGACCCCTGCTGTCCAGGCCTGCTCATCCACACACAGAACATGGAGCTTCCATCAGGAAGGTCAGTCCTGTGAACATCACACTGCACATCTGGAGAGGAAAATCATATAAGATAGACTTTATTGATCCCACACTGGGGCAGTCTACGTGTTACAGCAGCCCCAGATATAACATAGGTAGGAAAATAAGGTACTGGTTAAAGTTTTTTCAATCTGTAGAATTGTTTAATGGGAAACAGGTGTAGTAATACCAACCTACTCTTGTGCCATCTCTGTGATATGCGCTTCCTACATATCGCCCCTCCAGTATCTGTGTACTGTCTGAGGACAGTGTGCCTCCATTCACCTTCTGTTTCTTAGGAGTAGATGTGGCAGGAATGTCGGTCATTGACTCAACCCCACCATTCATTTGCACACAGAACCCTTGACTCTTGTCTTTATGAATTGAAGAGATAGCTGCCCACTGATCTTGCTCGCCCTGGTCTTTTTCTCCTTGCTCTTCACTTGAGCCATCTCTGGCTCCCACATCAGCGTTCCCAGTCTCAACAGGCTCCGCTTCATGGTCAGACTCTACCACACATGGGGAGGGTGTACGCAGGAGCTCAGCTGTATCACAGGATGTCATGGAGTGCTGGTTATCCTCATTGTACCCTCCGCCGCTGAGCAGCTCTAGACTACTGCTCAGATCTAGATCAGCCAGGGCCCGGGTCACCAGATCACCATTGCTGTTAAGGTCCAGGAAACAGCTGGCTGAGTCCACTATGTGTGCTGAGGGGGAGTCCTCTGTCTGGCCTGGATCAGAACCACAATTCCCAGCAAATTTTTCACAGAAGCCAGAGGAAGACCTGGGGAATTGAGTTTGTAATTGTTTGGCAAATCTTTTTAGAATACAGACATCCTGATATTATTTTATCAAAATGAGGCGGGGAAATATGAACATTTCTCAAACCTGGCATGACAATTAGGAAAACTATGGCCCGTTTCAGTGGTTATTTGCCTGTAAATTGTGCAAGTGAGAAGTTGTTCCGTCCAAATGGATGTTAAAGAATTACTTTGCTCTCGTCATACCAGGAGAGATACATTTTCTTCCAAATTGCAGTATCAACTGTGAAACTCCAACTAACAAGCAATCAGCCTAAACAGTTTGAACACACTGAAGGAATAAAAATGAAATAGAAATGAAATGGATTTTAATTTTAATTAGTGATAAAATATGCACAGCAGTTTTAATTTCTCCTCGTCTTTTAGCCTTAGTTACTGACATAAAAGACGAACTGTGGCTAGATATCCGATGGGATGATTACATGCAAATAAGGTTGAAGCTAGCTGTATATTTTGGTGCCAAATATAATGAATGAAACATCTCTTAAAGGAAAAAATTGCAACTTCTCCCCCCACCTGCTCTCCAGTGAGATGACTTCAAAGCTGGAGTCTTGGAGGACAGAGGCACATGGGCGGTGGTCTTTTCCTACACCAGCAGAGGTGCCACCCACCCCGCCAACAGCATGTCCATTCTGAGTGGGAGTGGCTAAGAGAGAAAAAACAAAACAACACTGAAAAATACTGAATACAGCTTCTCAAACAATGCTCTGTAAGATATGTAAGTTTTCACTACCAATTTCAAAATGTAATGTATTTCTTACTGGGTTGCAAGGAAGAACTACAAATACATTATTTTAAACAAAAACTATCTAACAGTTTAGCTGCATCAAACCAACATTTTATGAACCTTACTGCCGAGCTGCAGTTCTTGGTTATGGCGTGGTGGTTCGGTGGTAACCAGGCAGAAGGTGTCTTCTTCTGGGGGTTCCACCCAGGCATAAGTCTTGAGGAGAGCCTGAGTGGTATCTGCACTGTCTAGATGATTACTGCAGAGAGCAACTTGTGCTGCTTCTGCCATCAGCTCTGTAGTGTCATCGGCCCTGAGGAAAGAAAGGCTGGATTTTAATGTAAGTATTGTAATGTCAATCAGGATCAAATAAGAGTGTTATGATCATACAATGAAGGCTATTAAAAGTTTAGATTGTAGTCTTATGATAAAGAAAGTCATTAACCAATAATTAAAGTATGTTCCGCATAGTGGCAATTCCATTAACACTATGGAACATTAATTTTTCTTTGTAGTGTAATCAATGACTGATAAAGAAATTTATAGAACAGCTGCAATACCATATTAATGTTTCCCTACTTGTCTGGTCTGTAACCATTTAAACCCCTTGGTATGGTGCCTCTTATTCATCCCCTTCACCAAATCTGAATGTGGATGAGTTACTATATATTACTATATATACACACACTGTAGATCAATATATCTTTTATTGTCTTAAAATATATGGAATGCCCACAGAAAGCCTAGCCAATTTCTACCAGGCCGTCACAGAGAGCATCCTTACAGGAGGAATACTGGTGTGGCTTGGCAACCTGAATAAATAAGACCACAAACAACTGAGATGGACAATAAAAACACATTAAAAATCACTGGAACATCACTGCTACAGCTTCAAGACATTAACATCACCCGCTGCAGAAGGAAGGCCCTAAGTATCAATCATCAGCCACCTAGCAAATGTCATGTTTACAGAGCATCATAACTTGGACCAGCAGCCTCAAAGACAGTTTTTACCCACAGGCGGTCAGAATAACAATATGCACCGAACATAACAGAGCTCACAGTAACCTTTATAGCGTGGGATTCCTTATTTACTGTTTTAGTTATTCATTCATTCATTGCACTTCAATGTACCCAGTACTTTGAATGTGTATGACAATACACTTGAAACTTGACTGAAACTTGCTGTGACATTATTTGTCCAACAGATGGCAAAAGAGGGGGGCATTAATATATTGTACATTTGAATCTGAAATCATCTTCCAGTGTCACAGTCAGGATCATTTGTTTATGTAATGAAAGACTCTCTCTCTTTAAACAATTAATTATTATTAAAAGTTTAGAAAAACTGTATATGGCTTGACCATAGAGTTGTTGTGCTTTCAGATTTACTGCCAGGCACATTAAATATATATGCAGTCTGCTGCTGGATGTTGCTGCTTTCTTCTGTCCATTATTTGTGAAAATACAAAGCATAGATTTGGTCTACGCTTAATTCTAATGTCTCCTTTGTATCATTTTCTGTGCAGGTTTAAACACGATCATATTCAAGCAGTTTAGTATCATTTGGTAATATGAGGTCATTTAGTTATCGAGTACAAAACATTCAGGTGGCTTATGACCACGAGGACATGGGGATTGCTACTTACAGAACCACACGTGTAGAGGTGACAGCAGGAGTAGAAAGGGTCGACAGAGCACTGCCCTGTTTATCCAGCCTGGTGCTGGTTCCAGTGAAGATCCTGCCTCTCCCTGTGGATGTTCTTCCCAGGGCTGCGTGATGCACCATGGCCATATCACCAGCCACCAGTGAGGAAGGGTCTAGGATTGAAATGATTAAATCACACATAGTGTAAACAAACAGTACTTTATGACAAGACAAAATAAACAGAGTTGCAGCATTGCTATGATAGGACACCACTGTGAGGTGCATACGGGAAACACCACAACACATAGACAACAGTGTAGACTAGTGGTATTCAAAGGGAATTTTGAATATAATATTAATGGATTTGTCACTCTTGTTATTCTTTGTCTATTTGGGGTTAATAATTCTCTAATTTTAACAACTATAGGTCCCATAATTTGGGGCTGTAAACACGAAGTAGAATGTTGCCAGTGAGTTAGTTTGTAGTAGGGATTTTTTTGGTTAACATTTTGACAGAATGGCAGCATTAAAAGTAGAGCTGCAACAATCAATTAGTTGCCAACTATTAAATTAATTGTTAACTACTGTAAATTCTCTGATTTCAGCTTTGTGTGAAATGTGAATACAATATATTTTTTTATTCTTTTTTAGTCCTCTAAGACAGTAAACTGAACATCTTTTGGGACAATCACCTTGGGCTTTGGCAAACAGTGATCAACAGTTTTCACTATTTTCTGATATTTTATGGATGAAACAACTAATAGATTAATCGAGAAAATGATTGACTTCTTAGGTAAGTTCTGAAGTTTTAAGAAGCGTCTTCTTTTGTTGTTGCTATTTCTAAATGGGTTTATTTAGGTATTGATATCCTCTGGAAATAAAAACGTGTGCATTACAAATCTGAAATTTCCCGATGTTTTTAAAACACAGATGCGCACCTGTCACACAGTATCTTTGCCTCTCCCTCCATGCCCCCCTTCAAATCTTTCAACTCAGTTTAAAAAGCTGCCATCTTGTATTCATCAAATCAAATACATAAAATGCTCACCAAATTTCCCTGATACTTTGGATGAAGCTGGACTTTTACTAGCCTCTGCTTGATTAGCAGAGGAGTTGGCCTTTCTGTCAGAGTCAGACATCCATCCATAGAAGCCGGGCATCAGAAAAGTGACACTCTGTTGATGACAAAGCAGCAGTGACAGAAGTGAGAGTTGGCATAGTTGTCAATCCAAACAGCCTTATTCAGCTGGTCATTCTGGCTAACCTTTCTCAGCAGCTCGTCCTTGTTGTAGCCAAACAGACTGAGAGCCAGGTGGTTGTGGATGCTGTAGATTGAGCCATCAGGGTGGAGCAGGAGGAGACCGCTTAGAGGAGCAAACACCCAGACTGTTCCAGAGTACTCCAGAGCGGGGCTGGGGGAGAGGACAAGGCTGTCTACTTTGACTTCTGTAAAAGTCAAGATACACATTGCAGATGCCAAGTTAGTTACAGCAAGTGTACTAGATTACAGTATATGTAAATATATATATGTAGTATATCTTTTTAGGGTAGATATATAGTTTTACCCTATAATGATTATGTTCCATATTGGATTGGTTAAACAAGCAAATGTTACATTTTTTGAGGATGCTATTCAACAAATACACACAGTAGAGGGTGCACATGAAAACATTTCATGAAAAAAACACTTCACTCCAAGTAATCAATATGGGTCCTATTAGATTGTGCATGTGTTTTTAAATGGTTTATTTGATGGAGAATATTCTCAACCCATTAAGGAACACATACTTTTTCAATTCTAAATCACCAAAGCTGGATACATGGTTTTCACTGGACATCTATAATGCAGTGTACGTGTTTTAAATTCCTGTAAGTTGGTTTCATTTCAACTCCTACTCCTTTGTTGATGGATTTTTGTTTTTTGGTGTATGTTGGCATAACTTGGGGCCTTTTCTCCTGACATTAAATTACTTTCTTAACATTGATAACTGACATTCAACTTAAAACCGCAACTTTATATCAGTGCCTGCCAGTGTCTTCAAGCTTCATTACTTTTCTATCAGCGGGTAACATTATCTTGTCTAGCTTTTGTATATTTTTCTTATAATAAAAGTCTGAAGAGTATATACTGCAAGATGTTTTTGAAGAGATTGGGCAGCATAAAATAGACAGTGGATTGCACCAATTTCTCCAAAATAATATAACCCAGCCTTGTCTTTAAGAAACAACTGAACACCGTACCAGAGGGTGGCTCTTTTCCATGAGGATGCTCACAGTGTTCCCGGTTTGAGTCTACTGACTTGTCCTGTGGATCTGAGCTTTCAAGACTCTCTGTTGGGCTGGTCCAACCAGTTCCATTGTTTTGGTGTTGAGGCCTCCCACATACCACTGCACCCTGAAGTTTGATACACAGCGGGACTGATGCACCCCCTCTGCTTATACCACACACTCTCTGAACCCTCAGCACCTGAATGAAGAAGGAAAAGCAAAGTCAAAGATGACCGACTTACAGAAATACCTGAGCTTAAAATGTTCTTTTCTCCATGTTCCTGAAATGTCTAAGAAGCACATTGGTAAACATGAACTTGAAAGCAAAGCTTAAGAAATGGATTCTTTCCTTAGCTGAGTGGGACAGTTTTGGTGTAAAGTGTGCTTACCTTGGGCAATGCATTACTGTGGAGGGGGATTTGTAAAGAAGGGATTAGCTCCTTAACAGACGCTCCTTTTAACTCGTCGGTATGGTGGTATCCATGGAGTTGGGCAAACGCCAAGTCACAGGTTAGGATGCTGCCCTAGAAAAGACAGCCAAAAGGATTGTTATAATTTAATATTTTAATATTTCACCCAGTAGCATTTACTTGAAGATGTTAATACCATTAAGTTGTGAAAAGCTTTTTTAAAAAGACAAGAAAGCCCAAATACTCATTGAAAATGTGGGGGGGAAAGAAAAATCACAGTACCAAGGTTCGACTTACATCTTGTGAAAAGGAGAGAAAGGCTGATATCCTTTCTACATTTTCCATTATGACAAGCCAGTGCTCTTCATTTTGTGACTGCCTGTAGGTACACACCGACACTGGCACCTCTCCAGATAATGTCACAACATCCACCTGCAGAAAAAAAGAGCATGTTAAGCATACAAAACACTCTAAACAGGCACATTCTTGCAACAGTGTTGTAAGAAATTTTGACTACACAGTAGTTAGAGTCAATATAAGCACATCTATGCACATCTATGCTTTCAATTCTTTCATTTTCATTCATTCAGTTTTTTTAGTCAGCATATTTCATACCACTTTTCCAGACACGGTTGCAACAGTTCCATCTTCAAGTGGAAAATCTTCTTCCAAAGCTTCTTCTAGGACCTGAGTGGTTTTCTTCAAGATACAGGACAGCTTTTTTCCAATCAGCTCATTGGTGGTGCACTCAAACAGCTTGCATGCCTGTTCATTGGCTGACAAAATCTGAAAAATGAAGATAAAACACACTCACAGGTTATGCTCTAGTTGCAGTAATGGTTGGCCAGTTTCGCTCACATTCAATGCACACATTAAAAGTACCTCTCTGGTGTTACGGTGGACGGTGAGAATGACTTTGTTTGGGTTGAGGGCAGATGGAGATCCTGCCAGGTCAAAATCTCCAGAGATCAGCTGACTGAACAAGCTTTCCTCCGCCTCTGACACAGTGGACAGGTGTGGCAAGGTAACAGCAGACACTTGGGAGCCAGGATGCAAGCTAGAGATCTGGTAGTTTCTTGTTGCGACAGAAGTGCAATCATCCAAACGTTCACCTGTAAGCAAACATTGGGGACATCCATCATCCACCATTATCCTCACAACTAGGGCTGCCATTTAGGTAATTTTGCTTGGTACGATGGTCAATTATCAAAACTGCTGCGGATTGAACGTGTGTCGTTTGACTCATCACAGTAGCTCGACTCATAATTACAACCAAATCAGTTCACACTCACCTGTCAAGGAGCCAGGGCTGTAACGACGTTGCAATGCCAAAAGGCTCTTCTTGTACAGCGGTCTCTGAGTACCTGGGTACGACTTATTCAGGTCATAGTCATCTTCCAGGAGATCAGAGGAGAAGTCGGGCACCACACAGATTGTGGATCCTTTAATTCTGCTCAGCAGGCTCACCCCAAAATGAGCCTCAGTCGACAGTGACATAGCTGTTTGTTATCCAGCTGTGATTGAGCCACATATAACGTTAGACAATGCACGGTTGCAGCATTAGAGTAATAACAATGTACGCGGAAAGGTTCAGCAAACAAACATGTTTATTGACAACATTTGAGTCACTCAGGTATTAAGTCCGACACAACACTTACTTCAAGTCGTAGAAAGGAAACCACCCGGCTTGTGTGTTTCCTAGCTTGATACCGGGCACAGCCTTTTCAGTTGACGCTAGTTACGTTAGTTACGTTAGCTGACAAGGTAACGTTACCTCCCCTGTGCTAACTAGCCTTCAGCTAACCTTCCAGCCAATACAAACAAAACGCTGCCGTGCTCTGTTTGGTTGTGAAACAGCGGGATTGCAGCTGCACCTTTGAACGGCTTTATTCCGAGTGGACGTTTACCGTGGTGTTAGCGGCAGGTTAGTTGAAGGGAAAAGAAAAAAGAAGACTTTACTGCTACTAGTTCGCTTTGTTCAGCAGCAGTTTTTGTAAACCGCGGGCTTCGAGCTCCAGCCGAGTAAATTCGACGAAGTCCCCCGAAGCCAATCAAATATCACGGTTCTAAACAAGAGGCGTTCATTGGATAATTTTCCGCAAACGCCCGCCTTTGTTTCCATGGAAACCATGCCACAAACGCAAAAGAAATCAAATCAAATACGTCAAAAATACAAAAGGCGTACATATTTTTTTACAAGTCAAATAATTCACACCTTATTTTATTATAAAACAGGAAGACACAGACGAACCCCAACAGCAAACAGCAGTAACGTTAACTACACCAGAGTGTTTCAAGTCACAGGTTGTTGTTGTTGTTTTGTTTATTTTTAATACTGCGGGCTAGGTTTACACTGTAACTCAGCAAACAATACGTTTACCCTAGCTTTGTCATTTCAGTTTTTAAGGGGCGAAAAATCAGAAGGCATCCATAACATTAATATAAAATTACTATAGAGCTTTAAAACATATCACGTTAGAATTATAAGCTCTTTATTTGTATGTACAAATCTGATGAACAACATCGAAATACATGTTTGAACAGACAGAACAAAACAAAGATCATCACATTATGTAAAACGGGCATCTGGGAGAAGTTGGGTAAGAATTCAGTGTGTTCCAGGTGCAGTGACTGCAGGGGTCCATATGGGTTTTATTTTTTATTGTACTGAGTGTCTTCATTAGCTACACGGCTTTGTTTTTAAATTCACAACCTCCCCCTCAGGAGGATCATCTTCCCAACTTCAACTAGACAAATGTTTAAGCCACAGCACAGACTGAAATTAAATGAATCAGACATGATCATTACTGACAGAAAGTCGGGCATAGTCCAAATTAAAAGAGGTTGGAAGGGTATAATAGGAAAGTACACTATGCTGTACTTTTGCATAAGTGAAAAAGGAAAAAAAAATACAACACAAGGAGATGAAAAGCTCATTAGCCTATGACATAGCTGCGTAATAAGGAAATATATAACAGTCAGTACAGATGTTTTGAAACATATTTTTTTGTTTAACTTAGCTCTCTTGGTATTAGCGACAACATTGTGAGCACAATTTCAGTTCATCCAGTACGGAAACGATTCATCACGTTGACAGGTCAGCTCCAGCTGCAGTTAGCATATCATCCAGTCTGCTGAGACCAGGCCCAATTACACACATCATCATTGATTTTTTTGTTTTTTTATTATTTAAACGTCACAAACATCTAGTAAGGTAGATTTCTTGAACATTGGGTGACACATTTTCCATGTATTTACTGTACGACCATGAGCTTATGTGATACTTTGTGGAGAATAAATGCCTCTTAAGTTTTCTCTTTTTGATACACTGACACCCTAAATCAGAAACTCACGATAGTTCACTAACTGGCCCATGCTAGTGTCAATCAGCTTGATTGTGCAGTAATCTATTTCTCCCAAATGTAATCTTTTGCTTCTTTAAATTTGTGGTTCAGCAGCTTCTGCACAGTTTTGTTGGAGCGGAGGAGAATGTCACCTCCAGAAATCACCTTGCTGGATCTTCTAACTGTTGTTCCTTCCAGTGGCCTGCTTCTATAGCTGTAGCATGCATGTTTTAGTCAAGTAGCTCACTTTATGAGAATGAGTACTGGTTGATCCTTATACAGACAAGGAGCCAAGCAGAGCACTTTTACACAGTCACACACACAGTCATACGCGCACACAAGCTAAGTTGGGCACGCACTTATGGTGCCATGGCTGTGAGAAGTGAGCTTTGATAGGCTTTTCCGAGCATAGTTCACTAAAACAGGGTCCATCCTAATGGTGGTAGTCCTTTTTACTGTGAGGACGATTTCCAAGTATATGATCCACTTCTGTGGCAATGCCTGCTGTCATCTTTGGAATCACCTGTGCACAAAATAATGACAGAGCACATGATCGATGCTGTTTGACTAGACCAAAAAATATAACAGTATTTAGTATTCAGTAAATAATTATTCAGCTCATGAAATGGGCTTTATACCTGAATGGCTCCAAGGTTCTCTGTCAGCTGGCTTGGATTGGAGGATCCCAGCAGCACTGAGCTCACTCCCTCATTCCTTAGGCACCAAGCTAAAGATGGAGGATAGAATTGCTATTGTGATATCACGGTATCAGACTGAATGTAGAGAAACACTGAATTTGGTTGTGAGCAACATGTTCTTTGTTTGCTTTCACAGGAATGGAAAGTTGAGGGTCTTGTTCCTTACCTATAGCAAGCTGCGGCAAAGTACATCCAAGCTTCTCCGCAATGTGAGCCAGTTCCTTTAGCTTGGCTTGCTGTTTCCTCCCATCCTCACTCATTATTTTCTCCCTCAACCATTGGTATGGCTGGAGGAGCAGTAAAAATAGAATTATTACCCAAAACAGAAATAACTTTAGAACCAGATTATGTTTTGTTGAGAGTGAAAGGGTTGAAACATATAGACACTGGTCAAAAGAAACTTTGCCCGTACCTTCATTGAGGCCCTGGAGGATTCTGGGACGCCGTTCTCATACTTCCCGGTGATGATTCCACAGGCCAAAGGGGACCAAGAGACCACACCCACGCCTGAGATTGAGCAATGACCAATGATCAACTAGATACACAATCCATCACAGCTCTATTCAGAAAAGCTTGACTTCAGGAGAAACTTACCTATCTTATGGTAGAGCTCTGGCAGCTGAGTTTCCACTTTGTCCCTCTGAAAGAAGTGATATTCTGCCTGCTCACACACTGGTGGAATTAAATTAAACTGCCTGGCCACAGAGTATGCTTCCTAATTGAATGTGAAGAGGGAATAAAAACAAAGGGGAGAAATGTTCATGAGATGAGCAAACTTGTATAAACACTGACCTTTACGTTTAAAGAGTTCTTCTCAAACTGCTGTTTGTTGTGTAGTGTTTTAACATATTAGCTCATTTTGGATTTCATTGTCTTTTACAGTGCTGATAGTATTGAGAGCAAAATGGATATCTAAATAATTAGAAGACCTCCCACTGTAATCTATATCATTATACATGTATTTTTTTTATCTGTTTAGCCAATGGAAATCACATGTCATGTAGTCCAGGTGATTAGAGTGCATTAGAGTGCGTAGTACAATAATGTCAAGCTAAACTGGAACTGTCACCTTTATTTGCATTTTCTAATATAATTCTGGAAGATGAAGATGCCTTTATAATTGCTTTGTAGTGGTAAATAAGAAAGCAAATATTTTTCCTAATGTGTTTCATGGTATTAAAAAATCCCACAATATGATTAATGATAAAAAATAATAAATATCAGCATATTGCCAGACCTAAATAGTTTTTTTGTCATAGGAATCTTTTTTTAAAGCGAAACAGTTTT
The DNA here is from genome assembly GCF_004916995.1 of Morone saxatilis. Taxonomy (NCBI): domain Eukaryota; kingdom Metazoa; phylum Chordata; class Actinopteri; family Moronidae; genus Morone; species Morone saxatilis. The sequence continues at coordinate 13,821,867 of NW_023339796.1, read as the reverse complement.
TTGTCTCAGGTTGCTTGCTACAAGATGCACAAAGACTTTCCATCACTCACCATGATCTCCATGGCGGACCACCGGGACGTCCCCCAGTACATGGACATCCCCTGGTTGATCACATGTGTCATTGCTCTCACTATCTCTGTAAAAATAAAATATTAAGGGGCAGATATATACATTGTCAATAATCAAACAGTGGATGGCGCCACATTTACAACTTTTATATAACCTACAGGAAGACCATTTTTAAAGGTCTGCTTATATTAAGGTTGATTTGTAACATCTTATCTATTCAAGAGTTTAAAGAAGACCACAAGACCTTTTAAAAAGCCTTTGGTAAAACTAGCACCTTCAGGACAGTAAAAACAAAGATGATGCTTGAAATGCATCTAGCCTCTTTGTGAGAAAGGCTCGTCTCCTTTTAAACTAATGTGTAAGCATATATTCTTTGCTGGGGTCATGCGACTATAATGTGGCCAAACGCTGCAGGGGTTTAAATGAAAAGACTTAGCCAACCTTGGCAGAAATCATAGCAAGTTACAACTGCAGGGGTTGAATTCAGTTATAGTGGCCTTTAGTGGTTGGTGTATTTGTGCTTGAGGATGCAGCAAGGAAGCAATGGACGGTGGAATAGTGGATAATGAAAATGTAATATATTTTATTTATATTATATAATAAAAACTGCTGTAAAATTCTCTCTCAAATGAGTTTTTAACCTAGGATATCCCAATAGGAGGTAATACAGATATTATTTTGAATGTGTGTCTATTGTATGCTGTGCACACACAATCTAATTACTGTGGAAAACAACAGTAAGGTGGTAAAGCAATTTCAGTTCAAATTGTAATTGAACTTAAAATGTGTCAATGAAACATCCTCTACATTAGCACATTGCAAAGTCTGGAGAAAAAATATGAATACGGGAGACAGAAAATGAGGGTGAAGAGATGAGAGATGATTAAAAAAAAGCGATTCCTTTTCATCAGTAGTCCTCTCTCTGGACCAAAATCCAAAATGTAGCGCAGTGAGAGACAGAGAGCAAGCGTGCATGTGGGTGAAGCAGGTGCGAGGGTAGAGGAAAAACAGTACATCTGCTCCGACAGGGAGGGAGGGAGGAATTTGGAGGGATGTAAGGACAGAAGGAAAAACTGTGAACCAAGAAACCTTGGAGCAACACAGGAGTTTGTGAATATATGTATAATCCACCTCAATGCCAGGAGGGGAGGATCACAACTTGATTCACGGCAACATTCATGCTTATCTAGTGGCCAGTCATTACATAACGTTTCTTTCCATGAGGCCGCAGTGAGTCATCAACTCCAACAACAGATGCCACAGTGAGCATAGTGCTCAGGTGAGATATCCAGCACACACCATTGACACCCCACTCACATAAAAGCCCACTGCAGTTTTTCAAGGAGGATGATGTGGGTGAAATTGTGGGCACATGCGCATGGTGATGCGTGCATGAATGAACAACAAGTACTGTATTATTATGCCCTTGAACGTATGAGATTTGTGTACAGTTTAGAGTAAACATGAAGCTATAGCCAGAAGCCAGTTAGTTTAGCTTAGCACAAAAGCTAGAAACAAGGGGAAACAGCATCTCTGGTTCTATCTTAAGGTGACAAAATCCACCTATCAGCAGCTCACTAAATAACATATTATATCTCATGGAGGCAAACAAGACTCCAGGAACATATTATGCATGACCAACCCACCCAACATAAACCCCAATGTAAAGCCACAGCGTGTCATTTTGATACTTTAGATTGTACAGATTAAACCAAGATATAGCATGTTAATTAATGAGCTTTACTTTAGGCAGAGCAGGGCTAGCTGTTTCTCCTGTTTCCACTCTTAATGCTATGCCAAGCTAACCATAGCTTCATACTTACCCAGAGAAAGTGTCATTATATTATAGATATTCTCATATAACTCTCAGGAAAAACACTAATATAAGCCTATTTCCCTAAATGTCAAACTATTCATTTAATTAACTATTTATTTTCAATCACATGAAAATCTTAGTTATGTTGCATGCTTGTCTGAAGATGTTGAAACCATGTTGTAGAATAATTTATGTTCAGACTGAATTGGCATATACTGTATTTAGAATTGTTTTGGAACTAATCACTTAATGTTTCATATTGTTATAGTTCAGTCAATAAAAATGCATGAAATATGGGTAAATCCTATTAATGCACAAACTAACTAACTGCCTGGCTGCTAGCCAATATCAGCCTGTCCTTGAGACAGCAGCAACACGCCACTGAGCCTGGAACATTTGGTCAACTTCAGCCAGCAGACATCACAGTGGCCCTCTGCAGAAAGCAGCAGAGTGTGGAAGAAAGCATACGGCACACACTGAAGTCCATATCGGTCTGAGCAGGTGTCTATGTGGATGTTGAGGTTTCTTTGTGAGAGTTGCTTTACAGTGAGATGGTACTCATTTTGAAGCTAATGTTTATCCCCCTCATGCACACACACAGCGGTGATCAATAAGTCACGCCACAGGAGATTTTCAATGGCCGATGAAGCCCTTTCTTAGTTTTATGGTTGTAGGAAAGAAGAAGTTGTGAATGTGCAGCTAAAAGGAGGATAAGCACTGAGGTACTGAGTGGGTGTTATCATCCTGTATGTTCCTCTTTATTGCTGAACATATCAGGAGTGAGGTGATATCCTGGCACTTGAAGGAATGTCCTTAGTGGATGGCTTGAGGTTTGTGTTCAGTATGCTGTGGAAGTACCATTTCATTTGCTCTCCAGTGAAAAACTCTTGGCTGGAGGGATTGATATAAAGTCTATTTATTGATACATTGTCTGCTCTTTTTCCTCGGCCTGTGTACCCGATTCTTTACTAACTCCGTCCGGGGGATTTTTTCATATTCAGTTGATTGAATGGATTCAATTTACTGCATATTGCTGTGTCAAATAAAAAAATGTGCTGACTGACTGGATAGGGACATTTTGCCAAGACTTAGACAGTTTACTCTGCAGGCTATGGTATTCCTATTAAAACAATGAGTTCACAATGGCATAGATGCTTCTCCTTGAGGACCCTTCTCATCATATTTACTATAATGTAACTAATTTACGAACTAGCGAGATATGAGCTGAAATTTCACCTCTAAAGGTCCAGTGTGTAACATTTATAAGGATTTATTAACAGAAATGAGACACAATATTCGTAAATATGATATATTTTCTGAAAATAAGAACTGTTATGTTTTGTTACCTTAGAATAAGCCTTTATGTCTTTATGCCACTGGTCACCTTCTGTGGAGCCTGCCATTTGAGCCACCATACACTAGCCCAGAACACAATGGACAAAGAAAACACTACATAGGGCCATTTGTATTTTTCACAAGTTTCGCAGTCACCCTAGTTTCTATTTAGCACGTGGAAGGAGAGGGGGAAGTGAAGGAGTTTCAATCTGCAACTAATCATCAAATCAACAGATACCACAAAATCCTATACACTAGTCATTTATCCCTTGGAGGAGAACTTCCATACCTTCTTATCACTATAAGTGACAGCTGCTACAGTAAAGAGCAGTGGAGTGAAGGGGAAGTCAGAGCCAGGAAGGAGAAAGGAAGTTGGATATTTGTGATCCAACTTGTGCCTGCCTGTGCTGTTAGACTGGATGTAAGCCAAAAGACAATGCAAGTCAAGAACAAGTAGAGGGGAGAAGAAGAGAAACACAAAGACAAGGATGAGTGGTTGGGAGAAGAAAAGCAGTGATGGTAACAAAGGGAGACTCTGTAGCCATGACATCACTTTTTTTTGTCCCCAAGGGGACACATGTTGTCTCACACAAAGTCGGAAGAAGTTAAAGTCATGAGAACAAAAGACAAACAGAAAATCCACAGAAATGCATGCATACACCTGTTAGTTAACATTCTTATTTAAATATTTGGAGCTAAAGTTGGTGTGGGGTTTCTTTGTGAACCCTTTCTGTTCAACTTCAGGAACATGTGGGTGTGTATATCAATATCTTGTATCATCTACACTGACCTGCAAAGGCCCACAGAGGTGTAGAAGTCTCACTTTTTCCATGTTGGCACTGCTCTTCATCCGCGAGAGAAATGTTAGTGCTAATGTATGAGGATGCACTGTTTTGTGTGTGTGTGTGTACATGCAGTTCTACTCTTTCTCAAGTTGTTAAAAGTGACTGACCCTCTACACGATGATTCATTACAGTGGCCTTGCTCCACTGTAATGAAGGATGAAGAAAACGTGCACAATGTTTTACAGTGATTAATGGGTGTGACTGGGTTGCAGAGCTGCTGAAAACAAAACACACTCAGCCTATCTGTCTTTATAATTGTGTGTGTGTGTGTTTTTTTATCTGGCATCTTTCTCTGTTCAGTTTTTACATCCTGTCACACTCTCAATCAATCATTCTATCAATCAGGATTAGACTTCTCTAAAGCAGTTGTCAATAGTCAAGTGACTTTATCTGCAGAGACGGGTTACTAGAAGGTTTGACAGAGCATGCCGCAGGGCCAGCCTGCCAGTCACCAGTACTACCAGTGACAGTAATGCCCCGGGAACAATAAGTATGACAGATTGGCCTCCCACAGTCTGCTGGCTCACAGGGGAGGAAGCATCGGGGGCAAAGGGGAAAGACTGGAAAATATTTTAGTGAGCCCAGTCAGACTCCATGCTTTCAGCCAAATACTACCTGTGGAAGAGGGCCGGTAGGATAGAAGAGGGGCCCAAGTATCTGTGAAGGCCACATCACATGGGAGGAGTAATTGAGGAAGAAACTGGAAGTGTGTGAAACAAATAAATGGTGACATAAGGTGGATGTGTGGGAAAGGCAGCGCTAGAGTGTTGAAGGGAATAGAGCGCACAGTAAGGCTTGTATCTAGTG
>NW_023339796.1:13809982-13816895 GCF_004916995.1 Morone saxatilis | reverse complement strand
GTGTGTGTGTGTCAGAGGAAGAGACACACACCCTTGACCACATAGACAAACCCCTTTGGTCAAAGGCAAAGGTCGCCAGTCCGGTGAGGGCACTTGTCAGTATTTCTCACCTTCTCATGTTACAGAATAACATGCATTGTCCCTGCCCCAAGCCTCCACGCCCCCCCCAGGTCTGGGCAGCGATCACTCACCCTCCATGGGAGTATTGCTGTCTGGCCGGTTGGCAAAAACGACATCCACATACTCGAGTTGCATCCTCTGGAGGGAGCCCTTTAACCCTTATGTGAGATAAGAGAATAAGTTGAGAAAGATGTAGATAAGTCAAAAGGAACCATGAGCGTTTGTGGTCAGTATTGTAGTGTTGTAGTGCAGTAATAGATGTGTTACTGACCGTACTGTAAACACATAAATAAACAATAGGATGATTTGACACACTTGGAATAAAGAGTCAACATAACCCACATAATCCCCGAGTATCATCCTTCTACTCGTAAATACCTCTACTAATACCAGTGGACTAAGGAGACTTATTACAGTATCATTCAGACATGCTAGCAAGTAGAAAATCTTGTCCCTTGACACCTTTGGAAACGTTGGCCTGGATCTGCAGAGGAAGAGTGATAATCACCGTGTGCATGTGACTTCCTCCAGTTCTACATGCTATTTATTCAACACTGTCATAGATAAAATATAGCAATGACTTTCTAGTAAAAACAGATTGCTTGCACATAAACTTGCAATACTGATTGTTTGGGCACTTGAGTGCAGCAGGAACTGTAAAAACAACACAACATATGGTTAACTTTTTAGCAAACTATTGCCTATATATACATTTCCAGCAGATACAGACTAATATTTATTTGGAGTTTTCTGTTTACTTTATTCAGGTGAATGTAAGTCCAGTATTGACTCTCCTTATAGCTCTATTTTGGTCTCTACAAACTCTGGAAAAAATATCTGGCTCTATAGCTGCTAAATGCTCCACTATGTTCACTGTCTGGCATTCACCGCTGAGTAGGTACTGTAGTGTATATGTTTTTAGTGCTTTTTCTTCAAAAAAACAAGTTGCTATGAGAAAGGAAAGAGTGAACATATAACATACAATTATAACCCCCTTTACGTACAAGTAGTCATCTGATCAATTGTTAATATTAAAATACTAATTATAGCCATTTTAACTGAAAATAAATCGTGCTGTGTGCCTTCCTCAGAACAACAATGTGCAAAAAATAGGTATTCAAGAGTTCCATTTTTTCTTTTTTCACTTGCCATGGAATAAGGTAAAAGGAAAACAGGGTGAACTGTATCCAGGGGGATTTAAAGTCAACATGTTCATAAACATGGCAAAGTGACAGTTGACCACATGTGACTCAAGGCCTGCCAGCTGCATCTAGCTTGCCACATCTTTTGATCCAGCTCGTACGTGAATCTGGGTTGTCATATTCAGCCTGGTTTACCGAGTAGGGGTCGTTTTTATGGAATGACAAGTACCATTTGCCAAACAACAAAATGCTACATTGTTTTTAAAGGAAATACAGACTTTGTTCCCTCAAATATGAATCGAATGTTTTATAATCAACTGGAAACTAATGTGCTCTTTCTGACAATTACATTTAACAAGATGAGAATTGGTTTTATGAAGAAAAAAAGTTTAATTACTGAATTCTTAATGACTTAATGGTTAGCAAAGGGAAATATGTTACTAAGCTGGAAGACATGGTTCAATAAGATGAAGTAGACCCATTTTCACAGTTGATATTCTGACTCATCATAGTAGGAAAAGCACTAGTATAAGTAATAACAATAATTAATGCTCCACGACTCCATTAAAATGTCCCAGAAAAGTCATGACAGTAAGCATGCATTCATGATAGCAGGAACTGAACACCTAACTGGATCTCAGCTATTGTTGTTATGTAATTAATTCCCCCTGTGTGTTTCTCGCTATGACATGTTAAAATGTCTTTTATGTTGCTGCACAATAGCTTGGCATTTTGGCTAAATACTGAGCAGTAGCAGCAGTAGCAGCAGTAGCATGCACTTTCCCATAACTTGCTTTTTCTGGCTTCTTGCTCTTCTGTTTGACTGACTTGTGAGTTGCGACATAGTAAACAATGCCGACCCATTTAAATACAAGAAGTGACTCAAAGTATGAAAAGCAAATTGACATTTTAGCCTTTTTATTGTTCAAATATAATCTCCAATATAAACTGTGTTAAAAATAAAAAGACCCTACACATTGCTTATTGAAAATGACATAACTGTTCTGAGCTGTATTGTTTTTTATTTCAGGCTACTGTCAAAAAATTCACACCACTATATCCTGGTAAGAAGAACTATGTAGAAAAAGTGCTGGAGGAACCAAACAACTCAAAGCTGAGAGGACGATAAGAAAGATGAGGGAAAAGGTCATTTCTTTCTCTCTTGCTGAGATTTCAGTTTTTTTTGTTAGTCAAGCACTGTATATTGTGGAGAGTATAAGACATGGCAACAAAGTACTGTGTGCAGATCAGTCCCCATTCAGACACGGAGAAGACTTGACGAAAGATGAAAAGCGAACACAGAAGACTGTCACAAAGGAGGACAGCAGAGTAATAGAGAGACATGGAAAAAGACACACTTGCGCTCTTGAGTATGTGTGAGTGTGCATGGCAGATTAGTGCCAGAGGCTTCATCATCGCCTGCTAATCCCAGCTGAGAGTTATGCTCTCCCCACCACCATTCCAACCACTTATTCCTTCTTCTGTCATCTGCACTCCCGCGATCCCAGAAACCCCCAATACATGGATCCTAATCGGAGCCTGCACCGTCATCACGAGCAGTTCGCGCAGTCTCGTGGATTAGCTGGAGTTTACTGCCTGTGAGGGGAGTCTATTTTTAGAAACTGAGAAAAGATTTTGAACAACAAAGCTAGTCTAATGCTGTCTGGGATGAATAATACATCTTTAATGCTAATGTTCTACGAAAGTCTCTTTGAAATGATGAAATAGTCAAGGAATTTCTTTGCCCTGTGAGGAAAATCGTCCCAATTGCTAGAGAGATATTTTCTTGCACTGTCACCTCAGAGTTCATCAGCGCTGATATCCGTTATTGATAACTGTATTTTGACACCCCATCATACCCAGTAAATGTCACTTTACCAATCAAATGATTAACTGACTGGCCTGTGGTGGGCTGTAAAACCAGTAGTAAGCATGATGGTGTCAGCAGATGTTTGACTCAGCTAGTTAATTAGCCTGTGGTGACGTGCCACACCAGTAGAGACAGGGACACTGCACCTTTTCTCTCACAGATGCTACCTATCATTTGCACGGGCAAACTGGCTTTAGCTAATTGGCAGTGCCACCTTTCCTTCCGCTCTCTCCTACTTTTTCAGTCTTTGCCCTTTTCCTCCAGTCCAGTGTATTCCCCTTCTCTTGTTTGGGGGGGAAAGTTGCAGAGGCTGCGGTGAATGTTAATAACGTGGGAGAGAGCTGAGTCACTGCAGGAGGTGCATTGCGCTGTGGGCCGGATGGCGAGTTGTTTGGGAACAGGGGTGGATTGACACAATGATATGAGAAATGTATGTCATTATAAGATTGAACAAAGCCATAAATCTTGTAAAAGAGGGGTAATAAAGCAAAGGAGAGAAGAGGAGCATTTTAGGATACTTGAAAGTGTGTAGTACACGATGTTTCCTAAAAAGACACCTGTAAAGGTATTACAACAGAAAAGATAAAACATCTGTTGAGATTTGACGTATCACTGCCTAATACAACTGTCAAATTCAGCTGGGTGCACATGCTGTGTAAAATCAAAGAGTAGAGAGAAGAGAGAGAAAAAAGGCAGTGAGGAAAAGAGATAAAAGAGGGAGATTACAGGAGTGCAGCGGGACTCCGAGTGATGGGGTGACATGAAGGACAAAGCAGAGGAGAGGAGATCGACTTGTTACCTTCAATGATGTGTTTTCTGTTGAGGCCTCTCTCTGTCTCTGCTCTGCAACAGGAGTGAGAGAACTGCATGTCAAGGGTGTCAACACACAGGCAGACACACACATTCATGCACATACACACAGCTCTCATGAATTGAAGCAGATCATTAAACATGCCAAACAAGAGTCTGCATAACAAAATACCAACAAATCACTCAAGAGAAATACACCCACTCGACGCTCCGCAGTGTGCCCGCAGCTATAGAACAAACTGTGCAGTGTGTCTGTGCAGTGGGCAAACACAAGGCTTATTGTCACCGTCTGTCCTGCTTGAGTTGCCAGTGACCTCCCTGTTAGCACGGCTTTAGTGATTTGGAGGTGAAAACACATCTATGCAGGACTGGCATGTGACAAAGTACATTTACTCAAGTACTGTTTAAAGGTACTTGTACTTTACTTGATTAATTCCATGTTCTACTTTGTGCTTCTATTCCACTAACATTTAGAGAGAAATATTACACTTTTCACTTTTATATTTATCAATAGTATTTATCTTAAACAGGCTGTTATGAAATATCCAGATAATATAACACATTGCAAAACATTTCACTACCTAAAACATACAGTATGTCTAGTATAGTAAGTCTTCATAATATAGTAGTATGATGTAGTATCACTTAGATCATCAACAACATAAAAATGCCTCTTTGAAGTGAATGTATCAGTAATTTATAACACTTTAAAAGGAGCCATTCAGTACTTTCCAAGGCTCAAGGTTCATTTATTTATCACTCTATAACAAGGGATTGTACAACGAAACACGTTGTAGTCGATTTATGCTACACACAAAACAAACAAACAAAAAACTATTATTTATGTTGGAGTGCGGTGGATGAGTCAAGGAGCCTGAGGAAAGAAGTTGCTGTAAAGTCTGGTGGTACGGCAACGAATACTCCTGTATCTCTTGCCAGACGACAACAGGGTGAACAGGCTGTGGCTGGGGTGGGTACTATGCAGGCACCTCACCTTAGAGATATCACTGATGCTTGCTAGATTATTCTGTGTGGTTTTCCCCCTGCTGCAGAGCTATGATGTTTCCAGTCAGGATTCTTTCTATTGCTAAAACTTAACAAGAACTTGGTACGGGTTGAAGTCGTTTCTGAGCTTTCTTAACCAGGGTGGATATGTGCAATGTCCAGGTTGTCCGTGATGTTGATTCCCAGAAACCTAAAACTGTTCACCTGCTGCACCTCAGCTCCACTGATGTAAACAGAGGTGTGAGTCTTTGCCTCTTTTACTAAATTCTAAAATCAGCTCCTTGGTTTTTCTGACATTAAGTAATAAATTGTGTGCATCACTCTGCAAGATTGTTGATTTCCTCCCAAGATGAAGTCTGATGATAGTGTCGTCCGCAAACTTTACAGAAGAGTTGTTTCCATGTCGGGGGATGCAGTGTGAACAAGAAGGGGCTGAGCACACAGCCCTGAGGGGCTCTGGCGTTGAGCACTGGATGAGGTGTGACCGATCTGGACTGTCTGTTTGTGAGGAAGTCAAATATCCAGTTGCAGAGTGAGGTACTAAGGCCCAGAGTGGTGGGGGGGGGAATTGTGTTGAATGCTGAGCCAAAATTAACAAACAGCATTCTGACGTAAGTGTTGTTATTCTCTAGGTGTGTGAAAACTGTGTCTAGGACAGTGGAGATGGACTCCTCTGTAAATCTGTTGGTTCTCATATGAATATTTTGTAGCAAATACTTGCTTTTACTGAAGTACAGTTTTGAATGCAGGACTTTTAATAGTAATGTAAGCTATTGTGGTATTTTTACATTTACTTTAACCAGCATTCATTGATTTGAATTTGTTAGGAAATATTTGGCTATTTACACATCCAGCAGCTGCCTGATACATTTCAAGTTCAATAATTATTCTTGTTTTAGATCTATTTTGGTCTATATTTGGCTAAATAGCTGCTAAATGTTGCTAACTTTGTCTGTCGGACATGTGGTGCTGAGACATGGTTAAAGCTGTTTTGCTGAAAACAGCTGCAGATTCATCTGTAAATGATGCTGGAAGAGTGGTCTGATGAGAGATTCAACCCAAACAGCAAAGTTGTGGGCCAAAAAACCAAAACACCTGCAAATCTCCAAAACCGTACTTTCTGTGCTTCGGTGATTCGTCAGTGTTCACCTGTGTGCCACCTTCAGATTTTCCCCATGCCTGCATTTTCCTTTTCCACTTTATTCCTCTCTTTTCCTTCTGGTCCAATGTTTCTCTGTTTGCTCAGTTGCCTGCTATTTGGCTTGTCCTTGCTTTATTTCACACGTTCTCTTTCTGCCTCCCTCCATCCTGCGGTGTTCCAGCCTGCTCAGGGTTATAATAAACACAAAAACATGCCGTCCCTTGTCCTTATTTTCTTTTCTTCTTACCTTTTGTGCAAAAGGGTTAGGAAGTGCAATGGAGAATAAAGGGTGCAGATATTTAGAGTATGTGTGGGTGATGAGGTGCTTGACAGGCACTCTCACAGCTCACATATCGGGGGGTTAAGTAGTTGTTCTCTAAATCCATCTGCCATGGTTGGATTTGGTACCTTGACGATAGTCTGAAAGGATGAGCTTAAATTAAATTTACACAATCGCACCCGGCCCTACTCTACTGATCTACATCAGATGACGGAAGAAGACGGTGGATGTTCTTCTTCTTGCCTTAGTAGAAGCATGAAGACTTTTAGAAACAGAGGGAATGTGAGATGTGCAGATTGAGAGCAGAATACTACAGAAAAAGCAGATATGAATCTTGGCAGTTTGGCAAGAAGGCTAAGGAAGAGTATAAACGGAAGCAAGAGGGGGCGAGAACATGGCCATGTTGTCATTTTTTAAGCATGTCCTTCATGTCTGTGCGCTTGTAGGTTTTCCTACAGTGTTGGATCCCATGCCACACTCTGTAGCTGGAGGCAAATGTTTCAATGTTATTGGTGAGAGACATCTGAGGACACACACACACACAC
>NW_023339796.1:13793198-13809882 GCF_004916995.1 Morone saxatilis | reverse complement strand
AAACTGTTGGGCTGTTTTTGTACCCTGGGTCTGGCACCTTTATTCCAGTAAAGGAACATTTTAATGCTATGGCATACAATATTTGTTTACGCCAAAAGATAATTGAAGGAATGAGAAAGAAAACATACTTCTTTATCTCAAAATTTTATTTTTGGTCCACCCCTTGCATCCAGACTGAAGTATCTCAACAAATACTAACTGGCACAAATTGTTCGGACATCCATGGTCCCTAGAGTATGAATCCTCATAACTTTGGTGATCCCCTAATTTCCCCTTTAGTGCAACCAGGAGGTTGACATTTTAAGTTTTTACTGAAATATCATGACAAATACTGGATGGACTGCTGTTACATTTGGTACAGACATTCATGGCTCCCAGAGCATGTATTGTATTAACTTTGATTCCTTGGCCTTTCTCTAGTTTTACAATCTGACTTTAACATTTAGCTCAAACCATCACTGTGCATAAGTTGCTACAGCTTCTCAGAGTGGCAGTTTCCTGAAAGTCCTTTTCTGTGCCAACATGACAGTGCCCACATGCACAAAGCGAGGCCTGAGAAATGTTTTTCTGAACCTGACAGGCTTGCAGAGAGCCCTGGCCTCAGTCCCAGCCAACACATTTGGGATAAATTGCAACACAACTGGGAGTCAAGGTTGAGCCCAACATCAGTGCCTGACCTCGATAATTCTGTGAATAGGAGCAAATCTCTGCAGCCTTCCCAGAAGAGTAGAGGCATCTTCAGATTAAGATGCTAACATATGGGTACGTGCTGTATGTTTTTGTACACATATGGCCATGTAGTGTACACACACATGCAATCTAAAACCTATTCGTGGATTTAGAATCTGAAGAGACTGTACTTTACCTCCAGCACTTTTTCTTGATGATGTTTCCCAGGATTATCTCTGCTCTGTAAAGAAAAAATACACAGGGAGATGATGAGATTATATCTCAGGCTGCCATTTCTCTAAGAGCATGTAAAGTGTGACTATCTGCCACACATCTATAGCATGAATTTTTGATTATAAATATGAAGGGGTACAAGACAAAGGATAAATTCATCTTGTATTGTATGCCTGAACTTCACCAGCAACCTTGAAATTAATATTCATCCCCATACAGCTACAACGCGTCCTACATTATTCACTGAAACAATGTCCAGTCCTGTAAAGTTAGATTGAGCTGCGAACATCATAGGGAGCCTCCAGTGATGAATAAGATTATGTAAATCACTTTAGAGTCATGGCTACCTTTCATTTTTTGCCTCCTCAGGTGAATAATTCCTGGTCTGGGGCAAAACCTTGTTAACATCTTGTGTCTTATGGGTAGAACAGCTGACAGAGAGAGCAGAAAAAAGTGCTCTGTGGATGTGCAATAGATAACAAATCGGAAACATCACTCACTTCCCCCCGGAGTAGACTTCAGCCGTGTCGAACAGGTTGACCCCGCTCTCGTAGGCGATAGTCATCAGCTGCTCTGCCACCTGACACCGACAAGAGAAGTTTCCCATCATGTACTTCAGTGCTGTATAATACACAGCTATAAATATTACCAAAATTACACTTCAAAAAGAATGGGCCAGGGAAATTCCCTGAAGAAGCTCAATGAGAGAAAATCTGTTTGCGGCTGGGATACATATCACCAGTAAAACTGTACAGGCTGCTTGTTGACTAAGGTTGTTTACGGCTCAATATATTTCCCAGATTATTTTGACCTAGTTCCTGTGCCTGAAGTTTATTTAGAGCTGTACAAGGGAAGGCCAATTTTGTCATGGTGACTTTCTCCTTTTATACTCCTGCTCCTGTTATGTTCTTGTGAGTTTGTTTATGTCTCTGTGTGCGTCAGTTAGCCCCAGTGGTCAGCAGGCAGTGATGAGCTGTCACCAGTTCAGTGTTTCCCCCCTTCAAGGCCCGATCAAGGCACTGGAGGAGGTGTTCTGTTTAATAACTTGTGACAGGGAGGAATAAAACCTGACCAATTGGCCTTGGTAAAGCCAACAGGGACTTAACAGCCTGCTGTGATATTGGGAAATTGATATCGGACTGATTACTGTGTTGGACTCACACCATTTTACATCTACTTACACTAAATTGCTCCCATGGGGGACCAAATTGGGTGTTATAAACTGTCACAACTGTTCACTAGTTATATTTGTACAATCTAAAATAATGAAAGCCAACATCTACTCATGAGCTGTGACGGCTAAATGATGGATTTGACATAACATCTTACCTCATCAGAGATCTGACCTCCAAATGTTACCCATGTGCCTGTTGAAGGAAACGTCAAAGTCAAAGTTTTGGTACAAATAAAAAACAAGACCCTTTGCATGTAAAACCACCCTCGGAAATCGTTTTATTTGTGCATTAATTATTACTTTGACATTTTGGCATTGACACATGACAAGCGCCCACGTCCTAAAGCCATCACAGCCAAATGTCAGGGTTGACTGTTGATAGGCTGAAAGAGAAAAGGTTAACTGCTGTAACTTTCTTGTGTTTAAACCTTCTATGTGCATATTTTTTACATAATTACAGCATGATTTTGTATGTATAAAAGCTAGACAACACAATAGAGACTTGATTCAGTATTGATGAGTATTGCTGTCTAACACAGTATCTTTTATGATATTACCATTAGTTGGTGCCAATATGGTAAATTTTCCAATTCTACACATGGCAGTTTTAGGTGTTTTATCCTGTGAGAGAATTCCTGTTTACACTATGTTTGTGTGAGTGACTTTGTGCAGAGCCATCATACTGCCCAGGCCCCTTTTACATGCTTCTCATGCTTAGCATTTGTAAAGGAGGCTTTATTAGTAATAGCAGTTTTGAAGCTATCCATAAACATTCATGTATCAATATTACTTTATAATATTATTATATACAATATTATATTATTGCTCAGGTCATGTGAAGTCATATGGTTGCCATACACAAGCACATACACTTCTAATCTACTGCTCTCACTACCACTCTTACACTGGAGTCCCCCTGGAATCTATACTAGGAACACTTTTATTTAGTCTGTCCCAATGTAAGGATCAAGCTATATGCCAATGATACAGTAATCTATGTGGATGGTTGCACAAAACAGCAAGCTGCTTCGAAACTTAATTAACAGTACAATGTGCTAATGGCTAAACTGATTATATCTTAAGTTAAATGTAACCAAAAATCTATGTGATCTTCTCAAAACAGCCATGTACCACTACTCCAGATATAATATTTTAGGCTAACTGGAGCTCATTGTTTCTGTTGAACAATGAACATTGCCCCCTGGGAAATACACTAATACAATAAAATAAATAAACATGCACAGACTGAACTGATACACACTATTCTTGCATATACATATAATGTAGAGAGAAGCCTGTTCCAGCCTCTGTTCTTCCTTCAAACAGCATAGGCTGAGCACAGTTTTTGACAGAAATTCATTATTGTCCTGCCAATCTTCCTTTGCCTGATCCTGTCACATGCTGCTTGTTGTCCTCTCCCACTAATAAGAAATAATGCAGGACCTGGTGTTAAATCTGTAGCCAACTGCACCAGAAGTGTAGCAGCAGATCAGTGTAGGCTCAGCCTGATTTTTCTAAGCTGGCAATGGTCAAGTAAAAAAAGAAACCTATCAAATTACTATCTGCTGCCCAGTTTTAAAATTTTGACTATAAATTGAGGAAGGGAAACACAAAAGTTGAGAGTAATTTTCAGTTTTATGTTTCTTGCTCTGGTCAATGGAGGACAGATACTTAGGTTAACGTTTGTTTTATTCTTTGCTTTCTCATTTTCCTCTCAACATTTTAAAAGCTACATTTTAATGTTGTGTCACTTGGCTGAACCTTTCTTTTCCCCCTTTAGCCTCAAATGGGTAGGTACAGATAGATAGACAACACCTGTCGTCTGTCAAAAGCTAAAAGAGACTTGATACGTAATAGCAGTATTGAAGCTATCAATAAACACCCCTGTATTTTCAGATTTAGTCTCTGGTCATGTGAGTTCCTCTTACAGTTGCTATACAGAAGTGAATACATACATGAGTGTGGATACACACACATGCACAGTCTGCAATGATGTACTTAATTAGTATACTTTAAATAGAAAGGAGCAGTTGTAGCCTCTGTTCCTTTGCCTAGAAACAGCATAGGCTGAACACAGTTTTTGATAGAACTTTCATAGTTTCCTGCCAACCTTTTGTTGCCTGATCCTGTCACATGCTGCTTGTTGTCCTCTCCCACTAATAAGAAATGATGCAGGACCTGGTGTTAAATCTCTATCCAACTGCACCAGAAGTGGAAACAAATTGGTATTTTGGTTTTCTAAGTTTTCTAGGACAATATATATATATTTAATTATCTGCTGCACAATTGGCATGTAATAGTTAGATAGACATTTTGGGAAATATTCTCATTCCTTTTCTTGTTAGTTGAGATGATTAATAGGACTGAATTCTGTGGCTAAAACCAGCAGCTGGATAGCTTAACATAAAGACTGTAAATGGTAAAAACAGCTAACTCTGGCTGTAGGTAACAGAATTCACCTACCAGCACCTCTAAAGCCCTAAAGCTTAGCATCATATGCTGCATTTGTGTAATCTGTACAAACACAGAGTTAGCCTCCAGGAAGTAACTGCACCAAGCCAAGAAATAACACACGAGCCCCAGTAAAAGCACAGTCTTTTGTTTTTACACCTTTTGTATTTATTAAACAGATGAAATTAGGTGTTAGTGATCTTTAGAAGTGCTTTGAACAGATTTAGGCTGGCTGTTTCCCCTGTTTCTAGCTTTTGTGCTAAGCTAAGGTAACTGACTGATAGCGGAAGCCTCTTACTTTTTGCATAGATGAGAGAGTGTTATCAATCTTTACACCTAAGTCTAAAAAAACAACAAATAAGTTTATTCCAGAAAATGTTGAGCTATATCCTTTAAAAACTGATACTACAATTGAAATGCTAAAACACAGATTTAAAAGTGTTTAGATCCCCTCAATGAAATTCTCTTTTTCTTTCCTTTCCTGAAAAATAGTACAAGGAGGAATCAACGTTTGCTCAAGGGCACAACCGCATGTCTGAGGCTTGCCAATACTGAGGCTTGAAACTAATTCCTTTAAGTTGAGGGATGGTTCCTTCTTCACTATTCCTCCCTGCTGCCGAATGCACTGTGGCTAAATCTTTAAATCTGTACAGAGATGATAAACTAACTCATTCACAGATTTTCTGTCATTAGATGTGCTTTAGTATCTGCTGAGCCTGGGCAGCACTGCATCATTCATTTGCTTCGTCAAGTTATTCTGTCTTCAGAGACACACCCCCTTCAAGTGACTTGGCACACATGCTGCAACGTAGTAAAGATATGGCTAGCACACACACATGCACAAAAGAGATTTGCTAAATGAATCAGTCTTATTAAGATGAATGAGAGTGTTTACGCTCTGGTGGGCACTGGATATGTGTGATAATTGAGCAACTTGTTTGCTGAAACCAGTGCTATTGATTAAATATTAACAAGGAAAAAATGAACAATCTGCAAACAGCTTTCTGTTGTCTCTCATGACTCTCCATACGTATGAAAGATGCATGAGGTTTAGAATAGGTTGAAATGATATAATAATATTACTATCCCCTTCTGCTTGGCCATTTTGCTGGCTCTACACGCACACACAGACGAGTTAAGTTTGCACTTTGATGCTCATGAAATCATTAGACATTTGACTCTGATGCTAATTAAATGTACTCACCAAGCCCCAGACAGGAGACACGCAACCCAGATTTCCCCAGGTTCCTATGAAGAAAAACAGATTATGATGACAAAACCACTGTTGTTTAGACTCCAGATGTCATCAGTCAAATGTAACCGCAATTAGTTATCGGCCTCTGCGCACACAAAGATTTTCAGCCTAAACAAGGCCAAAATCTATGTTGTTTTCAAATCAACACTCAAGAGACTGAAAAGAAATAACATGCAGCAATTTTGCTATTGTGGAGCTTACAATATAGGCAAAAAAACAACAACAATTGTAATTGCAGTATGCAGGGTTTAACAATAACAGTGGATGGTAGATGCTCATTTTAGATCGAGAGGAAAATCACCAAAGGTGAGGGTCACCTTTATCACACCTGCAATCATGAATCAAAATTGAGAAATTACAGGAGGGGAGGACAGTTGATTTATTCCAACAATATGGATCCCACCTCCTCTGACCCTGAAACATATTCTACGCAAAAAAATCCAATTACTGTTTGTATTGCAGTCGTGGGAATTTTGGTACACTACTTTTTGACAAGTACTGCCCTTCACCCGCCCGTTCCTCATTCAATTACCTCCTCTTATACTCGGAGCCTTTGACATCCTCTTACAGCAGGGAGCACTTCAGTCCTCGGGCTTTTTACTGTTATTGTTGTCCCCATAAGATGCAGACAACCACGCTCACTCTCAAGCACAGAGGTTATATCATATCAGCATTTCTCAAGACAGCTCCTAAAACATACACCAGCTCCTCTTCTCCGTGTCCTTAATGCATTTCTCTACCTATTAACCGACCAACAGTACACCTGATATGTCAAACAGTTAATTTACATCCAGCTGATCTGTGGCAAGGTTTAAAGCACTTTCAACTCTCATTAACACCATGGAAGATAAACTAATACTTCAGAGTTCTTGCCACCCTCGATTCTGAGTCTCAACCCTCCGCTTCACATCTAGTTTAACAATCTGTCCCACACCGAGTACAACTGAGAGGGGAACTCATGTGGTGCAAACGCTTAATGACTTAACACTAGTGAAAACAGCTAGAGCAGATTGTTCTCCCTCCAGCCACCACAGGTGTCTTCCCGCAGTGTGATGTTTGTGGACCGTAGGTGATAGAAAACTGCGACAAGAGGATAGACAGCCCTGCAACAGCAACCACGGTCATTTGATAGAGGAAATGATTCGTGGCAAATGCTGTGAAATTGAGACATATTCGTTTGACAGAACCATCAAGGCCACATGCACACACAAACCCCCAATCACGAGCAACACACTTCATCTTGAGAGGAGAATACATCCAAATATACATATTTCTTGACACAGAAACCACCTCAAATTCTGGTCTGGAGGATTGTGCCTTCTGCTCGGTTTTGCAGGCATTTACTCATTACAACAAATGAGGTCGTATAAAAACTGGCAGACTAATAAGTTCGTGCTATCTAACTGTGCCCTCAGCCAATTCAATTAGATGTTCAACATGGGGAAGTATCAGTCATCGAGTCAGTAGTTCAACCGAGCCACCAAAATAAAGAAGGAAAACATATAAGTGAGTGTGTTTACGTTTTGAGTGATTTGATACATTTATCAAATCACTTTGATGTATTGTGCAATTAAGGAACTGATGATAACATGACAGGAGAAAACTAGAAGACACATATCTCTGCAGTAACAAATCGTGGGATGTGTTCTTGTCTCTGATATGGTGGAGGAGTTTGGATATTGTATCCTCCGTCTCTCTGATGTATTATAGAGTGGGAGCTCTGATCCATGAAAGTGTGGGGGAAGGGCTGTACTGTAGGTTAGAAGTGCAATACTCACTGAATCTGTGTGTGTTCGGTCGGGGTTATCGAGGACGTTGATGATGAGGAATGTTCACTGCTACACTAAAGCATCTGCTTAATGCCTCAAAGTGTTGTAAATCGTACATACATTTTGGCTTGGGTTTTCATTGATAACTGTTTTCATGTAGTGGCTCATTCATGCACACTGTCTGCACAATAAACAAACTTGCAGGCACGTTCCATTTCCAAATAAAGCTGGCTGTCCTTGGAAAACTGCTAACTTTGTTTTTGGAGATCCTCCATGAGCCAAATTTGCAGTGTTTGTGCTTTAAATGCGTACAGGCTGTCTTGATGATGGGAGAAAAACAAAGCTGACGTTCAGCAGGCGGAGAAGCCGCCTCGCTGCTGTATTCTTGTCTCCAGTGTTTTCTGGGGACTCAGGAAGCAGCAGCATTGGCCATACCTGATTATTAACCACACAGCCTGCTATACCGCCTTAATAGAGCTGTCCAGGTCTCGGAAGTGGGTGCCAGCAGAGGCACGTTGCAAAAGAAGCTAATGATTCAGGAGATTACAGCATGTCATTTGCAACAAAGGAAAGACAATGAAACACTTTGTATGTAAGAGAAAATAGGTGCTTGTGTGTAGAGCTGCTAGGATGCAGAGGCAGATGTTCTTTATATTGTAAAATAAACACACTAAGGCAAGAACAACTTGTCTATACAAACTCGCACATAAACAACTTTGCAACCCAGTGAGTGTGGCTCGGTCCCTCATGCTTGGATGGTGCCCAAAAGAAGCCTTGAAGTAAAATGACAAATGAGTCATTTGAAGACGCCCCCTCAGACAAACCTGTCACCACTTATGAACATCCTGCGAGCTGCTACTGCATGTAGCCCGTTCTATTCTTAGTGGATCCCCACTTGAAATGAAAATATCAAATGAACATCTGGCCAATTTATTGTGCTTAAATCTTAGGAGGGTCCCTTATTGTGGGAGGCTGTTGTCTTATTTTCCTGGAAAGCCTTTATATGGTTCTCAAGTCACACCAGGGCATTTCTTATGACTCCTTTTCTGAGATTGGATTGTTCAAATCAATATTTGTCAGCTAACACTTCTGTCAAGGTTGAGAGTAAATAGATAAAACTCTTCACTCGCTGGGGATTAATGTAGACTAAGCAAACCCACACAAACCAACCTTCATGGGCGGAGGGATTAGACAACACCCACATCCTCGGTTCCCACTGCTCTCTCCTGATGGCAACCATAATGTTGTTATCAAAATAATTCAGTGTAGGGTAGAAAGGCGGGTCATATTCTAAATATATCAAAGCTGGGGCCTGAGTGGGTGGGAAGAAAGTAGGGAAGTTGAAGCAAGCACTTTAAGTATGAAAGACAAGCTGCAGCAGTTGCTAGGGGGAAAAAAATCACTGATAAAGCCTACAGGCCCTATGGTTGAATCTTCACCACTGATAACAGAAAAATGGAAAAGGATGGAGAAGAGAAGGAGAACAAGTGCAATAAAGAGAGAACGAGAGACAGAAACCAAGCGAAACCGACAACAGACTGAGGTTTGCAGAGTTGCAAGTCCAAGCCCCAAGACTAAGCAGATCAAACACCCTCTACAGATAAAGCATTCTATATGACACAGAATGGGAAATCGGAAATGACAGCCAACTCCCTACAGGGCCCTGCATGATGTGCATGTTTGTATGTGTCTGTGTGTGTGTATTAAAGAGCCAGAGTGTGGACACAACTTTCTGCTTTGTTTTTCCACAGGGCCGAAGTCCACAACTGTAGCAGTATACAGACCTGCACGAACAGTCTTCTGCATGTACGCGCTGTTATTTTAGTTTTTCCAAAATGTAATTCAAACATCGCATGAGAAAACCTGAGGGACTGATAGGTAGAGAATCTCACACAGAACAACTGTATTTCAGGCAGGGACACATGATTGAAGCTAGTGGCCTGTGGGTTGATCCTGTATTGAAAAACATGTGGGCAGATCTGAAGTGGTTGATTCAGAACGATTTCAGAGAGAGCTTAGCAATGTGGGAAAAAAAGTCATATCATGATAACTGGAAAACCTTCATACAGTAGCGTACCGGTAGAAAGTATGTCACAGTATCTTTTTTAGTAGGGTGGTGTTGTTCACTGGTTTGCATCGAAACGAAGAAAACATTTTGCGCTGCCTTTTCAAGGATTGTAGAGATTATTCTAGACGGAACTGGACAGAAGAGTTGCTTTATATGTAACACTACATAGCAATTATGATCCTAGGGTTTGATTACAATAATCGAAAATAAATATACACTATCTTGCAATGCCCAGACAGGCATTCTGCTGACAAATTATCAAATTATTTCTGTGAGGTCAGTTGGTGCTTTCAGTTAACATTTGCCAAACTTATAATAATAAAAAAGAGAGGATGGCTCAGATAGATTTCATGGTGAGGATGATCTGGCTATTTAATACTGTGCTTTGTTTTTGCAATTTACAGTCATTTCATGCTATTGGTATTACTGTTATAGACATGCAGCAGTGTTTTATTTCGATTGTATCACTTCCAATTATCTTTGCGATTACATTCTGTTTACAGGGGCCACTTAAGGAGGAAAAAGCCAAAATTGCATTTGCAAGGCAACACTATTATAAACCCATTATGCTTAAAGAAAACCATTAAAGTTATGACCTTTAAATAAAATGCAGAAGTCTATGCAAACGTCCTGGCTATTTAACTGAGATATTGGGCAGTTCTTATCCTTTGGGGCTTGTTTGGTCTTTAGGCAGAGTGGAGCTCCACGCTACAGGGCTCCTGTTGTGCAACATCCCAGTTCATATTATTAAAACTACACATCACAGCACAACAAGAACTGCAGTAAATGATGTTGGGAAATAATAATACATCTATCTTATTGAAGACTGATGAAGACTTTTGATTTATGATGAAAAATAACAAACAAGCAACTCAGAGCCCTGGATACACACTACTCAACCATACTCTGAGCAAAAGCAACATGATTAGCTCTATGAGTGCAGACGTGCATTAAGTCATGCACATATGCACACACAGGCACTAGCACATGCACCTGCAACATACTCAGAGTTCAAAAGAAACGTAAACACACACAGAGCAACAACGAAGCAAATGATTAATGATGCATCCTGACAAGGGCTACAGCAGCAGAATATCTGCTATCTTATCGCTGTCAGTCCTCACTATAACTGTTATAAACTGCAGCCCTCTGTGTAACCAATCTCATACACCACATTTAAACCCACTGAATGGTTTGAAGTGAATAAAAATGCAGATTGCTTTCTGACTCGATGCTAAATATGTAAAAAGAATCTGCAGTGTATTCTCCACCAAACTATTGTAGTGAAAGTGTCCTTGACCGAGCTGATTAAACACAACACAATACTTTCCAATTGATAATAATATTCTGCATGTGACCAGTAATTTTAAAATTTCAAACATTTGAGATCTGAGTATAAAAAATCCATTCTCCTCTGTCAATGATTTAGGTGAATCAGGAGAAATGATAGTGTTAACCGAACTCACTTACACCAGTGTGTTTGCTTTAAGGTCTGATAGCCCATTGGGTTATTAAATTGGGGGGAGTCAAAAGAAGAAACGATTTTTAATTAAAAGGATCAAGCTAGAGGCACAACGAAGTCATCCATGAATGCAACCATGACATTCGCTCTGGGGCTGCATCGTACAAACAAATGGGACAGAACCCCCTAATGTTTCCTCCAAAACTTGAATTCAGCTCCACTGTGTGTAAGTGTAGCGTACCTTGAAATGAACCACAGTTTTCTGGCTATTATTATAACACGTAATACGGCTGATTTATACATTCCTCACACTGTCGGCACACTGATGTATACACGGCAGAGGGTGCCTCACTCTGCTGGCCACTGATAAGCCTGCATCCAAAGGAACCAACAGAAGGGATTTTTTTGCACGCCCATCTGCAGCACAGCTCTGAACCAACCAAGCGCAATCTTCCCCAAACCTCCTGGACTGTCAAAAGTCCTTCTGTTGCCTAATGACTGTTATGAACTTCAATCCAGTCATGCAGGGGCTCCCTACCAGGAACCAGAAATAATTGTGAAGCCAGCAACAACAGCATGTTTGGTTACATCACATATTATGGCCTGTATTTGTGCTGTTTGTGGGTTTGTGTATTATTTTAAGGTCAAAAAGCCTGAGAAGGTTGCTACTAGGGGACACCACAAGAACTATACTATATTTGGATCACCATGACAACCAAAATGCTGCGGATGGTGGTATTATTAGTTTATGCTCGCTCGCTCTGCACACTACATCTTCTGCTTCAACTTTCTACGCCTTCATATGTTCCCAGTGCGGAGGCTCTCATCTAATGCACATACATGCGCTCATGTATGTAATGGAATAAGCCGATGCATACGCCCACGAACACACACAGACACACTCTCGTCTTGTGAAAAAGTGTCTTCATTTTTTATGGCACAGAGAAACCTTCAAAGAGTTTGTATAAAGCAGATTTAGTTGCGGATTTGGCTTCACCTCAAGAAAAAGAGTTTCCCTGTCAGATGACGTCCAAAGAAGTATCTACTTTAGCAAAACACCTTAGAGTCAGGGGTTTGGGAAGAGAGAGAGAGAGAGAGAGAGAAGGGATTCAGTACTGAAAGAGAGAGGAACAGGACACACCAGACAAACAAGGAGCAGAGAGGGGACATGACAGATGAGATTTTTCCTCCAATATTTGCTTCTCTGTGGTGAAAATAGGGGATTTGCTGACGGCTTGGAGGAAGCTTTACAGCTAATATCCTCCACCTGTTTTTAGAAGGAGCTACAAGGATGAGCAAATCCTCATGTTGCCAACCAAAATAAACAACAGACACATTACAGAAGCTGTGCACTTTGCATCGCTCCTGCATCAGCACTGCAACATTTCTGTTTTAGCAGTTCTTCTTGAAGGAAAACAGCGAAACAAGCAAGTGCCTCTTTGTTGGTTGAATTTGTAGCTTTAAAAAAAATAAAAAATAAAGGTGAAATACTGGAGTATTAGATTTTTCAAAACTAATCTTCTTGGTTAATGGAAAAAAAATAAAGGTGAAATACTGGAGCAGTTTGCACAATGGAGTCACCAGGCTTGTTTGGTGCTGGGAACAGATTGAAGTTGGCCATTTTAATGTTGTTATGGAAACGAGATGAGATTGTGTGACAAGCAGACACTTATCACATTTAGCTGCTCTGCATCCAATCTGCCGAGATTCTGCTAATTGCCTCTTTTCTGTGAACTGACCCGTGTGCCCCAATTTCCGGTTTCACTCGATTTCTAATTCTGTCTTTTTTTTGTTCTTTCTTTCTTCCATTCAATTATTCTTTCTAACTCCTTCCCTTCCCATCATCTCCTCTTTCTCTCAGTCCCTCTCCCTGTGTCTCTCTCTTGATCCCAACACTGTAAGAGATGATGTCACCCTCTCTGGTGAGTTAACAGTTCGAGGTGAAAGCTACTATTTTGCTCCTGCGGTCTGGGTTAAGAGCCCACTCACTGAGATAAGAGAGCATTGTTTACTTGGCCCAGCCTTGTTACAACTCCCACACAGACACACATGTAGAGCTCTACCGCACTGCTCTGCTTTACTGTCACACGTTCCAGAACGTACAGTGCTGTATGGTTGCAGCCTGTTATTGAGAACTGTATGCGGCTTAGTTGGAGCCGAGCCCGGTTGTACTGAGCAAGCCCATGAAAGACCTTAAGGATCAAACTCAGCTTTGATACAGTCGGGTGTAGAAGCACAGAATATATCGGGTGATTTATTTAGCTATATGGAGTGCACTTCACCAAAACGACAGTAACATATTTATATGGTTTTGATCTGTTTAATTGGTTATATTTTTCTATTTTTCATTCAAATTTTTGATTTTATCCCTATTATATGAAACATGTTTCTTTTACAGGTCTACATAATCTGCATTTAGCTTAATTTTCCTGCACTGTGGTACCTTATGTAGCTTATGGTACAGTATACATACTGTACTACAGCAGTACTTGTGCTCCAACGCCTGTTTATAGAAGGATTTTGTCAGTACAAACAGCTGGCACAGATGTTCGGCACTACTTTTTGGTCAGCTTCATTGTCAGAATTGTTATCTATTTGTATGTGTTGATGGTTAAACTGTGTGATGTGATTTGTATGGTTATTGTGGGTAATTTTATGTGGATTTCATGACATTAGTATGGTAATACCATGGGTATTTTCCCTGTATTTGTTGGTCATTTCATTATTTGATGATCTTTATTTCCAGTGTATCTGTTTTTATCATTTCAGCCATGATAAAGACACTGTGAGTTTAAAACTGGTATGTGTTTTAAACCAATCTGCCTGAATTAAAAAGGCTTTTAATATAATTTTTCCCTGCACCTGAAGAACATTATGTTTTTTGTATTTTTATGTCATTACCACGCCAAAATGTCTCTCTCTTCAAATTGCACTGAAAATCTAAGCACTCCAAACTACCTAAACTGTCCCAGATTCTTGTTTGCTAAAACACACACACAGACACACACACACACACACACACACTATTAATTGTGGAACAATTATATAGAGTTGCCAATAAATCTGCATCTTGGAAAAATGTCTTGACACAAACACACACACCTTCCCACTCATCACCTGTCACTGCACATGTATCTTCATTGTCTCCATCAAGGGTCTTTTAATTTATGTAGTCTCGCTTCTCTCTTTCTACCATATTATATTATGTTGTCATTCATATTCATTTATTAATTTTCCTCCCCTCACATTCAGAGTTGTGGCAGATTTTCACAACATAAACTGGGCAGAGGAGAGAAAACTAAACTAAAAAACACCTCCTCCGTCTTCCTCACTCTACTTTCTCACAGTCCCCACCATCAGTCTACATACCGGTATTTCATGCCAGTGAGCTTGGCGGTGGACTCCTTCAGGTTGTGGTGGTAACGGTGGGTGAAGGAGCCAAGGCTGCGCGCTATCAGGGCCACGGTCCGGAAGCGGGCCCGGGCCTGGCTGGCTGTGTTGGGGCTGGTGGCGTTCTGCTTGCTGTGCTCACCATTACGCGGGGCCTTTAGCCCGTGGTCCGTACATGCAAATGACACCTGCATGGCTGTTGACAAAGGCCACTAGAGCTGCTCCAAGACAAACAAAGCTTTGTTTGTGTCCTTAAAGTACTTAACAGTCTTTTTTTTCTGACCGTGGAACTTCGATTTTGTCCTTGTTATTCTTATGTGAAGTTGAAAGTCAGTGGTCCAGGCCAGTTCTGCCTGGTGCTGCTAAATCTCATATGGGAATCATAGGCAGGAATGATGGGAGCATGAGATCGTGTCTTCAGTGTCTTGTGGGTGAACAATCTTAAGCTGATGTTGCATCAAGATCGGACATGGCAGCAGTGCAATCCTGGTCAGTGAGTGAGGAGTAGAGAAAGGGATCCTGTACCAGTCAGACTCCACCTGAAAATATGAGAGAGGGTGGAAATGGAGGGAGAAGGATGGAGGAAAAGAGGCACTGAATAAGTCGCTGAAAAAGTCGCCCAATGGAGAAGAGCACTTGAGAGTGTGTGTTGTTGGAGAAGGTTAGAGGGGTGAGGGTTATAGGTGTGAGGAGGTCCTGCTAAACCATAAAGAAGACTGACTTCTTTTTTTTCTGTGCCGCTTTCTCCAGTTTAACGTCTTCTGCGAACACTTTTAAGCTGCTTCAGTGTGGCAATGTGCAAAAGCAATCCTGCCCTAGTTTTACATGTCATTCTATCTAATTTTTTTCATTCTGTGTCTGTCCTGTTTTTAATCTTCCTCACCTCATCCTATATAAAGCACTGTGCACTTTTCCATTTCCAACTCAAATTTGGTCTTTTGCTTATTTCTAATTAGTCCATTTTGTTTACGGAGTCTGTCTGTCATGCCTCTTCTAGGGTGTCTGGCAGGTTTTGTCAGGCAGCCAAGAGTTCTGGGTGCCTGGGGAGTCTTTCTCGCCCTCCAATCGTAGCTAAGCCTTTTAGTCAAACACCTGGAGTGAGGAGAGTAACACTGTACCACCACACTGTGCTTTCTACACTGTACACACATGCACACACATAATCTCAGACACCCTCTCACTCCCATCACACATCTTAAAAATAAGGACATGCTTTCATAGAAAAGCAAAGACTTGCAAATAAATGCTGTACACACTCACAAATCTTCTCTGGTGAACAGCTGCATTTGCTTCCACTTACAACACAAAAACATACAACCGAAGGGAGTTGTCAGCGTGCCTCCCTGTCAAAAGCCCAAGGATGAAAGGCCAGGATGAGATTGCTTCGATTGTAAGTCTGACCTCCTTGCAACTTTAATAGGAATCAAAGCGGTGTTACACAGCAAAGAAAGAGGTCCTGTCAAAGATGCTGCATACAGAAGCAGCAGCAGCAGCAGAGTCTCCGGAAGCTGTCCTCAGACCCGGCAAACAGCCTTGTCCCGTCTCTAAAGTCCTCAAGCACAGTTACACTGCTTTTATGGTCCCCGGCTTTGCAGCAAGAATGCTCTGTCTGATAAAGGGACCCCAGAATGGTAACGGAGAAGCGGAGAGAAGGAGGAGAAAGGAGGATGCATGGTACCTCACTTCAGGGAGAAGAGGACAGATGCAGTGTGGAGGCGAAGAGCAGCGTGTGTTGAGCATAGAGAGAGTGAGCCAGGCGCTGAATGAGGGAGAGAGACAGTGTGTATAGGCTGGCTCTGACTGATTCTGGCTGAAAGAACTGCAGTGATTTTCACTATGGCGCCACACAGAGAGAGAGAGAGTGAGGAAGAGAAATAGAGATATATTGTGAATGGAAGTCAAGGGAGCTGAGTTGATGTGTTCATTTACTTAAAGAAATCCACCTCAGGCAGGCTGTTAAGCTGGCATATGGTGGCTGATAACCAAGCAAATGACATGTGAATGTTACATTTAAAAAGCATTTTATTTGCTAACCGTTCTTTCTGTTGTCGGCCATCACAGTGAATGCCCTCTTTACACTGCAGTAACCTTCACAATCATGTCATCAGTGCCTAACTTCCAATGTATGAACACCTGTACAAACAGAATAACAGCAATTCCTGTTTTGCACAGCACATGCTATAGTTCATTAGAGTGTCAAAGAAGAAAAAGG
>NW_023339796.1:13785777-13793149 GCF_004916995.1 Morone saxatilis | reverse complement strand
GATGTTGTAAGTGGCACAGTGAAATAAACCAGCGTTGAGGCAGTGCAGCATCTTATCTTTCCTCAACCACTGAGCAGTAATGTGACAATGCAGGATTTCACGGTTCATTGAACATCCACGAACCTCGAGGCCAACGCAGTTTTATTTATATCCTTGTGATTGCTTTTGATAACAGCAGACACTTGTAAAGATCAGTTCCGCAGGGCCACACCATTTTTTGATGCCGAGGTTGGCTTCTGGGTCAGTAGGAAAAGTTGGGGGAGTGAGGTTGCGCACAATGGTCAGTCAGATTTTGATATACGTTGAGAAACGATATGTAATGATGAAATGTAATGTGAGTTGAGGTTATACCTTAGTACTATCATTTCAAGTGCTTGTAAAGCATTGGATCGCTGTAGACTTCAAAGCAGTGTAATGCTACTAAAACCTTTTGGCACATGATCTTCAGAGATTACTTCTGAGACTGAACTTTTTTTGGTCTTTTTAAGCTATAATAATTATTAGAAGACAAACACTTTATGCACTTACATAAAGTTAGAGGACTGACTAAGAGTCTTTTTTTTTTTTTTAGGTAAAAATTGAAGCAACCGAGGCTAAAATATCCTGACTTGTATTAGTCTAGTCTGGGTCAAGGTCCAAGATCGCTGGATTTCCTATGATGAAACTAGAGTCATTTATAGGACCTTGTCTGGTAAATGCCTACATCTTTTAAACTCCTGCTCTGAGTAACAAAGGCTTTCTGTTAAGGATCTGAGGTCTGAAAGCTCAAGCTGAAACCGATGATGACATCATCAAGATTATTTTTGCAGACCGCCGCAGAATGGTTGAGTAAACTGATCTTGCTGAATGAAATCAGTGGTGTGTGCCTTTAAATCACACGACCTTTTAGAAAAACTAAAAAACAGCAACTTAAGCTCTGCTGTGCTGCCATTTTCCTGCATTTCCTACAGCCTCTTTGCCTGCCGGCAAACGCCTGTTTTGGCTTGATCATGTTGTTCTGCGACGCTCTGGAAAGGTAGCTGCGCTGTTGGACAAAGTTGCAAACATCCCTCTAATGTCACCAGCACCTCCAAGGCTACAACTTCCTCCCTGTCGATCCCATTTAAAAGTGTGTCAGTCAAAAGCGTCAACTAGATCTTACATTCTCGGCTGGAATCCCCAACGGGCAATAACGCTGTTACCTAGAGGCAAACCGCTCTGCTTTAATTGCTCCACTAAGAACCTATAATAGAGTTCTGAAACTTTGTTGCTAAGACACAAACCTCCATATGGTGAGTACGTATGTTGAAATAGATGAGAGGAGACGGATAAATACCTCTAACCTAACCCTGGATTTCTCACAGTGTGGAACATCTGTCAGCATAGCTTGATAGCACTGCCTGTGTTCCTCCAAAATATTGCATCTATTTATATAGAGAACAGAATTCTTCGCCCATAATAGCCACTGCTATCTAAATAAAGCTCACAGCAACATGAGATTCCATGTCATATAATTACAGCCCTGTAAACAGTCTGCTGCTTGACTAAAAGATTTTTGTGTTGCTCTCACATTACTCTCATGTTGAAAAGGCTATTCAGTGTCTAATAGATAGTTCCTTATCAGCACTAACCTCCTGTTGAGAAAATGAGAGATAATAATGGGGAAAACCTTTCCAAGCTGTCTGTGACGTCACTGCTGCAGCAATCCCACTCTCCCACTCGCATGATCACTTCTTTCTCTATGCATTTTCCTCTGCATTCTCCTTTTTTTGCTCACATCTTCCATCCGTCTTTTCTCTCACCCCCCCTTCTCCCATCTCTCGTCTCTAAATCACCATTTAACACGGCACTCTCCCTCACTCTGAGTCTTTCCCCTGTGCTGCAGATTAGACCCGGGAGCACAAGTCATTGTGATGCATTGCGCGTACAACACCACAGAGGAAGAACTGGTTATTTAATCTGCCTTAATAGGGTGGTACTGACTCTGTGCAGACATAATAGTCACAGTTATCAAGTGCTACAAATTTCACTTCAGGCCAGCAAACAGGCATGAAATACTGATAAAGAAGCTTGACAGGAGGGGACAATACGAGAAGGATTTGACTTTAAAATGCAAGGTCATCATCATCATCATCACCAAAAAAAACTGGTAAAAAACGATAAATTTTTTCATAAATTTACATTATCACATCATCCTCTTTATTACTTATAATTACTCCATTATCACTATCATTTCCACCACTACCATTATGACATTTCCCATTATCAGGCCAGCTTCCGCCACAACCTCATCTCATTTTGAAAGCACTGCATATGGTGACACTGATGAATGCTGACGTCTTTATTGTGAAAACCCCTACAGATGCCTAGTGACCTTATGTGTCTGGCCAGCAGGCATATGGCCTCATAGCGGGGATATTGAATGATAGAGGGAAGTGGCTGCAGAGCTCTTCATTTCTAACGGTGAAGCACTCAATAGTTCATAGACTCAGTATTGATGAAATGTTTAGGTACCTGCAGAATTTAATCATGGAATAAATGGCTTACAAGCCCAGTTTTAGCCATTATGTATCGAGTGTTATTGAAATAAAATTTGCCAAGGGTAACAGCTCATGCTAAGTGCAGGATTCATTTAATTTAATTTCACAACAAAATACACCTGGTGTATCACGGTTTAACATTGTTATGCCCCATGGAGATGTAAAGCTATATACAAATCAGCTTCATTAATTTGTTACCATTGTGGTTATTACGATACTCATAGTGCAAAAAAAGGATATCATTAAAGAAATAGTTTGACATTTTGGGGAAAGAGCTCATTTGCTTTCCTGCCTAGAGTTACAATAGGTGAAGAGATTGATACCAGTCTCTAAATTTTAAGATAGAGGTAGCCCTGTTTACACCAAAATAAAGAAATAATATGCAGGTTTTTAAACAAGGGTAAACCTGCTAAAACTTTTGTTAATTTATTTCAAACACAGTATAACATCCCACAAGTCCCGTTGTTCAAAACATGGGATAACTTCCAATTTCACAAAAACAAACCCCCAGGATCAGAGTCCTGGTCAGAGCCGCTGTAAATCACCTGGCCTCCGTTGATTTCGGAGGCTGTGAACCTGGTTCTGTTGCGTCCTTGCCCAGCTCCAGTTCTCGTCCTCATTCTCTTATACTAGCTCCTATGCTACTAGTGTAAACAAACCTCCACCTATCCTACGAGCTCCCAGTCCAGGTAGCCTGCTGACAGGACTGCTAAGTAGCTAATGGCAGCTAACACTGTGTTACATAAGCAATTTAAGTTCTGTGTTGCCAACTGGAGCTGGAGCCGATGAACACCCGTAACTACTGCATTTGACCCGGGTATAAATGCTGATTGAACCCATTCCCACAAAAAGAAGACAAAAGCCAGATGTTAGTAATGTGTGATGTTATGTTAACAGCTAGTCTAGCTCTCCCCAAAAGAAAATAAATCTGCTGACTCACACCTCTAAACCTGACAAACATGTTATCTTATTTATTTAATTAATACAAACCATAATGTAAAGACAACAAAGAGTCACACTACATGGCTAAGAAAAAGTCCAAAACCCCAGCTGTAAAACCACAAATAGTCACCTTTTACATGTTAGTTCTTTACAGATAAAACAAACAACATATAGTCTGTTAAAGAAACAGTTTGGCATTTTGGGAAACACATATTCGCTTTATTACTGTGAGTTAGTTCTTGAGATCGATACCCTTACCCCCAATAGCCCCGTTGGACCGAAAGTCCACACCAGTATCACCAATTTACGTACGTACGTATGTAACTAACCCAAACTATTATCTTTAAAGTTTGTTATTATTACCATGACATGCCATTTACTGCACTTCCAAATACAAGATAGATAAGAGATAAGATATTAAGGATGAAAAACTCCAGGGAGAGTGTGTATTTTCAGAAAAACAGATCTTCGGAGCAGTGGGGTTTTGTTCTCCAAATAACAGGCTATGGGACAATTGGGCTTTCGGTCCAATGGGACATTTTTCAGGGCTTTTCTGAATAATGGGGTGTTCCTATAAGAGGCTACAGCCAGCAGACAGCTAATTTATCTTAGCTCGAAGACTAGGAACAAAGGAAAAACAACTAGCCTGGCTGTGTCCAAAGGTAAAAAAAAAAGATGCACCTAACAAAAAATGCAAGAAAGTCACAGCGTCCAGCCAGTAATTAACCTTGATGAAATGAGATATAACATGTTCATTAGTAAAAATGTAAGGGCGTTGGTACAGGTAGATTTCTTTAAGTGACCACTATGTAGGCTTTAGTGGCAACAAGCAGTATAGGTCCAGATTGCAATAACCTTGCATCACCCTCCTCTGACGCGAAATGCGTGAAAAACGCAAGCCGCCCTATCTGTTTGGTTTGCCCGTTCTGGGCTAGTGTAGAAGCATGGCAGTTCCACATGGCGGCCTCCATGGAAGGTGATTGTACACTAACAACAAAAACTTATATTAAATTTCTGCCAATAGATCCTCCAAAAGGTTAAACATCTGTCCTTTAAGTGATTTTGGACAGACAAAGCCAGGCTAGCTAACAATCTCCTCGACGTTGCTTCCCATTAAGCGTACAGGCATCAAAATGCTATCATTCTTTTCAACTAATTCTTGGCAAGAAAGAAAATAAGTGTATTTTCTCAAATGTCAATAGGCAATATTCTTTAAACATGTTATCAGTATTGTTAAAAATTAATTTCATGCTCTTGATGTACAGTCAAAATACAACCCAGATATATGGTACATTAACATGGTTCTAACTGCTTGTCATTATGTTCACACACAGTAATATATGAGGTAGAATGAGGATTTGGTATCATATGTAATATATTGTGAACCCAGAAACAACATATAATGATGTATCTGATCGTTACTACTGACAGCTCAGTCTCTTTATGCTTTGCCATGACAATCAAATGCTAGCCCCGTACTTCATTACTTATTCAAATCCTCAGTCTTTCCACAGAACTGAAACCTGCCAAAGCCACTGAAGACAGAGCAGTATGCCTGATGATGGCCTCATGTGCCTTAAACGTCAAGTCTAATTGTGGAGCGGAATTAGCGCTGGGTCTCGCTGTGTTAAGAAGGACTCTTCCTTATCAGGAGATGATGAAAGCATTAGGTATTTAACAGGACAGGGACCCTGCTGAGCAATGTTAAACTTTAATCCTTTCTTCCAGTGGTTTATAAATTATACAAATTGCAGTGAATTGACAAACAAGCTGCTGTTTACCCTGATTGGGCTCAGACTAAATTCCCATTTACCCTTGAGAAGATCAAAAAAAGTTGAAGTTCATTCAGTAGAATTAACATGGTATGTCAAAATGATGCAAAATATGAGTAATGCAAAAATTGTGTGCTGTAAATCTCCTTCTGTGAGTTGTCTGTCACTATATAAGATAATGCAGCATGGGCTGAGTTTATGGCATTTCTCTGAATTTACAGAATCCTTTTGAATTTTTAAGTTGCTGCATCCTTCTTAGAACACAGTATCCTACCTGTAGACCATGCTGGCAGTGGGTTGGATGGATGCTTGAAACAAATGGCTGTGTACATGAAGAATCTCCTCCAAACTCTGCTGCTCTCGAGGTCTGCTGGCTTCAAAGCTTCCTGGAAGGCAGCTGGTGGGGCTTGAGGGGTGAACCCTGGTTCCTGCCCCCTGCCTCTGCTGGATGGAACTGGGGCAGCGATCCAGCCTCGGCCTCTGTCTGGACACGGGAATATCACTGCAGGCTGCCTTGAGATACATGTTTGGTCAACCTTGTCTCCCACAGGCTGATGGGACACTTTCCTTTGTTAGCAAATCCTTTTCAATATATTTAGTCATTGTGGGGAGAGAATCCGGCCTAAAAACATCTCCATGTAAGTACAATGCAATGCTGGTCATGCGGGACTGCAGAGGATATCTGTATTTGTTGCTGAAGAGTTCTTGTCATTCCCAGGGCCAAGAGAGTGATTTAGAGTAACACCGTGACACAATATCTATAGATATATCAAAGTTGAACAAAGCCAAGACAGCCGGACATACACAGATGTACACACAATACAAAATTAACATACTAACATCAAAGCAAAACAGAGAGGGGGGCAGAAAAATCTCTGTGGGCCATACCTGTGATGTCAACTTTATTCTTAGATGATTGACAAATTAAAAGACAAAGGCAGCTTTTGTTTGAGCTCCTGGTGGCTCCAGTGAGAAAAGCCTGCCTGTGAGGCAAGCCAAACAAAGCTAGAGGGATATTTCTGTCTACTTGTCAGAAATATCTTCTTGTTACATCTGTTGTGTGTACAGCCGATTCAAGTTGCAGCTGAGAACAAAATTTGATTCCACCTAGTCTTCTCTGGTAACGTTTCCTTAAAGTAAATGATTAAACAATGATGGAAACAGAAATGCAGCCAGGTGCATGAAGCTATTAATTCACATCATTGTATTCATTTATTGTGAACTGATACCAGGTTCCTCCTTGGCCCATGTCAAAGAATGAGTAGACACATTTTGTGTATACAACTGCAACCTCTGGCATTAATGGCTGCTTTTTAGAAAAAGCTGTACACAAGACTTTAGGGCCATATCATAAGTTATTGTTACTGAATTATTTTTTTATTCTCCAAAAAGGCCGCATAGATCTGCAAGTTTAGGCCTTTTAACAGGGTAAATTCTAGGCTTTCTATGATTACATGTTTCTATTTTATCCGAGAGACAGATTTCTTAGTGATAGATTACGTCACATATTGCTGTCACATATTGCTGTCACATATAACCATAGGCCCTGTTACTAAAATGTATTTGCCTTTCTCAGAGCTCTTTGTGCTCCTCATTTAAACTGTATTCTTATTACTAATAAAGTAAATTTTTAACAGCTTTGTAAACACTTTTCTAAGACCAGCTGTAATTTTAAACAGTAAAACATTGTATATTTTATTCGCTTCACATTAGGCTACTTATTGTTTGGTTGTTTGCACAGTTTGGGGGCAAGGGCTTGCTAGAAGTAATTTAGAGAGGTAAAAAAAAAAATCCAGTGACCCTAAAATGTAATACATTAGTGGCGAACAAAGCCAGAGGGATATTTCTGTCTACTTGTCAGAAATATCTTCTTGTTACATCTGTTGTGTGTACAGCCAATTCAAGTTGCAGCTGAGAACAAAATCTGATCCACCTAGTCTTCTCTGGTAACATTTCCTTAAAGTAAATGATTAAACAATGACGGAAACAGAAATACAGCCAGGTACATGGAGATATTAATTCACATCATTGTATTCATTCATTGTGAACTGATATGTCAAAGATAGAGTAGACACATTTTGTGTACTACCGAAAAACTCTAAACTCCAATATGTCTGCCCTGTATCAAACTGTACCACC
>NW_023339796.1:13783544-13785677 GCF_004916995.1 Morone saxatilis | reverse complement strand
ATCATTCTCTCATCATCCGTAGGTTTTTTCACCGCTCCAGTCAGAGGATACTACTACTTCAGCTTCTCTGGCCATAATCTTTCAAGTAAACCAATGGGGCTGCGACTGATGAAGAATGGAGTGCAGATTGTGACTGTGTACAACCATCCAGCTGGAAATCGCTATGAGACAGCAACCAATGGCATGGTTGTTTACCTTAATGTAGCTGACCAAGTGTACATGAGACTCAGACCAAACACCTGGATTTTTGATAATGACAATAACCACAGCACCTTCGTTGGCTATTTGTTATCTGCTCATTAAGTGGATCAAAGATCAAATTAGCAAAAAAAAAAACAGACGGTTTTAAAAACTAGAAATGGAAGGTGGTTATGTTACAATAAACAAATCAAATAATCAATAAGATGAAACTCTTTTTCAGGATAACAATAACTTTTTGTTCTGCGTGTTTGAAGCATTTTTTGGGCACAATATATATAGATAGCTGTTACACTGGCTTATAAAGTTGTACCTGATGAGATTAAGTCCAACATTCCTTTAATATTTAGTTTAAGGGTTTCCAACAACCAAAGGGAAAAATATCTGGATCTATAGCAGCTAGATCTTTGACTGTGGTCATCAGCCGGTCTGTAATTTTCTCTGTTAGCTGTTGGTGCTGGGCAGAGAGTGTAGAGTGGTTTAAAACAGTTTAGCCTATAAGTGTTGATGATAGCAACTCAAGAAATCGGAATCAATCCCTGTCATGATTGTGAAAATTGAATCGTGTTGATTTATTGATTATCTTTGTCTTTATAATGTTAATTATATTAATCAAGCTCCAAGAACTGATGGAATTTAATTAAACTTTTCAAAACAAAAATCTAAATAAAAAAAAAATGCACACAAATGGCGCAGGTGGTTATTTTCAACTGGATGAAAAACTTTTATTTTAACACTGGCAGTTGTGAACTTTCATACATTTAGCACTGTCGAGTTTCACTGTAGCAAACATGTTCCTGCATCATGTGTTATCTTTTTTGTTTGTTTTTATAACTTGTTTTTCCGTTCGACTTTATCTTAGAGCTACCATAAAGCACGGCAACTAAAGTTATAAAGTAATTAATGCTAAAGTTCAGAGAACAAAGGCTAATTTTATTAAACAAGACCAATAATATAATGAACGCGGAAGAAGAAATATAATACACCTCCATAAATGTCAAACAATGTTAAACCAATTAAACCAAATATGAACACAATCCTACTCCTCAGACATTACAGATATAAAACATAAGGCCTTAGGCCTCTGAGGCAGAGACTCCGCCTTTAACACAACAAACATAAAGAACCCTCCTACGCTGTTGGTCGACATTTAACACAAACTGAGCTGAATGATGAAACACTTTGTCTGTAAACAGGTACTGACGTCTACATTCATTAGATATAGAAAACGATTCAGGACATTCTGCAGACATTTTCAGGAAACATCTATATCTAATAAGATTGAACAATAGAACAAAAAGTGCATTTCATTTCGACCTCTCCCAGATCACTCAGTCGACACTTTATATTCTCTGGAATTAAATGGGAGCGTCCGGTTTCCACGGCCACAACCATCTCCACTGTCTTTAGAGCATTGAGCTCCAAGCTAGCTGTTCTGGTTGCATCAGGTCAAATCAGGTTAAATCAGGTTTTGGCTGCAAAGATAATACTTGTCAGTAGCATCAATGCATTTTTAAAAATGTATACTCATAGTCATAGTCAACGGTCTATGATCCTTGGAGGAGCAAAGGGCGTAAGTTCAGTAAGCCAAGGATCAATGAATTGTTATTGTAAGTCTTTTTATGGGAATTGTTGACAATAAGACACATATAGAAATATCCAGCCAGCCTTGAATTTTAAGTGAAGAAGATAGACGATTGTAAATAATTAACAGGGATTTTGTTGACGAATGGTATAACCAAAGAAACCTTTGGCTAGTTATAAAACTATCATATCCCTGATTGTTGTTTTGTTCTAAACAGATCAAAGGAAATCAGCCTTTTGTTTTTAGTAAATTCAAGGGTATTTCCTTCTTCATCTGGTATATAAAGCAGAGAGTTGAGAGCTGATTAAGACAAACAGAAACCACCGAAAGATGAAGACCTCAGTGGCTGT
>NW_023339796.1:13780035-13783444 GCF_004916995.1 Morone saxatilis | reverse complement strand
ATCATTCTCTCATCATCCGTAGGTATTTTCACCGCTCCGGTCAGAGGATACTACTACTTCAGCTTCTCTGGCCATAATGTTTCAAATAGACCAATGGGGCTGCGACTGATGAAGAATGGAGTGCAGATTGTGACTGTGTACAACCATGTAGCTGGAAATCGCCCTGAGACAGCAACCAATGGCATGGTTGTTTACCTTAATGTGGGTGACCACGTGTACATGAGACTCAGACCAAACACCTGGATTTATGATAATGAAAATAACCACAGCACCTTCGTTGGCTTTTTGTTATCTGCTCATTAAGTGGATCAAAGATCAAATTAGCAAAAAAAACAGACGGTTTTAAAAACTAGAAATGGAAGGTGGTTATGTTACAATAAACTAATCAAATAATCAATAAGATAGGAAACTCTTTTTCAGGTTAACAATAACTTTTTGTTCTGCGTGTTTTAAGCATTTTTTGGCCACAATATATATAGATAGCTGTTACGCTGGCTTATAAAGTTACTATGTACCTTATGAGATTAAGTCCAACATTCCTTTAATTTTTAGTTTAAGGGTTTCCAACAACCAGAGGGAAAAATATCTGGATCTATAGCAGCTAGATCTTTGACTGTGGTCATCAGCCGGTCTGTAATTTTCTCTGTTAGCTGTTGGTGCTGGGCAGAGAGTGTAGAGTGGTTTAAAACAGTTTAGCCTATAAGTGTTGATGATAGCAACTCAAGAAATCGGAATCAATCCCTGTCATGATTGTGAAAATTGAATCGTGTTGACTTATTGATATTATCTTTGTCTTTATAATGTTATTTATATCAATAAAGCTCCAAGAAGAAGAATTAAACTTTTCAAAACAAAAATCTAAATAAAAAAAAAAAATGCACACAAATGGCACAGGTGGTTATTTTGAACTTGATGAAATACTTTTATTTTAACACTGGCAGTTGTGAACTTTCATACATTTAGCACTCTCGAGTTTCACTGTAGCAAACATGTTCCTGCATCGTGTCTTATCTTTTTTGTGTCCTTGTATATTTTTTGTTTGTTTTTATAACTTGTTTTTCTGTTCGACTTTAGCTTAGAGCTACCATAAAGCACGGCAACTAAAGTTATAAAGTAATTAATGCTAAAGTTCAAAAAAACAATGGGTAATTTTATTTAACAAGACCAATAACATAATGAACGCAGAAGAAGAACTATAATACACTTCCATAAATGTCAAACAATGTTAAACCAAATATGAACACAATCCTACTCCTCAGACATTACAGATATAAAAAATAAGGCCTTGGGCCTCTGAGGCAGAGACTCCGCCTTTAACACAACAAACATAAAGAACCCTCCTACGCTGTTGGTCGACATTTAACACAAACTGAGCTGAATGATGAAACACTTTGTCTGTAAACAGGTACTGACGTCTACATTCATTAGATATAGAAAACGATTCAGGACATTCTGCAGACATTTTCAGGAAACATCTATATCTAATAAGATTGAAAAATAGAACAAAAAGTGAATTTCATTTCGACCTCTCCCAGATCACTCAGGTGACATTTTCTGTTTCAGGTGATACGCTCCACGCTCCAAGCTCCAAGTTGTTCTGGTTGCATCAGGTCAAATCTGCACGACTGATGAGGAAATGAGATGCAGGTGAGGAGGTGAGCAGGGATGGCCAGGTAACTGAGGAACAGGTGTATAAATTGATGGGGCAGTTAGGTAGTTTGGAGAGGAGGAAATGCCTGTAGGCATCTGGTGGACAGATGGAAAATGGCAATGAAAGGGCCTGATGAAGCAGGGAAGTGGTACAGGTGGGACAGAGAGAAATACTGCGATTCCACCTTGAAAAAACGCAGAAGAACTGGCATTTCCTAATCATTTAAATGTGCTACAATCGAGACATATTTAAAGTAAACAACTGAGAAAGTCTGCTTTATCATTGTGAACATGTTGCCTAACATTAAAACATTTCTGTTCTCTTTTGTCCCTGTCTGTTCTCCCGCACATTCAAGAGGAGTAGGATTTTTTCACAGAGTCAGGCCAGCTGTTTCCCTCCTGTTTCTAATATTTGTGCTAGGTTAACCATCTGCTGGCTATAGGCTTATATTCATCAAGTGGTATCAATATCTGCATTTAACTCTCTGCAATCAAGCGTTAGTGCATTTCCCAAAATGTTGTGTTAAAGTAAAGACATGAGAGCGGTGTAAATCTTAGGATCTAACTTCCAAAAGTTTTGCAATTTCAAAAATGACATATGTTTACCAGCAAAAGTCCAGCGATGAGTAAGCTATGAGAGGCTGTAATAGTATGACGTCTTAAGCTTTTCTTTTTTTGGTCACTGTACCTTCTTCCTCTCTCCTCTGCAATCACAGACTCTGTTATTGCAAAACCCTACATACAAGACACAAGATGGAAGACACTTTCTAACTTCCACTTTTTCCTCACATGGTAAACCCATTCTTGCAGCTGGGGTCAGAGCTTGTGTGTCGTCAGCGGTTGCACTGGTCTTGAGTTCCAGTAGTTCAGCGATTTAACAATAATAAATGCATGAAAAGCCCTTCAACAGTTAAGAGGTGTTTTAGGAAGAGGTGGCAGTATTTTTAGGGAAAATTAGATGATTTCTTAGAATACGACCATTTGTTTCTCTGGCTCTCTAACAGCCCACAGATAACCAGCCGTGTCAACTGCTGTAAATTAGTGTCATATGATCCTGCTGGCTTCTTTGCTCAAATCAAATCATGTGGAGCCATTGCATGCACAAGAGCCAAACAAGTTAAATCTTTTCATCCTTTTCCCTCCCTGCCGCCCCCCGCCTTCATTTTCTATCAAACGGTTCATTCTTACTTTGATATTTTTGTGTGTGAGGTTTGGCTCAGGTTGAAAAGAAAAAAAAGGCCGCACTTCTCGGCGCATTACCCAACTGGGGTCATGTCCTGTGTCATGGGCAACTGAGGGAGGACAGGCTGTGACAATGCAAATCATTTATTTCTAAATGGTTAAGAGGAACTGTATGTCTGTTTCAACATTTCACAGATCTGAGGAGTTACTGCAACACAGGAAGCACCTCCACCCTTCCTTTCTTCCATACACAAAAAAAAAGCCCAACATATCAGTAAGCTGTGGTCAATAGATTTGCATGCAATGAAATGCTAAAGCAGGTCGTAGTAATAGAGGCTTTAGACTGAACCACTTAAATGTTGCAGACATACGCTGAAAATCGCTTTTTTTAAAATCTTATATGTATTGTACATGTTGCCATGCAGGTTGTGAAATGCAGAATGATCAGTAGGGCTTGTGTAATATTGCAGTAAGCAGAAGATGGTGTCAGATTATAGGCAAACCTCCAGCTCCAGAGATGTAATGGATGTTTCAATGCGCCACTACTGTGATGTCTGTAGATGTAGAGAAAAACATC
>NW_023339796.1:13777653-13780027 GCF_004916995.1 Morone saxatilis | reverse complement strand
AATGGATTCATTCAGCATGGTGATGCACCTGACAGGTCATATGACTAAAGCCCAGCAGGCATGGAACCAATATGAAATACATTACATTACATAGATTATGTAATACCACTATTAGCCTGTTTTTTTTCTTGAATTCAGTCCTGAAAGCAGACAATAATTCTTCTTCAGGATCTTCTTTGGTATCTGTGTTTAAAGCTCTTATTAAATTGTTTATACTGATCAACATGTATGTAGCATTTTACAGTTGTAGCTGGTTAAGGAGTTCATTTTAACTATTTTATATAAAGTTAGGTAGTTTTAATGACAAGAGGCCCCTGGACACTACTTTTTTTTTTTTAAAGGGTTACTGGCAAAACAGGTTGAGAATCACAGACCTGATATTCAACAATACACTGTGTTTTGGAAGATGTTTTAATGTGTTTTTTAATGTAAAATCTCTTAATCAGAATAACCATTTACTCTAGCTGTCAAATAAATGTACTAGAGTACAATATTAATGATATTAATTAATCAATATATCCTTTGAAACATATTGGAGTTGAAGTTAAGTAGCATAAAATAAAAAAGTAAAGTACAAGATACTTAGAACTGTATTTTCCAGAGGTAGGCCTTCTTTTGCTCATTCAGTTATGTAGGAGCACAGCGAACACATGTAACCACAAGGATCAAAAATCAGTAGTTAAAGTAATGAAATCAGAGTTCGAGTTGTGAAGAACTGCAAAGTGCTTTAGAGTTGTATCTTAGATTACAATGCACTGACAGCTACTGCAGAGAAACCAGGCTTTTGCGACCTTTTCTTTACATCGGACCTGAACAGCGCAAGCATGCCCCTTAGATTGAATTTGGTAATCTGACCTTGAATCTCTGTGGTTAAGGGGGGGGACACTCATTGGCCAGTCTGAGGAGTGGCCTACCAAATAGCAGCCTACAGTATGTATGGCTGATTGAACTTGGCTGCAGACACAAAAAGCACTCTCTGTCCTCCACTCCGCAGCCTAGAAAACATGCGGCGGGAAGAAGGGAAACGGCTCTCCCCAGCTAAACACTCTTACTGGAAACTCTACCCACTACCCAAACAAGTGGACTGAGAAGATGTGGGGCACGATGATCACTTACTTATGAATAAGACTTACTAGGTATTGAAGGCTATTCATCCTCATAAGAACATTTAAAAAGATGTAAACAAGATATGGCACGTATTCCCGCAGGATATCTGACTACTAAGAAATGCCACAGCTTGTCTGACACAGTGGAAGGACTGCAAACAATCATTTTCATTGTCAATTGATCTGTTTTTTTTGTATTAACTGATTAGTGTATAAAATGACCAAAAGGGATGAAGAATATGCATCACAAGCGCCCAGAGCCCGAGGTGACGTTTTTAAATTACTTGTTTTGTGTGACCAAGGGTGCAAAATATCCAAAGATATTCAATTTGTAAAGCTAATAAACATAGAAAAAGCAGCAAATCATCACATTGGTGAAGCTGGAACTACAAAATGTATGGAGTTTTTCCTTCATATATTAGTTGAAC
This sequence comes from Morone saxatilis, assembly GCF_004916995.1. Taxonomy (NCBI): domain Eukaryota; kingdom Metazoa; phylum Chordata; class Actinopteri; family Moronidae; genus Morone; species Morone saxatilis. The sequence goes on along the minus strand of NW_023339796.1, from coordinate 13,778,493 downwards.
TATTATCAGAATAAACAGACTACTTGTTTCCGTGCTAATAGTAATAGTTTACAGGGAAGATCAAATTCAAAAGTACTCTTAAAAGTGTAGACACTTTATGTTATCAGCAGAGACAAGCACAGCACACAGCGTTACGTAAAATGCGTTTTGTATTACAAGTCTTTGACAGGTGGATGGCAGAAGATTTGTCCAAAGGGAGAATTACAATTACGGTAAGTCAAAAGATGTCACATTTTTTAGAAAAGAAAACAAAAGAAAATTCTAGATAATACAGACATGGCTTGCCATTCACTGAACCAAATAAATGCTAGTAGGTTAAAGTTACTCTGTTGTTCTTGTTGGGACTAGTACCTTGAGAAACGGCCTGAATCTGACCCCTAAAACAGCAGGTCTGTTACAAGCTTAGCTTCCTGACAGTAAGAGGCTCTTCACACTTTGACACCAAATGAAACTAGAACGTATACTGAAAACTGCTTAAAAAGTTCTGATTGCCATCAAGACGCACTGCAGAGGAAGTAGGGCTCATCAGTTGGCACAGTCACAGGAGTTTTTCTTAGGAAGGCACTTGACATGGGGGGTCGTGGCGTTTTCCCCCCCATGCAGCGACAGCAATGCACTAAGGTCCTTGTTTGTGCACACTGAGGAGAGGGACACCGTCAGCTAAGTGCAAGTTCCGTGATAAATCCACTTTCACCAGACTGGAGAGAGAGGGTGGGGGGAAACAAAAAAACATGAAGGCGTATCACAACTCCACCACAGTCCACAGCTTCAAATACAGTATCTTAAGTGGGTGGGTCTGCGCCTCTTGGATCACACTTGACCTTTTTTTTTTGGGGGGGG
>NW_023339796.1:13761087-13777628 GCF_004916995.1 Morone saxatilis | reverse complement strand
GGGCTGTCAGCGGGGGGAAGAGAGAGAGAGAGAACAGTGAGAGAGAGCATGAGAGAGAGCAGAGAGAGAGAGAGAGAGAAGGAGGTCTTTCGCGCGGAAAGGAAGAAAAAGAAAGAAGAAGAAAAAAAGGAGGTCATGCCTTTTTTTCTCTCCTTTCTCCTTCTCCCCCCCCACCCCCACCACCTACCACCCACTAACCACCACCACCACCACCCCAACCCCACAGGCCATGAGGGATGTACAAAGTGTTGTTTTGGGGTCGGGCGGAGTCGGCAAATCCGCGCTGACGTCCAGTTCGTGACGGCCTCCTTCATCGAGAAGTAGACCCCAAGATAGAGGATTTCTACAGAAAGGAGACGAGTGGAGACTCGTCCCCGTCGGTCTGAGTATCCTGGACACGGCGGGGACCGAGCAGTCGCCTCACCATAGAGATCTGCTACATTCAAGAACGGCAGGCTTTATTTGGTCTACAGCCCCTGTGAACCAGCAGACTTCAGGACATCAAGCCGATGAGGACCAGATCATCCGGGTGAACAGAAGATCGAGAGGGTCCCATGTAATCCTGGTGGGGAACAAGGTGGTAGCTGGAGGGGGAGAGAGAGGTGTCTTCGCGGGGAAGGCAGGCGCTGGCCCAGACTGGAACTGCCCCGTTTATGGAAACTTCAGCCAAAAATAAAGGATCGTCGACCGAGCTTGTTTGCAGGAAATAGTCAGACAGATGAAACTAATCAACTGTTCCCAGTGGCTGGAGACCAGTGGCTGTTCATGTGTCCGCTCTAAACAAACAAACAAACAAACAAACACCATACAGAACAAGTGCCATCCGGGCTGAATTTGAGCTTATAACTTGTCCTGCAGCTTATACTATTCTCTCTGCTCACACGTGTCTTATTTGTGCGCACACACACACACACACACACAAATCACGACGACAACAATCAGATATGTATTATAGTCTGGAAAAGTGTTACATGACAAACGTACTTGAATGTTAAGTGGGATTTTTTTTTATACTTTGTATATAAGACACTTTCTCATGAAATGTGCTCAGATGGGAAAGCTTATTGGTGAAACCCTAAGGTAGACACCTGTTTCTGGTTATTTCTCTGTTTTGTTTTGTTTGTTGTTGGTTTTTAATTGTTGAGTTGTACTGTTGCATCCTTCTGGGCTGGGCCATCTGTCTTGGAGAGTGGTGGTGGTGGTGGTGGTGGTTGGTGGGAGGAGGGAGGAACAAAAGCTGGAATTGTTACTTTTTAAGAGACCTGAAAGTCTTCAAATCCGCTCTAAACCATCAATCACGCACCTCAAGCCTTGCACAGGTTACTCAAAGTCCAATCCGATCGCCACAATTTGTGTTCACCCCCCCCAAAAAAAAAAGGTCAAGTGTGATCCAAAGGGCCAGAACCTTTCAACCCGAGCAGGCTGGGAAGGCTGTCCTCTCGCTCGGATAGTGCTCGACTCCCACGCCGGCGAATCCTCCAAGCCTGCTGTGTGACGGCCGCGGGGGAGAGATCCGAGGAGAACGACCGCTCCTGGACATCAGCGTGGCGGATTAAAGCGCATTTTGATCGCCCTGTATTGTGCAACGGTGCTGGGAAGCGTGATCGTTTTTCTGCTCTTGCATGGCGTTTCCTGCCCACATCCTCGGCAGCGTCAAAAGCCGAGGCTCAGTTCCGTTTTCTTAAAGGAGCCGTCACACCGAAACCTCGCTCGATCAGATGACCGGGCAGATACTGCGGGCGTCTGCGACCCAGTCTACCCTGACCCCCCCCTGCCCTCATGAGCACACTCTTCCTCTCATTGCCCCGAAACTAGAGGCTCTCCAGCCGCCCACTGTCCCTGTGATTAGGATTATACATGAGCGTGTATGTTAATGAGGTCATTCATTAGCTCATTATTCAATTTACACACTTATCTCCACGGTCCAGTGGAGGCAGGACTCACATCCTCTACTTGAGTCGGAGAGGATAAATGTGACTTAAAGGTTGCCCTCCACTCCCCCTCCTACAGTCGGGTGTTTAAACTGCATTGTGCAGAGGATGGTGGTCTGTGCCATCACAAATAGTTTGGCAGTCAAACCTAATCCTCCAATTTGCAATTTATACAAGAAAGTGTAAGCTGTCAGTGTCAGCCTTTATTAAGGGTGTAATGTGGAAATTGTAAGCTACTTAGACACACATTATTATTATTAAGCAGACTATTTTTATATATGTATTAATGCTTGTCTGGGGGGGGGGGTCTTTAAGTAAAAGTATGAATTATCAACAAAATATACTTGTACTCAATTAGAGGAGCATTGACACTAGGCTAATATAGGCCTATAGCCTGGATTGCTATTGCTGATGCATTATTGTGTATGTAGCATTGTACTGTTGTAGTTGGAGGAGGGGTAATTCATTTACTTAATTTATTTACTTTATTTTACAGGTCCTGTAGCTTTGTAGCTATGTAATTTGGTTACAGTTATGAGGAAAATAGGCTCACAGTTCAGTTGACTCTAGTGTAACCTAAATGGTCCTGGTCATAAATGATAGTTTTAGCCCACAGTTAGCCAGGTATTGAGTATTTGAGGTACTTTACTTGAGTATGTTATTCAACTTTATACTTCTACTCCACTACATTTGTCTGACAGTTTTAGTTACTACTTTTCAGATTACAATAATGTATCTATCTGATAAACTGAAGGATGAAGGCTTCCATTATCGTACTTAAACTAAAAAAACTAAAACCCTCTTGGATTAGCTGGAAAATGTATTGTCAACTTAACTTTCTACTTAAATAAGGGATCTGAATACTTCCTCCAGCACTGTCAAAATGTTACATGTTCATACAGTACTATAGGAGGCATGTTGTGAGTTCATATGGGTGTCGTCTAACTTTAAATAATCAGTTCTGACAAAGACAATGCACAAAATCTTGTGAAAAATGGACCTGAGCACGATCAATTTAACCTTGCACACCTGTCATACATCACTCTGACAGTAATTGTTCAACACATGCAGTACACACAGAGGCAGTGACCACAGACATGTTGCATGAGCAAATCAAATATTGTTTTATTCAGATTTTTTTCATCCATACAGCAAGAGTCAATTATGGCAACAATAAAATGTGCATAAACAAATCTGAAGACAGAATAGTACATTATTGTGTGGCAACTGTTAGCAAATACGTAGGTGGTTGCACTTACAAGTAAAAAGCAGTCAAAGCGTACATGTGCCCTCAGCAGGGAAGATAAACCTTGGTTGCAGCCAGGTGACTGAACAACTGGTTTGGAGAAAATGGTACTTTGGTTCTGTAGCGACTATACAGCAGCCTCGAGTCAGAAACATGTTGACCGGTGACTGTTACATTCATTTCAAAGACTAATTTGCCAAATACGCATTTGGTGTGGTGAGCCTTCACCTGCTGAGTGCACAGCTATGATAGCAGGAACAACTTCCTGTGAGTCAGTGTCAACTGTAATTATATGGCTATGAGAAAGTATCTGGGGTGGATGAGTGCTTATATTTTATCATTCTTTAAATAACATGTTTGCTTGGAAAATATTTTTATCACACAAGAGTAAGATGACTTGTTTTTTGAAGTATTATTTCTCCCCACTGTGGATGTTATCTACTGTATGTATAATTTGAAAAAACAAACAAACATAGTATTGTGTATTCTGTAATCTGAATGTGTTATCTTTCTTTACATAACTACGCAGATTCTTTTGTTTACATGTTTGTACTTTTACATGCAGTCAAATCAAACTATAATAGAATACAATTTTTGAGAGGTTTATGTATCAACTGTACCATGGGAGCAGCAATACTGCATGACCAAGTCCAACAAATGACATATGGACATTACTGGATGTGTCATCCTACAGGAGGGGTGGAGTTAGCATGACATGGGGATTTTATTCCCCTACAACATTCCCTGGCAATACTAGCCACTGATAAAATAAGACAAAAAGCGCATAGCTTTCTCTGAATGCATTGGCCAAGAAACTAGTGCCCTTCTTTGCAAGCAATTTTTTTAGCTGGTCTTCTAATTTAAGAATTTAAATTAATCTAGCAAAATTCCTTATAATTATAGATCTTTTTTTATTCAAAATAATATCTCAATATTATACACATTTTTTCTCTGTTCATTTGACTATATACAGAAGTGCAAAAAGTCAACCTTCGTCCCTTAGGTTAGAACTCATCATCTGCAGAATTACTGACTTCTCCGACCCGGAGAAGTCTTTGCTTTCTCGCTCCTAATCTCACTATCCACCAAACATCCAAACACCCGTCAATCTCACTGCTCGTTTTGGCCTGACATTCAGGGCAAACTTAAGAAATATTCAAACAAAAGTACATATCTTTTTTTAAATGGATACAGTAGAAAATAATTTTTACTCTAAAACATGGACATGGATATTTCAACACAATATATTTTCAAACATGATCTTGACATGTTACAAGGACAATTTAAGTTGGTTAAAACATTAGTTTTTTTTTCTCTATTCAGAGACGCTGCAGATGGCAGCAAATTAATTGATCTCATTCCTTGTATCAAAAAAGTCTTTCATCAACAAAATTAACTGATAATGTAACATCAACTGAAAAAGACATCCAGCTATATGAATGAAGTGAATATTTAAAACTGACTCAACACATTATCATTTATATGGTTTGAAAAAGTTATGAATGTCATACTACCTCAAAATCTACAACGGCTATATCAATGTTGTCAAGTAATATATAGTAAGGCAAAAAAAAAGAAAAATCTACAACTACATACCTCAAATAGATTCAAATCCTTAAGTAGTACATAACACATAAGTTCAATGAAATTTAAGAGTAATTGTTACTTTTACATAGAGAGAAAGAACAAAAAAGAGATCATAAGCGGCATGTGAGACAACTATAAAACATCATTGGTGTTCTTTACCTGCATGGTGATTGAAAGTACATTTGATTGGGCTGAGACCCATTAATTGTAATCTAAGGCTTTGTTAGGTACATTACAATCGGTAAAGACACACTACACACCTCTGTGAAAAAAGAAAAGGGAAGTGATCATAAAATGGACAGATGAATGAAGGATGTTTCCTTAATTGTTTAAGCCTCTTCAGAGATGCTTCTGTAACCCTCTGTGAATACGATTGAGAGACAAACTGTGCTTTGGTTTCTGTTATCAGATCTACAAATGAATAAGAACCTTCATGTTTTGCTTGGAAACTAACACAGTACGTGTTGTATTTCCTCAAAAGTGAAAGTTCACTTAAGATGGGTTGTAAAATTAAAACAGGGTGATCAGACAAACAATCATTCAAGTGCACATGTGGCTTAAATGACCTAATAGACCTTCAGGGTCTGGTGTTTTTAAATTCCCATCAACACATGGCTCAACAGTGCTTTTTGGAGACACAGTTTTAAAGTCGCTCCTCTTTAGAAGAGGGAGAACAATGTAACACATTGTCAATTGAAGCTACACCCTCTACTTCACCAGGCTTTAATGGACTTAATCCCAACAAACAAAAACAACACTAGTCTATGAAAAGAGGTATGACAAACTTTAGAAAAACCCTCCATTTTTGATTTTAAAAGAAAAACAAAAATTAAAAAAAAGAAATTGGCAAGAACCCCACTTCTAAAACTGATTAATTAGAGAAATGAAAACAAAAAAAAAGTAAAAAATAAACACTCACAATGGAGATTCTTAAAACAAAACAATACAAAAAGAGCCATACAAAACTTTTACCTTCGGTAAACAAATAACACTGCTGAGATAACACTCTGGTTTTTAGCTGTATGGCCTTGATGGCACATGACAAGGTGAGAAAAGCTAGCCTGGCTGTGCTTTCAAGGTACACAGGTATGTTGGTTTACCCAGAACATTCATATGTCCAAGACCCTCATTTCAACATCTAGTTTCACTAGTAGCCGTAAAAACACAATACTGTACATGCCTAATTCTTTTGGCGAATAAAATTCCTGTTAAAATCATTGTGCCTTTCAGATTTCAATTCAAATTCAAGGTGCATGTTTGCATTTCACTTGTAAACTATGAAATATGGCTATCAATTAAAAAAAAATAAAATAAAGCAGAACAAATAAAAAAGGAAAGAAAAATCTTGGTCTACTAACGTACCAGCACTGGATGTTGCTTTATGCAACCACGCTCTTGATCCTCTGTGCGTGCAGTAATGATAATAATTAGAACAAATTGAGCGCTATGATTTTGTCAGACACAGAGGTGTAATGTGAACGTTTCCCGTAGAGGGAGAGACACACTGAATCTGGCACCAAGATGTCCTCTTGTCTTGGCTGGACGTTGAATTTGACAACAAATTCTTCTTGACATTGATATGTGGGAAGATGGCACAGATCATGTGTTGCACCGTTGATGTTTACATGTGTGATGAGACCATCATTGTGGACCGGCTGAGAGATGGCAGACCCTCCTTGTCCCATTGCTTGACATTCTGAAGGTTATGTACATAAAGGCTGAACTCTTTTGGCTTGGACGGTGCCAGCACACATTCATTTGATCTGTAAGACATGACGGATTTCACTTGAAGAAAACTGCATTAAAAGTCTGTAAGACAGCGGAAAGGGACAGAGAGGAAATGTTGTTCTCTATGTGCACACACAAAATGAATCTTTAACCAGAGCTAAAATGATTCAACAAAGTAAACAAAGTTCGTTATGAATAGAGAGAATATGAGGATTGAAATAGGAACTCACTGTTCTTGAGAGGAACTACATTTGAGTCAAGTACTTGTGACTACTCAGATGATCTGCAGATATTATTGGAATCTGGGGGTAGAAAACAGACAGAGATCAAATGAAGCCTCCCAAACCGAAAACACTCACAAGCAGACGTTGGCCGACAACACAGATCAAACAAATCAACACATTTTAACCACATCCTCTCACGTTAAGATGAGTTCATTACTGGAAAAGGGCGGAGATGACAAGAAAAAGCAATTTGGCTACAGTTGAGGCAGAATTCATTCAGACGTGACATGTCAATAAGAATTAACAGACGCTTCTAGATAGCAGGGAGGGGAAGAGGAAGGAATTAAAAAAGGGGCAGGGAAACAAAACAGTAAGGACTTTCCCACAAGAACCAAAAATCAAATCCTCCATATAGGACCTGCAACAACACAACAGGTAGAAACTAGAGGTCTAGGTCATGTAACATTGAATAGAACAACATACTTCAATTAGAATTACACATTAAAAAAGAACAATGTAACAATAAACTGCAAACAAAACATTGAAATACACAGTAAAGGAATAATGAATATGTCTTTTAAACACGAGGAACATGGTAAAGCTTTGCTTTATGTGCTTGAAGCAGCAGCGAAAAAGAAAAAAAAGCAAAGCACCAAAGGGCACAGATAGCGACTGTTGCACAAGCTGTGCAAATTGCTCTAAAAACTGTGAAAAAAACTACCTCATACATACCAATTGCATGTATTCGTTGGTAGTCAACTTTGAAAAGGAAGAGTCCTCAAAATGGGAAAGGACAAAAATCGAGGTTACAAACATATGCAATACAGTAGGCTTTTCCAGAAAGACATAGATCATCTAAGAAATGTATAAATATTGTGGATATAGTAAAAATGGGAATAAATGTCTTAAAACTTGTCACAGTATAATATGTGTACACATGTTGGACTCTAGTGTAGGCCAACAAGAGGGAGTACCGCCTTTTACCCAACCCACCCCTAGCTCTAAGACACAAGCATCCCCAGATCGTCCAGGTGCATTGAAAGACAGAGATGAGGGACAGACAGAGAGAGAGAGAGATAGATAGATAGATAGATGGAGAGAGAGACATAGATAGAGAGGGAGAGAGAGGGAAAGAGAGAGACTGAGGCGGTGGAGGTGCAAACCTGATTGGTGGAGGCAGTTGCGAAGGGAACGCTTGTGGCAGATGTGGTGGCTGCAGACACAGTGGCTGGATTACCACCGTGCATCATGGGAACTTTTTTTGGAGGGAAAATCATGTAAGCAAAAATACACAGAGGAGCAGTGTAGCCACATACACACCAGGCAAATGAGAGAAGGAGCGGGAGAGAGAGGGAGTCAGAGAGGGATTCGATTTAACTAGTTCCCTTTCTTCCCTCTGCCGACACTGAGAGGCCTTGTGATTTGAAAACTTGATGTGATACAGTGCAGCTGTAGCAGCGGCAGTGGCTTACTTCCATGTTTGTGTGTGTTATTAGTAATAGAATGATCAACATTGTACTTTCCAGATGAGAGCTCACGTTAAAAACATTCTATAATAAAATAACATTAATAAATGTGCCGTCACGAGTCATTAAGGCAGAGGAGATAAGGGGGGAGGTTATAATTGAACTCCCTCAGGTTTTTAATGTTTTTAAAAGGGGTTTCAATAGACGTCAGGTTAGACCAGCCAAAAGCCAAGTTTAGAAGGAGCATGAGAATGAGAGCGGTCAAGCAATATACAGTAGGTGTACACAAATAAATGAACAAGGTAAAGGGCAGTTAAATTGATATTATATAACATATATATATATATAACAGGTAATAAACAACAATTAAATGTTACAATATTTGTCTTTACTTATGTGGACTCTTGCTTATGCGTCAAATCACAATAGGTATCGCAACCAAAACAGTGACTCTCAAGTCACCAAAATCTCTCTGTATAAAGATCACAAAGTCCCTAAAAGTACAGCAAAATAAATTTCACTGGAAGGTTCGATTTTGATGACGTGTGAGTCACGAGACATGAGCTTACAGATAACTGAAGAAGGAAAGCTGGAACCTACCAATGCTGGCTGCAGGTGTCATGCACAATATTGAGCCTGCCCATCATGCAGTGCAACAGGAAGTGGATTGGATAGGGAAGAGAAATCAAAACAGCCCATCACAAGGTTCGTTAGAGTGAGGGGAGAGATAAGGTGGGAAAAAAAGGTTAATATCTCTTGGACACGGTCATCAGTGATTGGAAAAAGGCGAAGTGGTGAACTCATCATAAGAAATCTGTTAATCAAATGAGACTGTGAATCTAAACTTTTGTCTGAAGCGCAATGCATATGAATGTGTAATACAACAAGAGCGATAGTGGGGTTATCATTGTAACTATCAAGTATTAAACATTATATACACACTCTAGACAGAAGTGAAGGAGAACAGCAGATAGTATACAGAAGCCAGACTGCTGTTTGTTGTACCAACCCATCCAGCCCCGTTCATCCCAGCCCAAGCCAAAACCCCAGCAATGGTGTGTCATCAAAATATGAGTGATCACACCATGGACACTAATCTGTCACTATGTGGAGCTATATTAAGGCAATTAGTAGGCAGGAAGACATTCTAACCCACCTAGTGGCCATGCAATGCCATACAAAGCACTATGCACAAATTTGTTAAAGCATTTTTAGATTTTCAAATGCACATTGAGATGAAAATGTTTAACCCTCACTGGCCTAGACTAAATCAATAAGAGCGTTTATGATTGAACATCTTTGTAAGTTCCTCATAACCAACTAAAGTTGATAAACAGTCCACAACCAAACTGCTCTGTACTGCAATCTTTCACTTTGCCCAACCCCAGCCAAGCAGGAGCCATGTTAGACTGATCCAGGCATCCTTTGGATGGTCAGAGCACTATTGGTGCTTGTTTCGGGAGCCATTACCTGATGGGAGGAAAGCAGCCTGCTGCTGAAACTGCATGCTGGCCAGGGCCTGTTGGTACTGGAGCATGCCGGTGTTAAACATGGCAGAGGCCCCGTTGGCCTTCTCCAGGGCTGCCCGCTTGGGCAGGGGAGCCATGACACTAGGGCCGATGCCCTGCCCAGCCAGACGGAGGGAGGACAGTGAGAAAAAACAACAAAAAAGAGATAGAAAGAGAGAAAGGTGCGTGGAAAAAAGAGAGAGAGAGAGGGTGTGTTGGAAAGAGGCAAAAACGGGAAAGAAAACAAAAAAGGTACATACGTTAGAGGACATCATATAAACAGCATCACAACATCCTTGTGTGTACAACAACAACAATATCATCATATCATCAGTAGCAAGCAAGCAGCAGTCTGACACAAATACTACACAAGCAGGAGCATGGTGCCTACTGGAGCTACTGGCTAACAAGCATTCATATATTCATTATTTTATCAGGAAGCTTACTTGGATTATTTACTTTGTACTCCTAGGGCTGACTAAATGCAACATAAGCAAGCATTAACTATTAAAACAATAAGGCTGCTAACAAGAGGTGGAACAGGTAGGAAGCACAGAGAAAGGGAGGCTGCACTGCTAGCTCCATGATAAACTGTGTAAGCCATGTTTAAACGATGGTTCACTCTCAGACAAATGTCATGAATGGTCTCAGGCCAAGGGACATGAGTCAGATAAAAAGTATTTTTCCGGTGCTAACATTTAGACCATAAAACGCTCTGTGTGTGGGATTCTGTCCTGGCTTGAGGTCACCCTTGAGGTCTGAACATCTGTGATAAGATTTGATGATGGAGTGAACTATCATTTGAACTGTTATCATCTGTTATGGTGGGATCACTCCTGTATGGTTTTAAAGACTGTTCCTCTTAGCCCCACCCTTATCCATCTGACATGCACTAGTAACACAGACATGCACACATTTGATTGAGCTGCTCCACAACACTGACCACTGACTTGGACGTAAGACTGAAGCCATGCCACCATTATAGAAGCTCTACTTCTCTAGCCCTCACTGACTTTTGTTAAATAGGCTATAGGTGATGAATTGATTGTGGCTCCATATCACAAATTCCACATTTGAATTCGTGTTTGAGGTGACTTCTACATGAGGAGAGTTGTTCGGTGTTGGATGCAAAAACGGGAAAGCCACAATCATTTTATCACAGGCAATAATGACAACAACAGGAGGAAAAAACAGACATTGCACTGAGACAACGACAACAAAAATAGCTAGGTATCATTGGTTAAAACACTGCTCTACAACAAAGCCACATGCCAAGCTAAAAGGTGAAAGGTCATAGTACCAGGTCAAAGGTTGCGTCGAGGGGTCGCTTCAGTGATTTGACAGCCGACTGAGTCTTAATTAGCAGGCAGCGAGCACATGATGGCAATGGGCCAATGGGGTTCAAGCGCATTAACATAAACCAGCAAGCAGAGGTGCATCATGGGGGCAGCAGTGCAGTTTGGGTATAGGTGAGAAAAAACAAAAACAAATAAAAAAACAAATCATTGGAATGCAATATACAAGGGGATAACAGGACTAAGGCATGCACAGTATGGACACTAGCTCTACTGCTCAACAGTTAAATGATCATCAATAATCAATGATAACTACCAATCTACATTAGTTATTGTCACACAAAGATGGATGACTATAGCGATGAGAATATTATTCAATCATTACTTTAAAGTGGGTTTCGGTAATCGTATCGGACATGGAAGCACAATTCAAAAGTTTCTGTTTCACTGTGCACAACATAGTCAGTGTCACATTACAATGATTCACCACATAGCCCTGGCTATGTCAATAAGAGCATGTAAAGAAGACTGTGATCAACAGACAAGTGTGGCTGTACTATTATTCACAGGTGCTGTTACTGTGAGACGGGACTGAAAGCACAATGAATCCTTTTTTAATAATGTCAAGAGGAAGAGAAGTAATAGATAGGAAGCACAGAAACAATGGTGTCACAAATAAGACCAGGTCATCAGAGAGAGAGAGAGAGAGAGAGAGAAAGAGAGAGAGAGAGGAACTGACTCTCTGCCTGTGGTCTGGGATGAGATGAACAAGGAACAAGGAACAAGACAATCTTCTTTTTTTTTTTTAAAGATTGACAGGGGAAAAAAAACCTAATTGCACAAAGTAATGTACCATTGTCTGATCCTTCTTCATTTCATCCAGTTCACAGCATTTTTGTTTACCCAAACCAACTTGCAGACCTTTAATTTGACCTAGCAAAAGCAGAACTGAACATAATACCAACCAGGAAGGTGAAACACTTACAAACATGAATGAGAGTATGAGCCAAAGAACATACTGTATTTCCTACTGGCTAACTGAATTTATAGTAGCCCTGAAATGTAAGAACTTCCTCAAAATTGCTCCTTAGCCTGTTGTGTGTGTGTGAATGAGTGTGACCACGCTTGTACAGACTGCTCACCATGGCCGCGGCGGCTGTGGCCTGGTTCACCTGGTGCTGGGCAGCCTTAATTTTGGCCTGCAGATGGGCCGGCGGATGGAAGTACTTGCACTTTTCTCGGGAGCAGCGACCCTTGATGTAGTCCATGCACACGGTGACGGTGTTGTCGTTGGTGTCGATCATGGTGCTGTCTGCGGGGTGGGCAAAGCGACAGTCGTTCTCCCCCCGAGAGCAGTTGCCTCTCTGATATTCCCGACACACCTTGAAACAAGATGAGAGGAAGTGACATGAAAAGACTTGGAGTTACTTAATAATTCAGCACAGCACAAGAATACAGTAGCTCTATGTGGAACATTTCCTGCTTTGTGTCTTTATGCAGAATATATCAAGCATGACTCATCAGGCTTTTACTTATTATAGAGGGTGTATATTACAAACATCTATTAAACTTAAACATGTATGAGACCTGCGGTCCAATACGTAGATTGAAATGCACTGCAAGATAATATTCCTCTTGCTGTGTGGTGTACTTCCTGTTTAAATAGAACTGTTAGATATGGAGTTCCTCAATAAATATTGCTCTAAGGAAGTTCCAGGCTGTGCTGAAGCTTTTAGTTTAACACAATAAACCTAGAATCTTACGATAAAGCTTTTCTTTATTATGAACTGTTATGTGTTTGTTGGAGTGTGAATCTCAGACGAAGTCTATATGTGAGACACCAGAGGGCAGCACCTTCTTTTAAATTAGAATGAACACATGGGCATTACTTATTTGCTATCCACTATGCTTTTCTGTTCAAAGTGTGTCAGCAGTGTGTGGTTAAACTTAATGTGTGCCCTGTAAGGACAAAAAAGGTAACATTTATACTTCATTTTTTGATTTAAAAGAGGAAACCCCCTCCTACTACATGAACATTGTACTTGATGCACAAAATGGTTTTGTGATGACGTTGCATTTCTGGGTGTATTGTGTGGTTCTGTGATTTCATTTTGTAGACAACATCAAAGATACTGTGAGGAAAAGCGATATTAAGATTAAGGTCCCTCAGAATTACAGAGAAAAGGATTCTTTCTTCTTCAAACCACCAGCGGATGAAGAAGCAATAAGTTCTCTGCTGACAGCAGTCTCAACAGACCACAATGCAATGCAGCCACAATAAATGTTATGCTTTGAGCAGAGTTCTCAGTTTGTCTTGACTAGAAAGAACGTGTTCCTTTGCTGTTGCTATACTATAACTGGTGCTAGGGAAATCATTACTGCTCTTTCCACTCAAATAAACATTCAACAAGTTCAGGCTAATCTTTGGTGCTTGTCTAATGACATTTTGTGAAGCCTACTGTACAGAAGCACAAAGTGTGCTGGGATTAGACGAAGAAGATTAAGTGGGAGTGGGTTCATCAAAAAAATAAACTCTTAATTACAAAGTAACACTTCGAATGCACTCCACTTCATAAGCTGATGAAATATTACAGTTTATGAACCTCTGATGGTTTTATTTTCTTTGGATTTGCTTCTACTTAGCATAATGGTACCTGCCATTAATGTTACAACTGAGTTTCAGAAACAGTTTATACAAGACCAATAAAGGGTGCCGTTATTCGTATGCTTGTTAAATCGCTTGTTAACAACACTTGTCTCCTTTACAGGGTCATTTTCATTCTGGGAGGCTTCACAGCCACTAAGAAAGATACACATCATAAAGTACAGTTTATCTGAGTTTTCCTGGAACTTTTTGGGAGGAGTGGGCTGATTCTACGTTACACGATGCATCCATGCCCCAAAACAAAATGTTGAGAAAACCAGGTTCTATTCATCCGTCTGTGTGTTACCTCAAGTCTATCCGTTCTCAGCAGTTTCTGGGCTGCAGCAGCGGCAGCGTTGGGGACTTGGCTGACAGTGGGGCTGGAGGCCATGAGGACAGGGGTGCTGGGCATGATCTCCTGGGGCATCAGGCCTGGTGACACTGGGCTCAGGTAGGGATTAAAGGCCGCGGCTGCAGCTGCTGCTGCGCTGGCGTTGGTGGCCAGGCCTGGCGTCATGGAGAACATGGGCTGGACGAGAGCAAAATAAAAGCAGAGGGGTGAAATGACTGTGGATAAAATGTACACATAAACCACAAAGTGTGAGCTTTTCGTATGGTAGAAGACAGGAACTGACGGAAAGACAGATCAAAAGACTGAGAGAGCCACGCAGACAGCGGTGGAGCTGTATATGTGTGAGCTTTTACATGTATGTGGTCTCACCGTTGGCAGTAGCTGTGGTGTGTTCATACGTGTGTGTCCTCTCACCATAGGTGGTAGCTGCGTGCCAGGCATCATGGCATTGGCGAGCTGCATCTGCTGGGCCAGCATGGCCATGTTCTTCTGCTGGATGAGGTTGTTCCTGCCATTGATCTCAAGCTGGGTCTTTAGGTGGGGAGGAGGGTGCAGATACTTGCAGTTCTCCCTGGAACAACGGCCCTGAAGTGACAAAATAGAACAATAAGTCAGAATGACACTTTTACTGTGGTTTAGGCTGCATTAACATTAGAAATAAGTTATCCGTACAGTTTATGGAGAAGTATATGTAAACAACAAGGAGGGTCAAGTTTTTCTGGGAGTATCTAACAAATGTTAGCGTGCTAACATTGTGAACTGATGAATACAGTCAGCGTACTTGCTAAACATCAGCATGTCATTGAGAGCTTGTTGCCAGGATGTTAGCATTTCAAAGCACCACCTCACAGAGCCGCTAGCTAGATGTTGCGATCTTATGGTACTCCATAAGTCTGTCATCCCTCAGTGCACTAATTACAGTAGTATACTGAACATTAACAAATCACAGAGTCCCATGTGAATATGCTGTAAAACAAGCAGATTTTTTTTTTTTTACAAGCAACATTACAACATACAAAATGGTGTAAATGCTGGAGTGGATGACTGTGTGTTCTTGAAGAGTGGGCTTATATGCCCTGAAAGCATATTACCTTGTTTATAGCTAACACAATGTCACTGACACTCAAACTGACATAGGTCTGGGATGAGTCTAGCACTAATTGTTAACAACTTGCTATTTCTGTCAGGCCCAGCAGGGACATGTCTACGTGTGTGTGTGTGTGTGTGTGCTAGCCCCAGGAGCTCATGAGGTCCAGCTAAGCTACATGTCCAACTAACGCTATAAATACTGTCCACTCATATGATCTATATATATTATATTAGCAGTCACACTTTAAAGTCTTCCAATCATTATCTAAGACAGGGAACCCTTTTTTTGCTGCCTGCTCTGAGTATCCAATTATACATTTAGTCTGGAGAAGAAGAGTCTCGGAAGAAGTCTGACACACACGCACATTCTCATGAAAGCAAGAATGCATACACATTGGTGCACGCGCGTCAAGGGTCATGTTCGTATAACAGGTGGCAGATACGCACCGCGCCAAACGCACACACAAACACGTCCAGAGTTTAGGAAAGAAGTGTATTTACTTTCAGCTCTGTGGCACAGCTGAGCTGACTGTGGCAGCTTGCGCTTTCTCTCGCTGACAGAGCTGTCCCCACTGGGATTCATCTCCATACCCTGTCATGACTTCATTCCCCTTTCCTATCTCCTTCACTTTCACCGACACTGGAGCACCAGACAGGTGCGAGGGAAGAGGGGAGGGGCAAAAGGATAAGAGAGGGGGACACTTAAATGGCAGGAGGGACTTTTTAAGATATTTTGTTTTGTACACTTTTCTGAAGTTGCTATCTCAAGTTCTCAGTGGATATCCTTTTAAAAATTATTTCAGACTGTGTTGCACAATTCAGGTGCATACAGAATGCATGGCGCGGGATTACAGCAATGTCTACTCTATTCTGGGTCCCTGTTATCTTTCCTACTGCAGTAGAACATGGATGAAGAGTTTGTCAGTGATCTGTGTTCATATATATCAATATTCTAGTTGAGATTTTTATATTTTCCAAAATGTTGCACTGAAAGACTATAAAATGTTCATATAGTAAAGTCCAAGATGATTCCTTTTGATGAAAGGACAAACACATGAAGATACTGCGGAATAAACTTTTTTTTTTTACACCGAGAGTGTGTGATACACCTTCAGAGAATCAAATAAGATAAGGAATATGTCATAGTTTTTGGTATATCATAAAAGGGAAATTTTTAGGGCAGTGTTAACTGATTGCAGGAAAATTCAAGAGAAGCATAACTGTCCACGAAGAGGAGAAGTGTGTAATAAGCTAAGCTGGCATTGAAAAGAATTCTAACACTGACAACACTGAGAGGTGTGTGTGCGGAAACTGGGCAAGTGTGTCGTGCATGTGTGTAAGACAAGAGGAGCTGAAAGCAGGTTCTAATAACACTCATCCAGAGAGTGACAATGGCATGCAGCAAGGGCAGAGTGAGAGTGTGTGGAAAGGTGTGTGTTTGTGTTACAGGAGTTTGAGTGTGTGTGTGTGT
>NW_023339796.1:13760776-13761055 GCF_004916995.1 Morone saxatilis | reverse complement strand
TGTGTGTGTGTGTGCAGAGGGGGGTTGCAAAGGCTCGGAGGATCATGTTGCGTTCACCCCATATGACCCTGTCTGTCGACCACTGGATTCACAACTGTGGCAGTGTACATGTAGGTGTGTGTTAAGGTGGCAGGGTAACGTTTGAGAATGTGGCTTTGACTTTAGCTACCTACATTTGCCATTCTGTCGAATCATGCAAAGAAAAAAAAGCCATCAACCAACACTGGCAGCCATTTTGAATTAAAACTCAGGTCCCAGGAGAGGAAACGTCAGGCTGCA
>NW_023339796.1:13760561-13760723 GCF_004916995.1 Morone saxatilis | reverse complement strand
AGAGAGAGAGAGAGAGAGTCATAGTGGCTCTATAGCGAGAGCGAGGCTGCGTCAGGGAAATTTTAGAACTTGCAGAAGAAGTGATTAGTGTGGATCATCACATGCGCCGAGGAGAGAGAGAGAAATGGAGAAGCAGACAGAAAGGAGGAGGAGGAGGAGGAG
>NW_023339796.1:13751275-13760461 GCF_004916995.1 Morone saxatilis | reverse complement strand
GAGGAGGAGGAGGAGGAAGACTTCGCCCCTTTCACATCATGTTTGTGGCTGTTATTGTGACATCAGCGGCCTTGAGGAGCAGCTAGAGACGGTGTCCACGGCAACAGAGCAGCCAGACACTCCTGCTCTAACAACACAGTGATTCCTGAAATCTTCGCCATCGCTGGTAGATACAGGAACTCAGCAAAGAAAAATACTGCAGATACAACTGACCCTGAAGCCACAACTATTCCAAGAGTGGAGTGCATCCAATCACCGCCCGTCTCTGTACTGTGCCCTGGCCTTTTTTTATGTGTGTCTGTGCTGCTAATACAACCATCATGAAAAAGCTGATTCGCTCTGCAAATGAACGAGAAGATATCATCTTTAACATTTCTTATCGCCGACTGGCTCTTTTGTCTCCATTGAGGAATTCCAAACTGGAGCAGAGAATTACATTATCTCATTATACCAACACAATTTAAAGGTAATTATGCAAATAAAAATTGGATGTGCTATGGAGGCCCATTAAGGCTTCAAATCACATTTTTCTTGGAAAATACCTGATGAGAGTGTGATTAGTGAAAATAACTGATTTGTCACTGCTCTGTGCTTATGCCATAAATTATGAAAACAATGAACCGGACAGCTTCTAAATGATTCATCAACTTGATCCAGTTCAGGAATGTTTTTCCACTTCAGGTTCTCAGTTTTTGGTGTGTTTCAGAGCTGCTGGCTTAAGTGGTACAGCAAGCATATTATACCAAAAAGGACCATATTATTGCACCACAATTCCAACATGACAAAATGTCATACATATTACATATTATATTATATATATAAAACAAAATAATGTATAATATTCAGGAATTGTTGATACATAAAAATTGCTACTAATATGTAGAAGCAAATGCTAACTGATTTAAACTACAGTACGACAGATTACTAAATAAATAAATTGTTTAAAATCTCAGATGTGATGTTAATGATGTAGCAAAATTGTTACTGTGCTCAGTTTCTTTTATAATGCAGTAAGATATTATGCTGTCATATCGCCAACTCTACACCACAGTCAGCCTTGTTTTTCTCAACATGCTCCTGCTACACAACATGAACTTTCTTGTGGTGAGATCAGTCTTGCCACACTCCAGGCCAAACAGGGAACAGTAATCCCACTGGCTACCGTGCAGTCTGATTGATGATAAGTTGTAATAACATGTCCCACCCTGATCGCTCTCTCTTCTAACCCTTCGTCTCTCACCCGTCGACACACACCCTGCTTTGTGACTGTGTGGGATTTAAACAAACAATGAACCAATGTGTAAAGAATGCTGGGTGGGGCTGCATCCCATCCTTTTGAGGAGAAGAGATGAAGCATGTAGCAAGATGTATTAATGTGCATGTGTATGTGAGAGAGAAAGAATGACACAGTGGAAAGGTGAAGAAAAACAGGCTTGTACTTAAGGGGTAGAGTAGAATATATCCAATAAACCAGTGGCTCCCAAACGTTTTTATTTGGAAACCCCTCAATACTGCTGGTTTATAAAGCGCTGAATGGTTTAGGGCCAAATGCATATCTGATATTCTGCTATGTCACGAACTCAGGTCGTGGTCTGTTTACTGTCGACAGGCTCAAAACAAAATGTGGAGAATCAGCATTCAGTTCTTATACACATGTGCATATCTGGAACAACCCACCAGAAAACTTGTACTGCCTGTACATTAAATTGGGAATAATCTTCTATTTCATTTAATTAATTGTAAGTCCTATCTAAAATTGTATTCTTGCATCAACTTGTGCTTTTATTATATCGTATGTAAAGCATTAACCTCTTGTTGAAAGGTGCTATACAAATATACTTACCCGGCCTTAAAACAGAGCTACAGTAGGTCTACTTGCGACTTTAGAGGCCTGAAGAGGCAAAATTGTCTAGTAATTCCTAAAAAAACACAAACATTTAACACAAACTTAAAGACTTTTGAAGCAAAAACATGTTGTTTTGCTTTCCTATCCTGTTAAATGTCTCATGACAAGTCAGATCTATCTTATGACTGTTTCGGAAATCAGCAATCAAAATTTCCTATTGGCTTCAAACCATAAAAAAAGAGAACTGAAATTCTCAGGAATTGAAAAACTTGCATAACGTAATGTTTATCTTTTTTTTTAATCTACTTTCCTTATTATCTGTGATGCTCCGGTGCTGTGGTGTGATGTTATGGTGTGAGATTCAGTGGGTTCTGGTGTGACGCTTCACTGTTCTCTGCCCTGCGTTCCAGTGACTTCTGTCTAAACATACACAGAGATGAAAGCCCTTTCTCCTCACACACGCTGTGAATGAAGCTTTGTTTTGCTGGAGAGCAGCGGAGACTCAAAGGGCCGGGCCCAGTGGTTGGTCTCTTTGTCTACTGTGCACTCAAATATGGCATGAAATATAAAACATATCAGCTCTGTCAATATACTGACTATGAGCAGCTCATCTTACATGACATGCAAACTGATATTTCCTGACAGCCAGTAAAGTAGCATGCAAATTACTGTCAATACAGCAGACCAAAAATGGAGGATATTCAGACGTGGTGGTATGGTTTTATCTTGCTACCAAAAAAGCAATCAGCAGTTCACAATCAATAGTACCCTTTTATAGTAAAGTACAATTGATTTTCTTTTTGTTTTTAGCCACCTAATCCAGCATTAAATTAGCAGTAAAGTTTCTGAGGTGCATAAAGAAGACACAAGAGATCTAAACAGCGTTATTCCTCGCTGTGGTTTGCATTCTGATTTCAGTCCGTGAACACACATTCGTACCCTTGTGGTTACGTCTGTATCTCCCTGCTGGGACTCAATGTACACGGTGATCCATGGTGCACAGCTTAGTGGCCAGGGAGCTGATGTGACCAGCAGAGCTTATGGAGATATGGAGGAGGGAGGGAGTGTTAATCTATGATAATAGTTACAATATGCCCCCGGTGACGCATTACAACCCTCACCAAACAACGACAGAGAGAAAAGGATTATAGGCTGGAATAGAGCTACAACACAGACCACACAGAGAGCAGTAAGGTTAGCCAGATACACACAACGTGTTTGTGTGGACGGAAAACGTGAGTGGAAGTCTTACAAAGTAATTTAAAGACATATTCTGAAAACTGGAGATGACGTTAGTGTCAGTTGATGCTCAGACATAAACACACATATGCATTAGACACAGTAGAAGCCACACAAACCTAAACAGACAGACAGACCGACACAGACACACACAGCAATGAGTTATTCACACTTTGAGTGTTGGTTCTCAGAAATGCCTCAGGTCAGATGTCACGTACACAGGAGCCCTGAATCCAAACTTAGACCTCTCTGTTTTTCTCCTGACATGCCCTCCCCCTCCTCTCCCCCTCCTGCTATCTCTCTATCTCTTTTCACACAAACACACTTTCATGTGATTTTATTTATGCCAGTTTTTCTCTAGAGTCTCTGCTCGGTGCAGTGCTGCTGCTTCTCCTGTAAGGTCTAACAAGGTTACTTCTGTACTTTTCATTATCAGTAATAACAGAGCAATCACGCAGGTATCGATTTGAGCAGCAGCACTTCATGAAAGCCATCCAGTACTCGCAGTGCGAGTACGTGAGGCGGCCCGGGAACGCTCATTTAATCATCTTCGCGCTCTGCTTCCAAGCGGGAGAGAGAAAGAAGAGTCATTGCGTAGAAATCACAAGGTCCAAGCAGCAGCGAGGCGTCAATAACGACCCTGTTGTTTTGTGAAATGACTGAGGTGTGCCCTTTTCTCATTGTATGTAGGCCTCTCAGCCTGCCATGTATCTTAATGAGCCATTTAAAAACATGAAAGATGAGTAATGTGATACTAATGGTTAGTATTTTAGATATTTCCCAGTGAAGAGCACCTACATCAATACCAGATGTACTTCTACGATTCTGCACCATACAGATGGATATATATTAATGGTTTATTTATTAAAATCTTTAAAGACACACGCTTTGAGGTGAGCATTAGGCTACTATAACAGTCCTGAATAGCAGTAAAAAACATCACAGGCTGATAAAAAGAAAGGGAAAGTGATTATGTAAGGCAGAAGTAACAAAGGCACACAGAAAGAAAAATCCTTTGACTAAGATAAGAAACGTGAACTGCATGCATTGCCCATCTTTCTGTGTTTCCATCTCTTTTATGCAGACTATATCCTTGTTTCTACCTCTTCAGAGTGGCAGCTTTGCAATGCATCCAAAAACTTCAAAAGCTAAAAAAAAAGTTTAGAGGTATGCCACTACTCCTTTTCTCTTTTATATACCTTTCTTTGATCCTGGCTGTCTGTTCTCCCTTTCTAACCCTCACCAATACCACCATTATCTGCACAGGGTTCATCTCAGTTTTGTGACACCTGGATTGTAGAAACACACAGAACAAGTCTCGTCCATAAATGGCCAAGTAATAACCACCAGTGCAGATGATTAATTTGGTTTGCATTAACAGATTTAATGTGGCATGCATTATGCTAATCTGATCTCACAGACTGTAATCCTATCCACAGCTCTAATCCCACTGTCAACTGGCCTAATCCTGTTTCTGCGTGCGATTATCTCCTTCAGACTTGGCACTAGCACAAGCAGGATGCTTTCACTCTCTGTCTCTCTCTCTCTTCCTCTTATTGCCGTTTTAAGAAGCAATTTTGCCTCACATTAATTCTGAGAGCGGAGTGAGATGATTCAATTTGTTTCACAAATTCTGCACAGGTGTTGATGTCCTATAATAAGACAGGAAAAATCACCAAGTGGAACAATTTTATTTAGTTATTTTCTATTCTATAAAAGAAAATTGCAAGTTTCTTAACTACATACATTTACTTGCAGTTTTCAGTAGATACATAGTCCCATAAAACTGAACTGAGAGTAGCACAGTACATAAAACGTTTATCTTGAGAGATAAATTGTAATTATTATTATTGAAGAAAGCGGTGCAAGTAATGCTTATGTAAATGCTACTAGTCCTAATGATATAGGCTATTATGTACCTGGTGGCAGTATCAGTAATAGACAATCTAGACTGAGCAGTGCAATATAAACAGAGACTCCAACAGTCTGTGTCAAACAAAACAAATCAGGGCTAATTGGACCTCAGGTGGTGCCACTGTTTCAGGTCAAAAAACAAGGACACATGATGGATCCCGACTAGCCAAAATGTAGACATCCTTGGTGAGGATTTTGATGTTTACTGCTTCTCAGAGTTTAAGCTCAATGTCGTTTCAAAAAATGTTTTAAAAAAAAGTTTTTAAGCAATTTTAAGGTTAGGGTTCATGGAGTTTCATGATACAGTTTTTTCACTGTCCTACAAAGAGCATTGACAGTCAAAGTAATTAAGACCATTGATATGGTTTCGACAGGCCCAGACACTGTGATTCTGAGAAGGAATGCACTTTTAAAAAAACAAGATTGACCGAGGGAAAGCAATTGAGCGAGAGAAAAAACAGATGGACAGCCATCAGCTATGTTTTTCCCTGCTGCCTCTCATTCTTGTGCCTTTCGCAACCGCTACCAGCGGGCATCTGACTGTGTAGCTTCTCCTTCACATTTTGGCATCAACATAGAGATAAGGGGAAGGGTAAACTTGACTGATGGACCTAACAGCTGGCGAGAGGGAGGGGCAGAGTGAAAGGGTGTTGAGAGAGTTGAGTCTAAGAGAGTAGCTGTGCCCTCAAGCTCCTGGCTCACCTGTCTAATGGGAGGATAATGGCAGAGCTGAATATGTGACTGTCAGCAAGTAAGTATGAAAAAGCTGAGAAGAAAGAGAGAGAAACAGAAAGTTAGAGATGGAGGTATAGTGATTAGGAAAAGAAGCTATGATGATTGAAATATTCAAATCCTCCATTTTATTATAGAGGCACCATTTCACCAAATGGAAATACATTTAGATCTAGATTTGAGAGGTAAATGGCTGGTAAATGACTACATTTATCATGCCGTGCATACATTGCAGTGCATCTGCTTGTACATATTTTTTTAAAAATCAAATTCAGCCTGATATATTTGGTATAACTGAAAGCTGAAAACAGCTAAGAGTGCTGAAGACAGAAATTTCTTCATGCTTATGTCTGCAGCTTTATGGAGCCAACCATAACGTCACAAGCATTAAAAAAATTATATCTAATCCTGTTTAATGTTATGTTATGCTATGTATGAAGCTTTTATGAAAAGTAACACATGATCTCTACAGTATCAGTTTATATAAATAGCCTTACTTGTATAGTGTAACATTTGCTTGCTCTGATATAGTTTTATGTCTTTAATAGTTGCTTGGAAATCTACACATATTAACCAATAAGCACCTGCATCCAATAAACTCCTTGACATAAATCCACCAATGCAAACATCACCAATACCTCTTAGAAAGGTATGTGATTATCTGAGTTTAATGTGACCTTGCAATCTTGGCTTTGATGTGTTAATATTTGTTAATGGGTGAAGCAAACAAACCCTCAGGCTATGTGAGTTTTTATAGTATGTCTGTATGTTAAAGACAGACAGAGAGAGAGAGAGAGAGAGAGGACGAGCGAGAGAAGTAATCATTGTATCAGTAGTGTTATAAAAGGGCCTAGTGTGATGGAGGGACAGGGACGGCTGACACTGAGAAGAAAAGACAGGCTGTTGTTGCTGATCTTCCGTCACATAAGCTCACAGAGAAGACGCACAGCCACACTGATCTGACAAGGATGCACACACCATGGAATTAGCAGACCAAAGAATGTCTCTGTGTATGTGTTTGTCTGTGTGTGTGTGTGTGTGTGGGTGTGTGTGTGTGTGTGTGTAGGCCTAAATAAGCCCAGTCCAACCACAAAATCTCTCTAGCATGAAAGTGAGAATGACTTAATAATAAACACCATCAACACCAGGAGACAGAGACGTAAAAGATCCCACTTACAAAAATAAAAGCCCCAGTAATGTGACTAATCTCTTATCTTGTGAAACCCGCTCGCTTCAATCAGCCACAGAGAAGACCTGAGCACAGCCAAATGGATGGCACTGTGATATTAACTGCTCTCTTATAGTAAAAGCTGAATCCTATGGATGACTGAATCCTAGCCTTGTTAATTTAAAGGAATGAAATTTTCATTGTGGATGCACCCGCAGATATCCCATTAAAAATCCAATTAGGATTGATATACCATGCGTCGGCTGCAGAGGAGAGAAACCCATATGGATCTAGGAAACAGTCTCTCTCTGAATTAAAGCTTCACTGCAGGACGCTGACTGGAAATTAGCACGCTACTGAAATCATTTCTGATCACAGGCGTGATGAAACCTTCATTTTGAAAGCACACTTGTCTCAATCAGATTTTGACATTATAATGCGGCGCACAGGTGCCCTATTGGTGCCTTATTTCCTTTTCTTCTCAACGTTTTCTCTGGGCTTGTAATGTTAGGCAAGAAGTCAGTGAAGCAAGCGATGTAAGCATCAAATGCCCATCTGCGGCTATTGGGCAGATGAAAAGTGGCACAGATCTATTAAGGAGTAAGTTTGATCTGTTTGTGTCAAATATTGTGGATTTAACGCATTTAACATGTCAGATCATTGCCCCTCGGGTTTATTTGTGTCCATGTTTAATATGTCTTGCAGCACCAAGAAGACTGTACAACCAAAAGCCATGCTCTAACAGCATAGGAATTTAAAAAGCTTTAAACTACAATCAAAATAACACTATTCTAAGCAAAATGAAACTCTTAAACTTAATTGTGCTATTTTTGCTCAGGTTTTTATTAGTTCATCACTGGCCACAGAAATGGCAACTGTTGCCTGCATGTGGCCGTGTGCAGCGTGTCTTTTAATGTACTGTGCAGTGTGCAACAGCAGTGTCAAATACGCATTAGCCTCCTGAACTCATAACCATATGCCTACAAAGAGAGAGAGCATGACGTGATGATTTTACTGCCCAGAGAAAAAAACTCTGTCGACTAGCAACGCAGCTAATATTTACCCCACATGTCTGTCTGGCCAACCACCTCTCAGTGTATGTGTGTGTGTGTGTGTGTGTGTGTTTAACCTGACTGTTCCATCTAACCACTGAATATAAACATGCTGTCAAAATATGGTCAGCACAATTAGAGGAAAGACAGATAGAGACACAGACAGCGAAAGAGAGAGATAGAGAGAGAAAGAAAGAGAGACACAGAGAGATAAATAAGAGGTATTTACCCGCCCTCTGCTCTGCAGGAATGTAATCTTGGCTCAGAACAGTGTGGTAACACAAAGAAACCCGCTGCAACAGCACTACTAATACAGATAC
Organism: Morone saxatilis; assembly: GCF_004916995.1. Classification (NCBI taxonomy): domain Eukaryota; kingdom Metazoa; phylum Chordata; class Actinopteri; family Moronidae; genus Morone; species Morone saxatilis. The sequence goes on along the minus strand of NW_023339796.1, from coordinate 13,752,190 downwards.
ATCACACACACACACACACACACACGTGCAAGCACTCACACTTGGTCTCTTTTTCTGAGAACTCAGACATGATGACAGTGGGTGTGTCAGGCTGGCAGGTAGACAAAGTACAAGGTCTATGCTGTGTTCAAGTGTGTGTGTGTGTGTGTGTGTGTCTCTGTGTGTGTATTCAAACTGTTCTTCATGGTAGACGGTTACCACTCCTTTTTTATGACATGAGCAGCAGTGTTAGGGGGTAAACAAGGACCTGCTGCTGCTCTTGGGTTCACACAAGGTTGCTGCTAGTGTTGCTTTTGTCACGCCACATAGGTTTATGTATGTGAGTATATGTGTGGGTGTGCGTGTTTGTGTGTGTGTGTGGGGGGGGGGTCTACCAGGGTGTAATGAGGGTGTAATGTGAACCATCCTGTCCAGGGAAGGGTGTGGCCTGAAGTAAATGAGGCTAAAACCAGACCGAGCGGGAAATCAAGTAGAAGGAGTTACTAAGATGGGAGGAGAATGAAAAACAAGGAACAGAGGAAAGCCAAACGGGCGAAGGAGAAGTGGACTAGAATAGGCTTGCATCTGATAAAAGTGGGATGGTACAGTACTTGAAATAAACTGGCAGTTTACCTCTGTGTGGGCGGGGTGGAGCTGTAATGTTACAGTTCATTTATTGTAGAGTAACCTATATTTTTTCAGACTAATTCTACTGTAAGCTAATGAGGCATTAGCTCACTTGCTTCTGCAACCTGAGCTGACTATTATACTCCAATCTGATTAGAATGCTTTAGTGAAGCATTAACTACCGAAGGTTAAAATTAATTACTTCCTCAACATATCCTGTACATTTAAAAAAAGAAGCACACGCTGCATCACACTTGTCCACCTGTCTCATTAAGTTAGTCTATTTATATAGGCATTTATATTAGAGCA
>NW_023339796.1:13751100-13751175 GCF_004916995.1 Morone saxatilis | reverse complement strand
ATGTGAGACCTGTTCTAATTATACACCTCTCAAGAAGAAGGCCGATCCTCTCTCATGGGCAGAAAGTGTGTGCAC
>NW_023339796.1:13750410-13751055 GCF_004916995.1 Morone saxatilis | reverse complement strand
TGTGTGTGTGTGTGTGCGTAGGGGTTGCAAGACGAGTAATGGGGAGCGATGTGGCTTCATGCAACAAAACTAAATTGAGAATTTGTCCTATTTGAGGCACTCAACCTTTGTGAAAGTGAAGTAGGACATGTGATTTTTTTAGTGTGTGGGTTTGTGGTTCTATGTTAAAGGAAACCCTTAACACTGTGGTGATGAATGTTCCTGTGTCTATATGTGCATTTTAAGTCATATCTTCTGGTGTATACATGCAACTAACGAATCAACAGCCTTTGTTTCTGATTTCCTCCATCCTCTTTTGCTCTCTCTCTCTCTTCTGCTGTTTCCACTGTGGGTTTTTTAGAGACCTGCTCTGTTTTTCATTACCAGTGGAAAAAATGGGGCGAAGAGTTAAAAAAAGTATCACCCATCTCCCTTAATGCACAAGTCCTAGTGGAAAATGAGTCCAAACTACTAAAATAGGCCCCTCGGTTCCTTCAAAAGGCTTCCATATATCTGACAGCTACCCCTTTCCAGCAGCTGACCTTTACTTTAGCGTGAATGACAATTTAAACATATGTTCACGTATCGAGATCCATGATGTCCAGATAGTCAGGAAAACATTTGTTTTTCATGTTTTTGTAATTGTTACATTGCTGCTTCTTACAG
>NW_023339796.1:13727481-13750275 GCF_004916995.1 Morone saxatilis | reverse complement strand
AAGCCAACAATTTAGCCAGATGATCTACGTCTTTATGTGGAGGTATAACTGTAAATCAATAGCAACTAATAGGAATAATGGCCAAAATTATGAAAACTGGAATTAAAGGTCTAGGATTTAGTGGCAGCTAGCAGTATATAATAGGCTCATTCTAAGGTAACACAACAATTCTTATTTTCAGGGGATTATAAACTAGTGAAAACATAATTATGCATATTAATCAGTCTCTGCCAATACATGCTCCTAAATGTTACACGCTGGACTTTTAAAAGTCTAACAAACAAGAAAAGGTTTAATTTATCTTGTAAGTTTGACAATCGCACACGCACTCACACACAGGCATTTGTGAGGAAACTTGGGAAGAGTTCAGCTTGGGCTTGACAATGTTCCTCTGTCCACATCTGGCTATAAACACTGTTCTGTGAGTCGACTCACACACGCTGTCCTCATCCTAACCCTGCCCTGCTCACACACTGCCAATGACCACGAGTCACTAATGTCTGCAAAGGCATTATACAAACAGAAGTAAAAGACACACATAGCCAAACGTGTCGATGCTGGAAACTTTGGGTTGAGGTCCGCCCATCTCTAGAGATCTTGTGCTCCAATAAAAAGATTGTGAAATAATGAGAGAGAATGAGTGAGAGAGAGAAAGAGAGGTGTTTGTTTTTCTTTTGCTGCCTAAAAATGGAAAATTACCGCATAGGATGCCCCAAATCTGCCCCCGACTTCACTCTAAAACACGCACGCAAATAGAGACACACACAAGCCCCTCTCTTACTGCCCCTAGGCCTCTGCACAGGAAGTGGTTTGACCGAGTGAGATCTACATGATGACGCTATCGCCTCGTTCCTCTCAAGCTGTTGAAACGTGTTGTGCTCAGAGCATCCATATGAGTCTGTACATGTGACAGTGTTTTCCCATTCAAAAGCTGGCACACGACAATGTTGATCAATTCCAGAGGGACTGTGCTGACGTAGTAAATTCATTCAACAATGTTTATGTACAGCGCAAACAGTCGGAAATGAGACCGACTCCTGAATGACTCCTGTTCGACATAAGGGCAGTAAACACCAGCCAAAACACTGCCTGTCCTAGAAGATTCCACAGGGCAGTGTTACAAATGCCTGACTTCTGCTTCCTGTTTCTAAAAAGCTGCAACACCCCTCCTCTCTATGCCCTTGATCACATGTTGCAGTCACCTGACCAGAAATGGGTGGAACCAGGGAGAGAGCACATGTTATGGCCAGATGGTGAGCTCCAGCATGAATCAATGTAGACTGTAGACAGCTATTTCCACTTAGTAACGACATAATATTCCCTCAAACTGCCCGTCAGACTGAATGTGCCAAGTCTCCTATCTGTCTGCCTGAGATCTGACCTCCAGACTTCCTGTTCACCATCTCTCCTTTCTTACCTTGAGTGAGTCGAAGCAAGCGATGACCCGTCCGTTGTCCACCTGACAGCTCTTGGCCGGATGAGCGAACTTGCACTCCTGGTCAGAGCGTGAGCAAGTGCCCCTCTGGAACTCCCTGCATACCTCAAGTGTCAGCCACTTTGTGTCGCGGATGTGTGCCATGTTCATCGCCATGGCAACGCGCTGGCAAAAAAAGGTATTCCGAGCTGAAATCTGTTCAAGCACGAGTAAAGTACCTCTAGTGTTTTATTCCACAACTTTAAGGTCTTTTTTTTTTTTGCTTATTTGTTGTTAGAGTCTATGATACTTATTAAAACGTTGAAATGAAAATCAAAATAAAGTTCCTATTGATTGAAGGGCTCCTTTTCCAAAGTGAAATGTTGCAGGATGATGTTTCGCTGTGAATGTTATTAGACAATTATCCTGATCAATCAACCACAGAGTTTATATCCAGGAGACGACTTAGACTAACAATTAAGCTGTCACTCTTGGCTCCCTTACTGCTGCTCGCTGAATGGTCTCATCTACAACATTCAAAAGCCAAGTGCAGTTGAAGCAGGCAACAAAGGTGATAGTCTGGGTGTAGCCTGCTACAGGAAGGTTAAGGACACTGAGGACCAAGTGGAGGCTTAGAGGGTTGAAGGCGAAGGTTAAAGGCAAGGTGGGTGAGATGCTGCGTGGGCCTGATGGTTTGTTGGGCTGCTGTGGTAAGGCTGGTCAGCTGGTGGAGAGCAGTTGGCAGCGTTGGCCGTCTGGTAAAGGAGAGCTTGAGGCTGAGCCCGGCTGCGAGGAGTGGATGGTGATGGTGGTGGGTGGACGAGCAGGTCAGAGCGTAGGCTGCGAGGAGGGTGTGGTCACTGTCCTTGTACTCGTGTTACTGTGGCAGCAAGCGAGCGAGGCGGGGGGCGAGGGTGGAGCTTCAGCTGTAGAAGCAGGTCAAAGCTGCAGCAGACATCAGGGAAGGCACTTCCTCTGGGGAGAGAGAGAGAGAGAGATAGAAAGGAGGGAAAGACAGAAAGAAAGATTAGTGATGATACACATCCAAAGAAAACTTCCAGGTTTATTTTCTTTTTCATTTCTCTTTAACGGGAGGTTCTGACCTGCAGTATTCTGCTAAGCTATGCAGCTGTGGGCATGAAGAATATGTAAAAATGTCAGAAATGCAGGGGTGTCAGCTAAAACAAATAAAACTTTCACCCGCCCTGCGCTCTAAACACACATGGTGCACACACGCTCATCAAGCCACGCCACGCCACACACAAAAACACATACACATAAATGCACAAAGCAGCCATTCACAACTTTCCACCTCTTCTGCTCAAGGCAGGAAAATCTGATCAAATCCTGTATCACTTACTGTCAAGTACAGCAAAGCCGGCCATAGCAAATTGTGTTTAGAGGTGAAGGAAAGGAAGAGAGTGAAAGCAGAGGGGAAGTCGAGGCAGGGCATGAGGGAGAAGAGGTTAGTCATATCCCTTCTTGCGAAGCGGTGTGAGAGCGGGGACCAATGAGAGCTAGCAGAGTTGCAGCAACATTCTGGGCTGAGCGCCAGGTGAGAGCAGGGGGAGGAGCAAAGAGGAGGCTGACCTGCCTGCTGGTGAGAGAGAGAGAAAGGGAGAGAAGAGAGAGAGAAGAGAGAGAGAGAGAGAGAGAGAGAGAGACGAAGAGAGAGAGAGAGACCGAGAGAGAGAGAGAGGCTAAACTAATCACTCTGCTCACTATTTCTATGACTACCTGATTTCTCACAAACAGATGATTTCTTTCAAACATAAAAGATCCTAGATAATATTCTCCGTGAGCTCAAGTATTTCTAAATAAAAAGCACCATTATCATCATCACAGAAATACTGTGGTGATCTCATACAGATGTGAACTCGCGATAACATCATGTTTATTATTTCACTCATAAACCAAATTCCCCATTTATCACTTGCAGAAGAGGTCATGGGTTGCAAAGTGTTTTTTGTTTTGTTTTTTTTATCAGAATTTTTTGATGTTGCCAGTTGTTTCTATTTTTGGTGAATCCATTGTACGGGGTTTGCTCAGGGAATTTGAATGACTGGGCTCCCGGGGGGCCCGTTCTGCTCTTATCGCACAGGCAGGGTAACTCACCACACCCAATGTAGAGAAATCGCTTTTCCCAGAACAGCATGTGCACCTTCAGCAGTGCTACGAACCGCTGCTAACTTTACGGCACTGCAACACTGCAACAAGCTATATCAGAGCCCTGCAGCAGCACAGACCAGGTCATGATGACCAAGCAACATGGATATATGTTACAAAGAAAGAGAGAGTGAACGAGGAAACTGCTTGGTTTCACCTTGGATGACCCCTACGATAGCAAAAGTAGCATTACTGCTGCAAATGACCTTTGAAGTGCAAGCATAATCATAACCCAGCTTGCCCTACCCCCACAGCACACAGGCACGCACACAAACACAGCAAATGATCTTCTCCATATCATGCACTCTAGAGAATAAAAGAAATTATTTTTTTAATAAAATACAAACACAAAAGATATATTACCTCGCTGCACAATATTTTCAAATGACAGATAATAACATTTTATTAATGCTGCTATTTTTTAATGAGAAGCAGTAATGTTTCCCAGGTATTTTCATGCCAAGAAACATTCTGACTAAAGAGCAATTGGATTAAATGTTTTGGACTAAAACTGGTCCAACATACGCCATGCTGGTTTTTTTGTTTGTTTACATTATTCCCAAGCATTTTAAAATGTCAAGTCAGCCAAGTCTAATCTTTCTGTGTAACCCTGTATCCTTAGGACCTGCGTTTTTAATATCACATAATGTTGATGTCAGCTCAATCTGATGGCAACACACTTTTACTACCGAAATACCCTTTGTAATAAGTTGAATTCAGGTGAACAAGGATCATCTCTGAACTCATCACACTGAACTCAAGCCACAGCTGGACATGAACTAATGAGGTGGAATAGAGACATCTATTATGATTTTTTTTAAATTGAAGGCGCCAGGGGCTGCCTTCAATCAAATGAGAGAGTGTGATGACTTGATGCATGAAAAGCTGACGCCCCCTGCGTTCTGTCTGGCTGCCTAATCTGTTTCTATGGTTTCTATTAGAATCAGATGAGCGCATATCTCCGAGAGATAGACGATGTAGTATGGTGTAAGACAGTGCCAGAGTGATAATAAGCGCTCATTATGATCCATCATGTCTGGACATGGCCATCCTTCCTCTATTGATTTGTTCATCTCTATGGTCTTTCTTGTCAGTATGCCACTCCCTCTATCTAATTCCACTTTAACTGTCGGTGCTCTTTGTCTCCAAGGCATCCATTTTCATAACTGTTTAATATGATCTACTTCTCTGGTCTAACCACAGAATTTATACTGTTTTAACCAGTGGTCCTCTTGTTCATTCCACCCTCCCCAACTCCATCTATGGTGCTGCGTTTGTACCCTCAATGTGACTGTCTGGCCTGCATTCTCTTCCAGCATCCTTAGCAGCACTCCCTCAGACTCCAAGGTCTTGCAAGCTGGTGCAAGGTCAACCACACTAGAGGAAAGGAAGATGGCGAGAGCGCGAGTGAGAGAGGCCGTGTGCTTCCTAATACCCTTTAGGACACGTGGTAGAAACATTACGTGGCTGCAAGAAGAGGAAGCGTGTCTCAATATCAGCACATCACCATCAGCTCATGGTCATGTGACACCAGCATATGCCTCAACGGCACAAACAGTTTCTGACATGAAAACCAAGCCTGGCCGTCTTTTACTTTCTCTTATCTCTTTTATGAGTCACAAAACAAATCTGTTTTAAACAAGTCGAAGACACTGCTGAAACACCTCTGCTGAAAGCGCAAACTATGCATAAAACCTGCCAGTGATTTGCACGGTGGACTGTGATGGATGGCGCTCAGACATGTCATTCTAACACAGAGAGGTGTTGCTATTAAAGCATGTCTTAACTGATTGAAAAGTTACAGCAATCAAAGCAACATTGTTGCTAACCTGGGCTGGTCTTGAAGTTGTCACTGTGACTAACAGCTGGAGAACAAGAAAGAGGGTGTGGTTCATAGTTATGGTTAGACTTCCTGAAAAATTATTTGAGTTGCGCATTATTAGTCATTTAGCATACCTTGACACCATAGGTCATAAGTTACTGGAGTCTCTATTCTGCATAATTGCATAAGACATTTTTGGGGGGTTAACTGGTACAGCATGGGAAACAAATATGCTACTAGTTATAACATCTGCTGTGGAAAATTAACTAACAAACTGTAGCTTGTAGCCTGAGCTCCTATTTTCAGCTTTGACCGCAGAGTAAGAGGCGTTCGTCTCTTTTGGTTTGCTGCTGTTCAGTAAAAGGAGTGGTTTCAGCATATTGACAGAGGTGGAGTCAGGTGACCTGAGGCAGGTCATCAGAGTGGAGGACGCTAGAGGAAATGCTACACCCCAGGCCTCGCTGCTGCTACTGCTCCATGTGCTCAGAATATAGCATGTCAATATTGCCCTCACTGACCTTTTAACATACACACTTGCGCATATATGGACACGTGAGCATGTTCTCCTTGATGTCTCTTGATCTTTTTCGTACTGACACACACATACTGAAGGGCTAAGGGCTGCTACTCTACCCACCACAGCTCTTCTATACCACATACATCCCTGAGTAAACTGCGTTTTTTTTTTTTATCGTGGGACATTTCCTGTTGGTAGAGAAATTGTATCCAGGAAGGTCTACATAAAATGAGTTTAAGGGATAGAGCAACAGAATGTTGCATTAAAAATAAACTACATTTATTTATACCTTATGTTTAAGTTTGGTTTGCTATGAATAGAGGTAATAGATAAAAAGAGCTCACATGAAGTCATGATGTCCTATATAAAATATTTGTTTAACTAGCCTATTTGTCAGATTAAATAACGCAGTTCTGAAAGTGACTCTTAGGCTAGGAACGTATTACCAACAATGCCTATTGATTCCTCTGAGAGAAAACCTCTGGAGACAATTAGATCTCTTGTTTAGCATACATGGACAGAGCAATGCACACACACACACACACTGACAAGACACACAAATGCAAACCTATACAAAAACACAAACCTCTATGTGTCCTGGCACAGAGTATTCTTAAGCTGCGGTGAATATCGGACTGTGTGCAACACTGGATCTTTGTATGTGTATGTGTGTGTAAGGATGTGGTGAAGTCAACAAACAGTGGGGATAATGGTTGGCCTTATGGTTTAATGAGTGGCTCATCGGCTCACATTTATGTTGTCTGTGCTGAGACATAGTCAGGCAGATTTCCACACATACAGACAGGTGACAAATAAAAGAAAAACCTGTATAAATGAGAGGAGAAACACAGCACAAATTGCAAATTGTGATTAATGATTTTGGTCTAGAGTTGCAAAGGCTGAATGGTTTAATAAGAAAAAACATTGACATTAGCAGTCACCAGAATATCTTGCTTTTTTTCATGTTGCATTGATGTCATTCTGGCTTTTATTTGCACCATCTGTATATTTACAGGTACCTCTTAACCTATTGTGTTATCCCTAGGACAGAAAAGCAGCAAGTATGCAATAACGACAAGGCATACACAGTGCATATTTAGCTTCTTTACCAGTATATTACAAGCAAACATACTTCGCCAGTGACCAGTTTTATCGTCGGCGCTAGTTGTCTGTATAATTTTCATTTAGTCAATCATTTTCATGGAGGTTGGGCCTTGTGTTAAAGGCCTGTACTGATATACTGAGGCAGACGGACCTAGTGCAGTCGCAATGACAGAAACAAAGGCTGGGTAGTGAGGTAGCTAGAAAAGAGACCGTGAGTGAGAGAACGAGACCATTGGGGCAGCAGTATGTTATTAAATGTTATAGCCATCTGTCTCTGCTTCAGAGATGGGAGAGACGTTTAAGATGACAAGGCTGTAAGCGGGAGCTGATGCAACTGGGGTGAAGAAAAACAAGGACAGGCTCGTGTTGACACGTGTACCTCTGGACAGAACAACAAAGAAATAACCAGACACTTATTACTTACTGCACGAACAGCAGCTATGACATGCTGCTCGCCCTCCTTTTTAGCACTGTGGTGTAGCTCAGATATAGGTAGACACTGGCTTTGTTTCCTCTGTACTGCAATATATGCTAAACAATTATTACTGGCTACTTGGAAAGAATAGAAATAGGTCAATATTTGGGGGCTTTAAAGACTCAATAGTGTCTCTGACAGTGGTTGAAGTCAATTCAATTTCACTTAGCTTGGAATTTTGTTAAGAAGAAGGTGTCTTACTCAGACTAAGCTGTGTCAAACTGATGCTCAAAAGGGTTGAAATGTGGTCATAACACATTAGGAACATACAGAGAAGCCCTCCTGTAATAAAGGCTTAACCTGTCAGCACAGATTCAGCCATGCACATAATCCTGTCTGTAGGGCAAATCATAGGCAACACACATTAATGCAGTTCACACACATATCCAACAATAAACTGACAGAGCAACGTTATTTTTGAGATTATTAGCCGCAATATATATAACACTGACAACAACACCACATTCCTCAGTCTTTTGCTGGACAGAAATTGACCTGCAGCAGAGCTGCCATGAGGATTTTACAAAGTCTCAACAATGCAATCTGCCACACATCTGGTTGTGCTGCACATGCTTGCATGTGTGTACATACTTGTGTGTGTGTGCTACTGTCTGAGCCACCCTGAATCCCTCTAAGTCACAACAACAACATTCCTCATCATCGCCCCAACCACGGACACACCACTAAGAGGAAACCCAGAGAGGCGAGGGCGGGGAGGGGGGCAGAGGTGGTGAGGAGAGGGACAAAGAGGGGAGACGAGGGAAGGAAGGCAAGAGTTCTGAAGATCCTCTGGCTTTCACATACCATATGTATTTCACTGGAATCATATCCCGCTGTTATTCCGTTTTTGAATAGAAAAACTTTGTTTTACCATTTTAATTATTGTATTTGAATTGGACAAATAGCCAGATATGATCGCACATAAAAAAAATACTTTCAGTTCATTATACCTTAGCATGATCCACACAGACAACCTTAACTCCTAAAAGTAAGTAAAAACATTACAGGACAATCTCGCGCTATCTCCCAAAGCCTTGATAAAGTGCAAAACTACTTACTTTCACTCCAGCTTAAACATCGACAAGTTAAATCCCTCCATTTACTAGGTCTCCCTGTCTCGTTCTTGCCCCTCTTTCCTTCTCTCTTCAACTTTCTTCCTCTCTCTCAGTTACTCCCCCTCTGTCAGACGCATGAAAACACTCACTTAGTCACACACACACACACACACATAAACGCACACACTCCCACAGACAGAGTCACCCTCTCACACACTCTCTCCTCCCGCGACCCGGAATGCTTGGCAAGATCCAACTGTACTGAAATACTGTGCTCACCATATAAGGTAGCAGCAGCTTCACATGTCACGTAATTTACATGCGGCGGGGCGGGAGTTTGCCTTACACAGCACACACACGCGTAGAAACACATACACACATGCATAACCGTGCTTCCCCCTTTAGGCTGACGCAGCAAGGGAGGGAAGAGGTAAAAGAGAATCAAATTTTACCATTCCCCTTGTTAACCAAGCCCTGCAGGATAACTCCCAACATGTCCAATGTTGAGTCAGACGGAGGGAATGAAAGCTGAGTGGGCGATCTATTGATCCTCTCCACTGCTTCCTGGAACAACCACGGCCCTCCAAACACACACACACATGCGCGCACACACACCAGCAAATTTTCTTGCTAACTAGCGCTACCCTCAGGAAGTAGCTATTGTGTGACTGTCTGCTTTGAGCCAAGAATGTGTCTTACTGTGTGTGTTTGTGTGTGTACATGCAAGTCTGTGTGTGTGTGTGTGTGTGTGTGCCTATATCTATAAAACAAGCCGTAACAAATAGATGTTAACCCTGTGGACCACATACTCAAAACACACACACACACACAAACACACACACAGACAGCAGACACTAAGCCAAACAATCCCCATATCTCTACCTATGCTCCAATGCACAGGCGCTTACTTTGGAAAGTAAAGACTGCAGCACACAGGAGGAAAGATCTAGATAAACCAATGAGACAAGGAGGAGGGCTATGAACCAAGCTCTTACCTCTCACATTGCTCTCCGGTTTGTGTGTGTGTTTGTGTGTGTGCGTGCTTCCGCCTGTCGATTGACTCTGTGTTTATGCGTGTGTTCAGACAGGCCGCGACAGCAGACCCCCAGGCACCGGCTGGACCATTCTCAGGCAGGCAGGCAGAGCGCAGCAAGGCAGAGCGACTGGCAGAAGAGAGGCAAGCGAGTGAGCGAGTGAATCAGCAGCGAATGAGTGGAGGAGCTGTGCGGAGCTGAGCACCGGAGTGAGAGAGAGAGAGAGAGAGCGAGAGAGAGGAGGAGTGTTTTCTTGTGTGCTTGTGGTGTGTGTGTGTGTTCAGCGTTGCTGTGTGCGCTAGTGTCTCCTCCCACCTGTCTCCTTGATGGCTGAAGCTGGCTGTGCTGAGGCTGTGCCTCGAACCGGCCCTGGCTGTGTCTCTACTGACTCCCCCAGCCTCCCAAGGATCGGTCTGCTGCCTGCCGGAGAAAGTGGCCGCTCGCTGGGTGGCAGTAGCAACAGCCTGTGGAGGAGGGGGAGGAGGAGGAGGAGGAGGAGGAGGAAGAAGAGGAGGGAGCCCTCACTGCACTGGGCATACAGATCCTGCAGTCCCCTCTCCCTCCCTCTCTTCCTCACTGAAGGATGGCCACGCCCCCCGCCCCCCCTAAAACAACACCAGGAAGTGGTGGTTCAGTTACAGCAACACTGCCCTATCCAGAGAAGCTAAGGAGAGAGAGAGGGAAGAGGGCGGGAGAAAAGAAACATTGGGAAAACACAGCAAAAAGATAAAAAAAAGGAGAAATGAACGGGAATTAGTAACAGGATAAACACAGAAGCGAGGAAAGGTCATGCAGAGTGATGAAGGGCATTAGAAGTAAAAGCTGGGATAGACATATTAAATATAACCAGAGAGGAGAGACTAACACATAAGGGACAAGGGATTTAATGAGGTAAGGATGAATAATGACAAAAAAAGCAGTTGGAAAGAATGAATGGATTAAGGGGTGTGGAGGAAAGAATTACGGAAATAAATGTACAGGGAGTTTGCGACAGATTAGGTCTGGCTTCTGTCTGGATCTCCTTCTCTATCTTTCGTACTACCTTTCTGCTGTGGCATGCAAACCCCAGACACCTCAGCTCAGCCTCACACTCACAGCTCTTGCCCACACTATAAAAGCAGGACACACTGAACTGCACTTAATCAAACTGGACTACGCTAGTAAGTGGTTATACATTAGGAGTAACACAGAGCGTGTAAATACTCTGGAAATGAAAAGATGCTGACCAACGCAGTCTGGTTGCAGGTCAGCAGCGTATAATAAAGAAGGCTAACTGAGACAACGTTGAGGCAACTGCTGCTGCCAACTCTCCCGTATTGTTGTTGATTCAAGGCTTCTGCCGCCACAACCCTTGCATCCAGGGGAAAGCCAGAGAGGCTAAAGGAAGCCTCCAAGAATTTGATTTGGACCTGATGCTGCAATATCCGGTAGCCATGGAGATAGTGGCCTTGGCATCTGCAGGAATCTTTTTAGATTTTGAACCGTGTGCTGACGCCAAGTTTTTCTGACTGATCCTGCATATTGTCTGTGACGCACTTCATTTGATTGTGGAGAAAGTGCATTCATAATACTGCCTATTGGGAATGTTGAAAATGGCTTTGAAATGTAAGTTCACTTACAAAGAAAGTTAATTCCGCACACTGCAGCTGAATCCGGTTTGACTGCATACCTGCACCAATATATTCTCAGGGAGATGTGAGAATCCTGTCTTTTTTTAGTGTATTTGCATATACATTTATAATACTGTCCCACTGCCTTTCCTATGTAAAATTGTCACACCTGTCTTTTCATTTCTCACCTTCCTCTGCTCTCTGGACTGGTTTCTACTGCTGCACAGCTCTGTTTGATACAAAGCTGGTGATAAGTCATCTCTAATTTACACTGCAGGCCCTTAAACCCTTAGTGACAATCTGTGGTAGAGCCCTAGCTACGGCGCTAACCCTTTACCTAGCCAGTATTCTGGTGCAATTTGCCAACGTGCTCAGAGAGAACAAAGCGCATGTTTCATACTTCAGACAAAAAGTAGATATCACAGCACCTTTTTTCTGAGTTGACTGAGTTGATAACAGCAGAGTGCAAGTCTTGATCAATTTCCAACTATCATTCATTAGTGATGGAAGGAGATCTATTTTGGAACCATGGAAGCAGCCCTGCTAGAACACACACAGTATGTCTTTTAGATTAGACGAGCAATCTGTTTGACTGCTGATCAATGGAAGCAGCAGGTCACTGTAACTATCCATTTGGAGTTTTTCTTGACCCATAATGAAGAAACATGGTGATTGATGTTACCCTGGCTCAATAGGAGACACAAGCAACGCCTCCAAAGATCTGGTCTCTCTGCGAAACTCAGACACTGACGTGGAATTTCCCCTCTTCTGCTGCAGCTGAGTGCATGCCAGTGCTTCTGCTCCTTTCTCTCTCTGCGTCTTTCTTTTACTCTTCTGCCCCTGCTAGTCCATATTTCCTATTCATTATCATTCTTCGTATGAGTCTTTTCATCACTTTCTGTCACTCATGACTACATCTTAATTCCCCTAAATTTGCCCCTAAACAACCACAACCACTTTTCTATGTGTCACAACCCACAGATCCCTATTCCTCTAGTCCAATTACAAGTAGAGCTGAGCTTTGCAGTTACCAGATGGTTTGCTCATTCAGTTCTACAACAAAGGTTTTATTCTGCATATAATCTGATCGAACGTACAACAGGAACCAGTTTCTCATTTCTAGGTCATATTTCTTTCACTAAAGTCAAATCAGCCAAATATTTTTACTTTCTTCTCCACATGCCTCGTATCTCACAGAAGAGAGGATGGTGTGACCGTTGTACTATCTAGGAGATCAATGAGGCTTTAGAGCTGTTTAAGTATGAGCAAAGAGCAACAGGAATCAACATACTGGGGTTGCGCAAACTGTTCACACACATACTAATGTTCACCATCTGAAAACAGGAAGAGGTGTGTGTGTGTATGCGGTGCAGTTAAAGGGGAATCCCACTGATTTTACACATCAAGATCAGCGAACTAGTACCCATGAAAACAATCATGTAATGTTGTCTGTGGCTCCAGAGGAAGCGTAGTCAAGTCTTTTTACAAATAAAAAATACAATACAAATAAAAAAGGGGAAATACTAAATTGTTAAAGAGGAAAGTAAAAATGTAGTTTTACAAGGAAGTGCAGAATATTCTAGAAACTCCCTCACACTCTAATCTTCAATAATCAATCACATTAACCCCAAGCCAACACAATCTAACATGGCTGACCTCCGTACCTCAAACCACCAAATCCTAACCCCTCACCTTTGTCCACCCTTATTTTCTCTCCCTCCTTCCTGATGAACACAACTTTCCACCTTAAGCTTCCCTGTCATCTCAGCACTCTGCTATTTCCCAGCCCTCTGTAAATGACACTGGCTGGCTGATGTCAACTCTCACTCCACTGAGGAAATGTCCCAGAGCATTTTGTATGCCAAACTCTGACGGCTCATCTATCACTAAGGCCGCAAATACACATTACACTCCCATTACAGACCATCACAGCAACAACTGCAACAGTACACAGTCTTGCAGAAAAGCCAGCAGAGAGCTGTGTTCAACGTCAGCCGTTTTGCTATCCCTTATTTTAGTGGCTGCAGAATGAGAAAGCAAAAATATTGTCTTGAGGTCATTTCTACACTCAAAACAATTCCTTTGTGATGATTTGCTTTAGAATAAGTTGGGTACTCCTCTAAACAAAGATGTTAAATATGCTACGCATTACTAAAAATGTACATGAAAGTGGGACAAGTTGTAAATGTGTGTATGCTGACAGGTTTTATTCTGGTGTGAATTTGCAGTCATGTTTCCCTGCTGCATATTTTGTGGTTTTCTCTTAACTTCTTTCCACTTTGACGCAGTGAGGGGAAGCAGGTGCAATTCAAGCTGTCGGGTTTGAAATATACAGAGAGGAAATAGCACACTGTCTTGTCCCCATCTGACACCATTGTGTGTGTGTGTGTGTGTGTGTGTGTGTGCGTATGTGTATGCACCATTCCAGCTTGAAGCTTATCTTGGAGATAAAATAAAAACGAATGGAAACACCCTTTGCAAAGAGGCCATTCACTTGAGCTTTTAGCTATTTTTCTGTCTAAATGTAGCCAGCAGATACACTGCTGCAAATATTTAGAAACTCTCCCTACATAGCAACTTTTTACAAACACTTCACGGTACACAGAGACATGAGAAAAGGTTTCATAAAGAGAAATAATACTGCAAATGTTGGATTTCCTACAGCGTAGCTAAGTATCAAAGAAACTTTTTTTTACACATTAATGAAATCTTATTTGACAAATTAAAACACCGATTAATACCAAAAGTCATTTAAAGTCAAGACATTAATTCTACCAATAGTGATGCTACAGCAAGTGAGCTTACCTGTTTGTCTGTCTATCGCTGACGTGCCACTGGGACAGACGAAGTCACTTCAACCCAGGTCACGCCGGCGCAATGCATTGTGGGATGAACTAACATCTTCATTTCTCTCTTCCTCTACTTTTCTCTCTCTCATCTCTCTCGCTCTCATAATAGCACCTTCTGCTTGGCAACGGCCATACCACAAATGTGGTTAGGTTTACAGCGAACCATCGCTGCGCAACATCAAGTCTCCATGACAACCACTCCTTATCTAATTTGCATCTTCTGCTTGCATTATGAACTGACGCCAAATATGGTCACCTTGTTATTTTCCCCGCCTCTCTCTGCATCCCCTTTTTATAACTTCCTCTTTCCTTCCATTTTCACAACGGTGTGAACACTCTTTGTGTCTAATGTATATGTGCACGCAGACATGTGCATTTGCTTGCAGCCTGTGAGTGTGTGAAAAGAGGAAGTGCCTGTGACATTGAGAGATAAGCAGTGAAACTGCGTTTTTAAATCAGGAAGTGGGGTATTGTAAAGGTTGCTGTTGAGGGACTTAAAAAAGAAAGGTGACTCGCAGTATGTTATCACAATCCTCCCGTGGCAGGCATATCATCACAGGATTTCACTTACCCCCTCAGTTCTTCTTCTGTGAGGTTGGTGTGGGCATTGGCCTCCTCCTCTTCCTCCCCCAAAGACTGTGTCTATCAAACTATCAGTGGAATGTTGAACCAGGCCCCTGGAGCCCACACACACAGCAACACTCAGCAGCACTCAGCACCTGTCTCCGACTGCCAGCACAAAGAAAGAGACATGGTCAATCACACTGGACAGCACAGCAAAGGGGAAAGAGCAGAAGAGAGTGGGAGGCAGACAAGCATTCTATCAGCAGAAAAAAACAACACACTGAGCAGGTTGCATGTTATGTGCACATGATGGTTTATGCGCCTAAACAAAAAAGGTTAAGACAAGTTGCAAAATCTGTCCCATGCATGTTTTTCAAATTATGACGCCACATATTTCAAAATTCTGCATCACACATACTTGAAACTACTAATATCAATACACTAGATATAAGGAGGTTTGCAGAGCAAACTAGGATGTAGTGACCCCAAAACAATAACATTTTAATTTCAGAAATCTTATTTCTGCCATTTTGGTAACTTCTTGTGCACAAAATAAAAATGTTGTTAAAAAGTGCATCTGCGCTATTTAGTGACATTTATCAATTACATTTGAAGTTGAATATCTATTCACATAAGCCTATATAATTTAACAGACCTCTTCCTGTCCTCTACATAAAGCAATTTATTTTTGTACCATAAAGCAGTGGTTCACAACCATGGGTTCTGGACCCCCTACGGAGTATACATCTGAGGGGTATTCTCAGACTCCCCAAGACAAAACAATACTTCTACTTCTACTTGTCCACGTTAAGGCTGTAGCCTGTAATGTGGACCCACTGCTGTACAGGAATATTGTGTTGTCTGTATAAAGTAATTATACGATCACTAAAGTTAATCTGGTGATAATTTATTGCTGTTAAAATGCCAAATATCATAGTTTCATGTTTCTTCTCCATTTAGTCATAATATTATCAAGAGATGTAACCTTTCATCCCAAGCTTTCTAGACACATCATTTCTCAATCTGACACTTTAACTTACCCAGACAGTGTCTGGAGAAGCTCTGAGGAAGCATCAGAGGCCCTGAGCACCAGACGGTCTCCCCTACTCTGGGCTGCAGAACTGCTGGGACTCGGGGGATTGGAAGTCAATGAAACCAGGCCTAATTTAGCCTCTGCTGCTCCGTTAGCTGCCAGGAATCAGAGTGAGACTCCTTCCCTTTTTAGGGCTCTCTGGACACTGCGGTCTGCAAGTGGCACTACTGCATTCCTAGCCACACTAAGGAGCTGGAGAGAGAGAGTGAGAGAGGTGACAGTCAAAATTTGTCATACGGAGGCGCCATTTTAATTATTATCTAGGTCTAAAAGTCATAACCTTACACAGTGGGAACTAGGTAAATATTTTAACAAAGCTCTTATTTATTGAAATGACTCACACCCTATTCAATTTCCAGACTTTTATCATCATCTAATCTTCACCCCACTTTCAGTAGATACATGGACAGCTTGGTCTTGTAAATGACTAAGGCACATTGCCCACTGTCACAACAGCTTGCCATAAAATCATACCAGTAATTAGGTGTGAAAAGAAGACTAATCAAAGGGGCTATTCTTACACCATCCACAGAGCCAGGCCCTGACACTGTGTCATGTAATCTTTAAAAACCCTGGTCTGCACTCAAACTAGATGCTGCCAGCCTAGAAGTGCATTTTCTCTCCATTGTGATCCGGTTGATTTTTATGTGGCAGACGGAGAGAGGCACTCAAGTTTCATTTACACAAGGCACACAGTATTTTATTTTAGTGTTTAAGTTTAAAAAAATAAATAAACTTCCTTCCACGGATTAAAGCAGCAAAATGAAATTCAACATGATGATGTGTCATTTCTTTAAAGACTAAAAAGTAAAAAGAGACTGGGCAAGGCAGCGGTACTCGTAAAAATGATAGACACGTCACTATTTATTAACCGTGGCAGCATTTGTATTTAAAATAAATGGATTAGATGAGGATTACTCATTGAGCCTCTATTCCTTTCCCATCCTTGTGTTTTCTACTTGTGATATGACTACACATGTATTAATGAAGACAGTGATCGCATAAGTCATGGTATGGAACGCACAATGGGATTAACTGTGAGATGAAGTCTTATCCTCACCTCCCCGCCTCATACATGGCTGCCGTTTTACTGCTAGTGTGTGGAATAACGATTCAAACGGACATAATCCCGTTAGTCCATTCAAGGTCCCTGTCTGACCACCATGCATAATGACGAGATAAAAAGGCTATTAGGGCAATATCCATTTGTAACAATTTTTATAAAAAGAATTATTAATGCCTCTTGTGTCTATTAACTATTAATTCAATTAATCTCCCCTCACAAGAAATACATATTATAATTTTTAAATACCGTTATTGTTTTACCCCTCCACCAACTATTAAGGAGTTGTTTATCCCGCTTGTTCCATATCTGACATCTGCAGTTCACTGGGAAGCTTCACAACTCCTTGGAAATCCTTCTACCATCTAACAACATTTATGTGAATGATGAGCTCATCGACTTTCTTCACCCCAGCATGCAATTAAGAGACTATTAAGTACCGAGTGACATCAATGAAATGTTAAATTCTATTATCATGGTATTTAAGTTGTACCATGTCTTGCCGGTATGTTCAGATGACAGCTAATCATCCAGAAGTTACAGAAGTGAATTAATAATAATTGTTTAATTAATGATAAAAACAAATTAGTCATTCATTTTCTCCGCTAAATATTCCAATCTGAGTTCAATTAAGTCTTACGTTGCTGTTTATTTAAAAATGAACAGGTGATGTAGTCAAATGTCAAATACACAGTACTGATTATATATCAGTTAAATCATATAGCATACTGAAAATGAAATGGATGATGAAGATATTTATAGACACTTTTTGAGATGTGATAAATTTCAAACAAACAACATTCATGCTCTGGAGATTTAAAAGCAATACTTTAGTGCCTACATGAATACTGAAACAGTTTTTGCCTGCTGTAATCATTCCTCCTGCTCACACTGGCCTTTAAGAAGGCCAAATTGCTTCCAATGTAAGTAACAAAGTGCCAAAATTCCCAGACAGTGTCTAGTCTCATATAACAATATCATGAATTAATTTATTTTTATTATCAACCACTATATTGCCTGCAGTTATAAGTGACTATGCCTCACTGGGCTGAGGGTAAGTACGGAAAAAGGGTTCAACCACCAAACACAGGTCTATGTCAAAAACATTTTCTATACAGTGCAAGACCCTCCACTTAGTAACATAGCAACCAGTGAACTCAACATGATACCTATTGTAATTCTAAAACTAGCTAAGCTGAGCGCCAGACATAATTATATCTCTCCTCAGCCAATCACATAAGCCTGAGCCATAAATAACAGACTGCACCCCTACAGAGCACCAGTCTGTGCCGAAAAGTCAACAAACACTTTCTGCAGTAGTGGTTCTTGCTCACTACTGGATTCGTCTTGCTCTGAGGAGGACAAACAGAGGGGGGAAGAGAGACAGAGGCCTATAGATTTACAAAAAAAAGAGTGAGAGAGATAGAGAGAGTAGAAAGGAAAAGAAAAACAAATGCAGCCTATGATTACTGAGTTATAATGAAGGCTGTTAGATGGGACTGTGGCTATGAGCTATGTCATTAAAGACGGTGCAGAGTGGCTGGAAAACCTACAGGTCTTTATTTGAAACACTGGCATGCTGGAGGACAAGGACGCATAACACGGGATCCAAAAAGTCCTTTCACACAGCTTCTTCAAAGTTATTACAACATTTCACAAATATTACACTGATAATCTTAATAGCAGAAGCTCTCTTGTAAGCAGTAATGGCTCCACTTTCAAGCCTTATTACCCAGTGTGTGTTTTTGCCAGACAGCTACCGCAGAGCTCTGTGAAACAGCTTAGTCTCTGGGGCCTTATATTTAGATTTTACGACCAATATTGAATTCTGACCCCGGATATTTTCACCAGGGTGATTTAAGGTGTCACCTCGATAGGGCAACAAGTTATGGCAGCAATTATGATCAGATCACATCACATCACATGGCTGGAAGAGGACATTGGAGCATTTGTTCCCTCTTGGTGATGAGAGATGGGATCGGGGATGTGTCTGCACATAAGGCATTACTAACATGTTACAAAGTAAGAGCACTTATTTTACTTCAGGGATTTGAACATTTATCTAACCTCGTAATGTCATATCATCATTGTCATTGTGGTGACAAGTCACAATGACAAAATGGCTGCACACACACACACAATGACCAAGTCAATTCTGAAGTCTCAGTGTCATTTTTAACTTGCTGCAAGACCTTGTCGAAAAACGCACCCAGTTTTTAAGGGTACATGATCTTATCAACGCATGAAAATATCACATCTTGACATCTCTCCTCAGATATGTAAACATGACTAATAGAAGCACCATAAGAAATCCTTGGCATGTATCACGTAATAAAAGCAGATGTGACCTAATTTCTCCTGCACTCCTATGCTATTTGTTTTATTTAGCGCCTATCTTATAGGGGGGTGACACTTCATTATGACAAGTGAGTCATAATCTTATTCTTGTTTGTGACATGTAAAGCTTACGTGGCGGTACATATTGACTGAGATTAGGTCAGTATTGGTGTTTTGGCATAATGCTGCCATGATGGAGTTAACATCCCTGAGAACAACTGCCGTATTTTGAGGAGGGTAACATTTTTGGGGAAGCATAAGCTTCGCATACTTGTCATTTTTTAGATTGTATGCCATGAAAAGGACCACAGTAGAGCACAGTACCGGCCTGTAAACGCTTAGCCTTGACTGTAACCTTAAGATTTTATGATTGTATCATTAGAATGTGATTATTATATGGTTATGATGTTATTCACAGGATCATGTGACTATAATTACAATGGTAAAGTTGAATAATTGATTAACAGTATCACATTATCTGTCATAGGTAGTGCCCTAATAAGAACAGACAAATCTCTTCAATCTCCTTATGCAAACCTGAAGGACAAAAGTATTCTTGTTCGAGGTGAGGAGACAGTGTGTGATGCTACAGGCACAACAGCGTGACCCTTCTTTCAGCTCCTAGGACGTTTTCTTCAAGCCTCCCTATTGGGATTCTGGTAGCCTACATTCCCTGCTTCAAGGTCGACAGCAGTGGCAAATTAAATTACTTGTCCTGTTTTGTGGTGTTGGCGCCAGGTCAACAGCAACTTGGCTAAAATGATGAGTGCGGGATTCTGAAGGGAGCTGCGTTTGTCCTGAGCTTCGGGTGTCATGTTTGCAAAGCAAGTAGCAGCGATGAAAAAAGCTGAAATCAAAAGCAGTGTATTAAATTCTGCTTCTGTAATCACTAGCAAAAAATCAATTACCTCTGCTTTCAAATGCACCACTTTATACTGTTGTTGTCCTTTGGGTTTACCCTGCTGCTGGGGGATGTCATGTGCTTGCACATGGAGTGAAGCTGAGTACATTAGGCCTAATTTTGTTAAACTCAGACTACAGCACACGCCACCTGCTGGGCATTTTGGGTATGATAGGTGGCAAAAGTAAATGTTAAATGTTTTTTTTTTAAATGTGTTGTTACTGCGGCTGAAAGTGATGACTTTGTATGTGCCCACCCACAGTAATTTCACAGTTAATGTAACATCACTTTACACAAACAATCTTCGTCTTCATTCATTTCGACAATCACAATGCACTCATATCATGTAAGCTGTCAGAATCTCATGTTAGCTGTCTCTACAGCAGCATGTGGAGTTTATCTCTCAGTTGCTGAGAGGGTTGTTATCAGCAGACAAACAGCTTACACACCACACTGTGGAATGGGTGGAACTCAAATGTGTGTCATGGACGTCTGTCTGCAATGATAGCACAAATAAATAAGGAGTTCACTTATCACCAAAGATTAGATATAGGTGTGTTTTATTGTATGCTTGTAAGATGAAGTAAATTGTAATTTGCCCATGATATGCAATTTGCTCAGTTAGATGCACTACAAGGCGAGCTAACCCACCACAATAACACATGACTTCTGAACTCACTTCCTGTGCCAGAACCGCAGTTCACATGACAACAACCTTATTGTCAATATCAGAGAGGATGTTACCTGAAAAAGGCAATGCACAGCATTTTCTCATCTGATACATGCAATTCTGTAAGTAATCTTCTGTAATGTATCATTGTTACACAAGCCAGGGCTAAGCTGAGGACAAACATCATGATGGGTGGTCAAGCTTTGCCCTCTAATTATTCTCAAGAAGCATCCAGTTTTCAAGAGAAAGATGGCCAAATCCCATAGTCATCTCCACAGCAGTTGTTCGAAGGCCTTTGCGTGTAAGATGTACACTAAGCTTCGGTAAGATAGACACAATAACACTGCAGCAAAGTTGAAAACTGACACTGAAAATCTGAAACATCCATTGGTGATATGTTTAACTGCATCAGAAGGTGCTCTACCAGTTTCCATGACACACATTTATGAGGCAATCGAAAGGGGAGCTAAGCTAAGTGTTGACATCACTGTTAGTTGTAGTCAGAGGTCGTACGGACGTGACATTTTCAACCAGAAGAGGTCAGTGAAATAGTGCTTTTCTGCTTGGTGTTAGGTTACTCTTTAAGCATGATGCCGGGACACTAGAGAGCAGCAGAGCAGCACTAAACAGAAACTCTCTGACACATATTATCTCCTCTGAATGCTGCACATATGATACATAGGTGTTCTTACTGTAAAGTGTCATATACTAAATATTTATATAGTACACAAATAGCAGTCATTTAGTTCATTACACTTATTTTTCACTCCGTCTTAACTGTGTATGCCGTTTTCAGATTTGTGTTTATTTGAAGGCGCCCTCCAGAGTCTGCTGATCACTTCCAATAAGTAACACAAAAACAATAAAACTAAAAACGCAGCAACGTAACCGGAGCACAGTTACAAACTGTTTGCTCCTCTTCGCAAATGAACAACACCTGATACATGAATGACTGGAACTTAAATTACCTGAGTCCGGCCTGGGCCTTTACAACACAGTACAACACAACACGCCACCTGTGGCTCGGAGGAACACAATACAAATCAATACATGGCTCCTACAGGTCTTCAGAAAGAAGGAAAGGAAGGTTCAGATACAAAACAAAACGATGTGAAACAAACGTTGATAACTTCCATGTCCATCTTTACACTTTCTAGCCACATTGAGAAGCACTCTGAGTTTAAAGGAGAAGCACTTCACCCGATCACCAGGACACAGACTGTTAGACCAAAGGCTACGCCTCTCCCAAGTACCTATTGTTGCTTTACGTTGACAGAGTAGATGAATATTTAACAGGAGGAGGGAAAGTGGTAGGCATCAGATCACTAAGAAGAAAATAACACTCATCATGTGACCAGACTATCAATGGTCTGATGACAGACTAGATTGCCGCTCTTGATTGGCTGCCTATTTCTTTGTTGGCCCAATGTTGAGCTTTGAAATGAACTTTGAATGAAATACATGTAGATGGTGCATGTCTACAGCTAGATACAGATCTAGACTGGATGTTTACAGGTCAGATGGGGTCGTGTGGTGAGTTGGATGCCTTTGAGAGAGATGCAGGCAGGGTGGAAATGTGTGTGGTCAGTACCATGGACAGCGAAAAGAAGCTCATCCAGGTGATCAGCACGATGCGGTGGGAAATCAGGAAGCTGGAGCTGGAGAACATGGGCCTGAGGAGGACAGCTGGAGCTAATCTCCGAAAGAATGCAACGGTTCCCATCATGACAGCAGAATGCAGAGGTAGACTTATATTAATAGTGTTTTAGTATTAGCACTATGTATTGAATAATAATCCAGTAAAAGCAAGAAAAAATGGAAGAAACTGCTTATTTTTCTTATTGTTGTATTGCTTAAAATTAATGGTTCCACACATAGTCCTATATAAATACATGTTTAAAGATTTTTTCTATACATATACTATATGACACAACAATACAACATAAAAAGAAAGAAAGAAACAAACAAACAATAGCTCTTTTCTTTTTTTTCCTCTTTTCTTTTTTCTCTCATTGTATATTTCTCTTCATTTCACTTTTATTTTATCTTATTTTTAGTGTTTTTGTTGGCTTTTACATGTTCGAAATAAAATTCTTAATTCTCTGTAGATAAAAATAGCT
>NW_023339796.1:13680628-13727381 GCF_004916995.1 Morone saxatilis | reverse complement strand
TTTTGTTGGCTTTTACATGTTCAAAATAAAATTCTCAATCAATCAATCAATCAATCAATCAATTAAATGGCTTTTAATCCCAGAAATACACTCATTAGACTGTAAAATGTGAATATGTGATGGCTTTATTGTACTCTAAAATAGGTTATTGGTTTATTATTCTGATTCTAGCCTAATAGTAGTTATTCCCATAGACTGTTTGCTTTAATATCCTTAAATGTAAGTGTCTTTAATTGCTCATAAGAGTTCCGTGGACTCACCTATTTGTTGTTATTGTTTGTCTTTCTCTCATTCAGAGAGCGTCGTCATGACAGTGAGGAGATATTCGATCTTCCAGCCGTTGGTCCATCAACGGAAGCTGGACGATGCTAAAAGTGAGCGGTGGACTGGAAAACAGCAGAGATAATGGCGTCCAACTGTATCTGACACTATGTTTTCTGTTATAAAGAAAGTGCCAGCTCTTTGGCACCTGAGGCAAAAGAAAATAGTGCATCACTGTCACAGAATAAAGTGTGTTTTTTTTCTGCCTCCGGTGCGTTCTTGTCAGTCTTTTTTTTTTTTTTTTTTTAAACGTTGAACCCGTTATTTTCCCGCTAAAAGGTTTTTAAATAGCTACAGCATGCAGCCGAAATATTAAAATCAAATGTAACGCCAGTGTAACCGCTATGATGTAGCAGTTATCAACCTGTGGAATGCACCTGTCAGTGGAGCGACATTACTCTCGCGAGACTTCGGCGTTGCGCAGTGGAGTACAGCCGTCCGCCATCACTGCATACAAGCTAACATTAGCTCAAAACCACAGAGAAGAGAGCGAGTGACAACAACATAACAGACATACAGACCGACCTCATTCCCACAGGGGAGGTCACTGAGTTTCCCTGCCGCTTTCCTGGCGTAGAGAGCAAACTAGCAGCTGCCTTTCATGTAGTCTTTAAAAGTCAACTTAGAAACCAAAGTCGTTCTAACTAATCATGTCCAACCTCAAAGGCGGCACCAAGAAGGACACCAAGATGAGGATACGAGCCTTTCCTGTAAGTCTTTACCCGGCTCCGTGAGCGCTCAGACGCTAACTATGAGACTCGAGTACCGGGGATGACAGGTCTTTATACTAGCAACTGCCTGCTAGCTGGCTGGTCAAACGAGAAAAACAAGTAATCGTCCTGTGAAAACTGCTGTTAGCTCGACAAATTACCCGAAGAGCAGTCTCGGTGTTAACAGTTCAGTTGATTTAACGTTAGCTCGCCTCTTGCTTTGACAATGCTGTCGTCGTTTGACGTGGAGCTAATGTTAGCATGTGTAAGGAAAGTTCCTTAGCGACACAGTAGCAAGTAGCAGCTAACCAAACAGCAGGCCTGATATGTTCGCTGACTTGACGCCAGCTAAGTTGCAGTCAGTCAGCAAGTATCATTACGCTGTGGTAACGGAAAGCTCTTTAGGCTGTTGGTATTTCATTGCACAGCGCATTAAACGCGTTATAGGCGGCAATTAACACATTATCGTGTAGTGTTAGCTTCAGAGCTAACGCAACTTCAGCCCAGCAGGAGACTACTGTAAACATGCTTTAGGTAACTTGAGTAACGTTAGTTAGCTCGTGTTGTTGACAACCCAGCTACCTACTGCCAGTTCTGCTGTCACACAATTATTTCAGCAACATCCGCTGATCACTGATTTTACATTTTCACCCACTCAGTTCATCCCCGCTATGAGTACAGATGTACAGATATGCAGTTTCGTCTAAGTTAGTAGCCCTTGCAACACCCAAACGTCCCTTGTTGAGGTTGGTAGTGTGAAACACAAATGGTTTTTCTTCTGTTGGATATGCAGGTTTATGAGTGGGTGTCTGGCAGAATGAGTCAGTGAGCAGATGAGTGAGTGAATACAGTTTATCCTGTCTTAAATGTTGATCTTATATGCAAGTGCAAGATCAGCCCGTTCGTCCACAGTGTCGCCACTACCAGGTGGTTTTAGTCAATATAATCAGGCACTTGAATTAAGGGGGTAAAATGAATTGATCCTATTACAGCTTTTGTTTTTCTAATAGCCACTGAGACATGCTCAGTCTGTAATCTGAAAATTCTGGTTATCTGTCAAGCGAGTTACTTTTCACTACTTGCATCTATTTTCTTCTGATACTGGCTCTATTTATTACTGGTCTGATACCAGTGCTGTCTATTCCCCAAATTCAAAATCTGTATCAGGATCATTTTAATGTACAGTAACACAAGGTCAGAAGCAGAGTTGGCAGGTCATTCAAATGATTGTAAGTGATAGCTGGATTTTATAATGACATTGACAGATAAACTGTGTTAAATGTGGATCAGTCACATCTAGCTGACACCCGATCGGCATAATATAGTTGGAATTGCCGCTGATAGATGCATCCCTACTTTCTTAGATGTATATGTTTGGCGGACAGTCTAAAAGTCTCCTTCAGGTCAGGTTGTGATCAGGTATACATGGAGCTACCCTACTCCTACTGGAGCTTTGCAATTTTGCAGAAATGTCAGTATATTATGATAAAAATAAAATGCTTTCCCTTTGTCAACCTTTTTTAACTGTATGCAAAAAGTATTTGACAGTACTTTCAGTTTGAAAGATGAACACATCAGAGCAGCCTGGGAAAAAAGCACCATTCACCAGTCAAATGCTGGTACAGTATGAAAGTGTCAGTTTCATACACAAAGTAAGGATTTACAATTGAGTGGCCGGTGGTCAACATTTATTTGTAAGTAGCTGTCAGATGTACACATTTTAAACAATGAACTTCCCACCCTGCAAAGGTGGTAGAGTAGTGGTTCCCTACCTTCTCTCCATTCTCTGTACAGATTCGGAGGACTTGATGTCTTGGTGTACTGACTTTATTCATTATGGACACTCCGATAAATCCATTTGTCATTTGTTTTTTGATTTGTGTCACAACCTTAATAATCTCATATGGGGCTATATCTAACTTTCTCCTGGCTCCTTCCTTCATTGGTTGTTTATGGCTCCATTTCTTTCATATTCATATCATCATCATATTATTTCATAAATATATTCATTTCATATTTCGCGAATGCGGCATATCTACTGCATATCGCTGCTACACTTTAATGTCCAAGCTTTACTGTTAAAACCGTCGATATGTCTGCTGCACGCGTGGCAAAGGTAGGAATTGCTTTCTCAGTGTGAAGGTGAGTGTGTGTTTGCATCGGTGGTCATCTGCTTATACCGCGTGGAAACAATGAAGAATACGCATTTCTCACCTAAACACGCTTCCTTCGCTCTGTCCCTCCTAGATGACAATGGATGAGAAGTATGTGAACAACATCTGGGACCTTCTGAAGAATGCCATCCAGGAGATACAGAGGAAGAACAACAGCGGGTTAAGCTTTGAGGAGCTGTACAGGAATGCCTACACCATGGTGCTCCACAAGCACGGGGAGAAGCTCTACACAGGCCTGAGGGAAGTTGTCACCGAGCATCTCATCAACAAAGTAAAGAACTATTTTCATCTCTAATGCAGCTCTTAAAAAAATAAACAATAAAATAAATGGGAGTTGTAGTTCATTACTATTGTCATTTAAGTTTCCATTCTTCAGGCTACAGAAAGAAAGATGTCAAACTTAACAGCAAAGTGTGTGCTTGAAGGATGTGTAATTATTTTGTTGTTTTTTATACATTTTACCAAAATAACACACAAATAGACTTTTGAAATGACATGTCTAGACAGCTGCTAGGTCCAAAACGGTTATGAACTCGTCTCTCTCCTCTTTAAATCGTTTCACTTTGTCCTTCTGACCTGATGTTTATCGCTCACACCAGAGACAACTTGATGAGACCTCAGTTTTGTCGGCGTACCTTGTCTGTGTATTTTCAGGTACGGGAAGATGTCCTTAACTCTCTAAATAATAACTTCCTGCAAACGCTGAATCAGGCCTGGAATGACCATCAGACTGCCATGGTTATGATCAGAGACATCCTCATGTACATGGTAAGTGTGGCTGTTGTGCTCTCCTGTTATGGGGTTGTAGATGAATTACTGTACAGAGATTTTTACCACTTCACAATGCAGTGGTGGTGGCCTGCTATATTGTTTCTGTTTGCCCGGAAAAGGCCAGAAGTTCTGTGTGGCTCCCATGGGCCCTTTGGATTATGGTGCTTGTTCCCTGTCACGAATGATTTTGTGCTTTTGAAGAAATGGCCTTTTGTTCCAACTCTGGCCAACCTTCACCTACATTCTCCTCTGGACTTTGATTGTGTAAGGTGCTGTTTATTTGTGGGCCTAACAATAAGCCTCTGTTGCTGTATTTATTTGTTTTGTCGGAAAACTGGCAGGACTAGTTAATTTACTTTAGCCGGCAGCTACAGTCCAAAATGTTGGTGCGGTTGTGTGTGAGTGAGTGAGCCCTTGAGATGGGGCACAAGTGTAGGCTACACAATGGTAGTCAGCACAGAGACTACACAACTCTCCTGGGGTTCTTTTGTTCTGCGCTCCCCTTTGTCCTGGCCTTACCCTGGCCAGTTGGCTTTCTGTTATTTAACTACAGCAGACTCTTTAGGTCCGTGCAGTGAGAGCAGGGTGCTGCTGTGGTTACTGGCCTGGTGACCTCTAGAGGAGAGCCACTCACATGCAGCAGGTGTATTAACATTGTTGGAAGTCACTGCCAGCTTTAGGCCTTTCTGGCCTGGAGACATTATGTATAGTTGGCAATTGTTTTTTACATTATATTTCACACACAAGTGATTCATTTTAGTGCTGTCTGTAGAATGTATTTGGTTTCTATGTGTCTTAAGTTTAAGCCCCTGGTTAACTGCTGTGTTTTTTGTCTTTTTATATAGTAATCTAATAAATGAAACCTGTTTACTGTAATTAAGAAAAAGGGAGAGGCTTCAGGAAGCCAGACCCAATAAGCTCATAAATATAGGCTGTTGGAAATTGGCAAATGGCAGGACTAAAAGTAAGAGCTCTTTCACACAGCATAACGTGATATCCCAGAAATCTGCCATCTAGGAACCCCCTCCTGTAATTCGCACTAGGTAATATTTGTCATCCTGGACATTTGTAATGCCAAATGTTGTTACCGAGTGTCATGTTAAATATTTTATCACCTACATCACCCTCAAATATTTATGCTTTCTGGAAGGGGCTTGTGTCTGGGACAAATCCAGACACCTACCAGTCATTTATTGTGGCACTCTAATGGCCTTATAAAAGCTTTGCAACCTGTCAATACAATGTATAATGAAATCTGGCATATACAGCCCCTATAAAAAGTACTTTGCACCACATTGAATCACAGTGGCTGTAGCTCCACCATTATAAAATGCTTTAAGTACATGACATGTCCAAGGGAAGTGGGAGAAATACCTTTTACATAAATACTGTATACAGTAGTTTTACATGTGCTTCTAAAGTTTAATTTAATTTGTCAGCATGTACACTTTTATATGAATGTAACTGAGTAGGTTTGGACTACAGCACTTCTTTCCATACATAGTGTGTGATGTCTTCTCACCCCATTCTGTCTGGTCTCCCAGGATCGCGTCTATGTTCAACAAAACAATGTGGAGAATGTGTACAACCTCGGCCTCATCATATTCAGGGACCAGGTTGTACGCTACGGCTGCATTCGAGACCACCTACGACAGACGTTACTGGACATGATTGCTCGTGAGAGGAAGGGAGAGGTTGTAGACAGGTATGCTGGAGTACTACTTCATTGCTTGATCTAAAGGATCAGTGTGATGTCCCTTATTTTAGTTAAATTAAGAAATTGGGTGACATTCTTCAAGTTTCTTAGATATCTGTCTTGATCTTATATGTTTCACCTTTATTCACAGTCATGCATTTACTTTTTGTTGCTCATGTTTTTAGTAGTTCTTAATATTGCAGTTTATTATTTTGCTTTTTAATAATTGCTGATATAGAATCTTAATTTTTTTTTTTTATCAATCATTGCAGGGGGGCCATCAGAAACGCCTGCCAGATGCTGATGATTCTTGGCCTGGATGGCCGGTCTGTATATGAGGAGGACTTTGAGGGCCCTTTCTTAGATATGTCAGCGGAATTCTTCCAGGTACGTTTGTGGAAGATATATATAACAACATACACTATAAATCTTTGTAATAAAACACACTATCTGCTCTTTCAGATGGAGAGCCAAAAGTTCCTAGCAGAAAACAGTGCCAGTGTCTATATTAAGAAGGTAGAGGCCAGAATCAACGAAGAGATTGAGCGAGTCATGCACTGCCTGGACAAGACTACGGAGGAGCCCATTGTCAAGGTGGTGGAAAGGGAGCTCATTTCCAAACACATGAAGACCATTGTTGAGATGGAGAACTCTGGCCTCGTCCATATGCTCAAGAACGGCAAGACAGAAGGTAAAAACTTTGCCTAACTGATTTCTCTCTTTTCAGTAATTACGGTTTTGAACTAAAAGGAATTTCAGAGCAACCAATTTGTTATATTTTTTCAGCCTTTGTTACTCATTCTTTTTTCCCACCATGTCTCCCTCTTAGACCTCGCATGCATGTACAAGCTGTTCAGTCGTGTGCCAAATGGCCTGAAAACGATGTGCGAGTGCATGAGCTCTTACTTGAGGGAGCAAGGTAAAGCTCTGGTGTCAGAAGAAGGAGAGGGCAAGAACCCTGTCGACTATATTCAGGTATGCTGGTTGAGCAAGGAGTCCAAAAACACAATCTCGTGTCTCAAGACTTAGACACTTTGAGAGCCTTGCTTGATATTGGAAGTGTGAGAGAAATGTGTCGTTATAGATTGTGTCACCTCTTTGCAATTGCATCTTTAACAGGGCCTGCTAGACCTGAAGACACGATTTGATCGCTTCCTTCTTGAGTCCTTCAACAATGACAGACTCTTCAAACAAACCATAGCAGGAGACTTTGAGTATTTCCTTAACCTCAACTCCCGCTCACCAGAGTACCTATCACTCTTTATTGATGACAAGCTTAAGAAGGGTGTCAAAGGGGTAAGGAGGTTCTTTTCAGAAAATATTTCTACATTTTTATCATCTGCAAAATGTTTTATTTATTTATCTATTTTTTGCATGTTATTAACCACTTTCTTTTTCTCTCCCTGTCTCATCGAGCAGTTGACAGAACAGGAGGTGGAGTCGATCCTTGACAAAGCCATGGTGTTATTCAGGTTTATGCAGGAGAAGGATGTGTTTGAAAGGTACTACAAGCAGCATTTGGGCCGCAGGCTGCTCAGCAACAAGAGTGTCTCAGACGACTCAGAGAAGAACATGATCTCTAAGCTCAAGGTAAAAGAGTGAGAAGCTTCTGGATTAGAGTTCGTAACATCCTCCGATACTGCCTAAAACGCAATATATCGGCGAGTATGAGAGTCTGCACTGATACTGGAATCAGTATGGAGATAGAAAAAAATGGTATTGGAACATTCTGGATACAGATGTGTACACATATGCCTTGTACTGTTTCTCTTTGTTTCTTCTTCTCTGCTCATGTTGCCCTGCCGTCACCCTGTCACCATAAATCTGTCTTTCTCCCTCACAGACAGAATGTGGCTGTCAGTTTACCTCAAAACTGGAAGGGATGTTCAGAGATATGAGCATCTCCAACACTACCATGGATGAGTTCAGGCAACACATACAGACTACGTCGGTAAGACAGTCAGCGCCATTTAAGAAAAACTAAACATTAATAAGACATAAAACCAATGTTTGCCACTAGATTGGAAGTGAGTCTGTTAAAATGTTACTGAGTGTAAACTTGTATACATCTCTTTAAGGCATCTCTAAGTGGTGTGGACCTCACAGTAAGAGTCCTCACTACTGGCTACTGGCCTACACAGTCGGCAACACCTAAATGCACCATCCCCCCAGCTCCCAGACACGCCTTTGAAGTCTTTAGAAGGTAATGCTCTCAAATTCACTCTGATGTTTTACTGTATATACGGAGGCTCAAAGTGGTTCTGTGCGGTTTCTAAAGAACTCGGTCCTGGCTTTTATTTTCCAGGTTTTACCTCGCTAAGCACAGTGGTAGACAGCTCACACTGCAACACCACATGGGCGGGGCAGACCTAAATGCAACTTTCTACGGAACTATTAAAAAGGTAGACCCAAAAATACTTTAATTGCTTTATTTTTTTTTAAATTGTAAGCCACATAATTCAGTATACAATGGTATCATCGTTTATAAATTCACCTTCCCTTCTACCTAATCTGCAGGAGGATGGTTCAGAAGTAGGTGTGGGAGGTGCTCAGGTAACAGGTTCTAACACCCGGAAGCACATACTGCAGGTCTCCACCTTCCAGATGACCATCCTCATGCTCTTCAATAACAGAGAGAAGTGCACTTTTGAGGTGGGGGCACAGTGAAGCGTTATTAACCGTTATCTATAATAATCGTATTCATTCTTTGTTGTCTTGGTACAGGTTTGTTGTTTTTTACAACCTTATTTCCCTATTTGTCCCCATGTATAGGAGATCCAGCAGGAAACAGATATTCCTGAGAGGGAGTTAGTGCGAGCGCTGCAGTCTTTGGCCTGTGGGAAGCCGACACAGAGAGTTCTCACCAAGGAACCAAAGTCCAAGGAGATTGAGAGCGGCCACGTGTTTACAGTCAATGATCAGTTTACTTCTAAACTGCACAGAGTCAAAATACAGACAGGTGGGGAAAGTTTGTTTACAACATATACTGTATCTACAAAGAGCTCAAGTCTCACCTCACATCTGGGCCAGTTGTCCACTACTGTCTGTTGCATAATGTATTTGTGGTTACAAGGGTTTATTTCATGGCACTCTTCCTTTCTCCTAATATGAAACAGTCCCTTGAGAGATTTCCTACATTTTCTCTTTAAACCTCATCTTGTCCCTGTATCCTACTTTCCCAGTTGCTGCTAAACAAGGGGAATCAGACCCCGAAAGGAAAGAGACGCGGCAGAAAGTGGATGATGACAGGAAGCATGAGATTGAGGCAGCCATTGTCCGAATCATGAAGTCAAGGAAGAAGATGCAGCACAACGTCCTGGTGGCAGAGGTAAGGGACCCACATGAGAATACAAATTATGTTTTGCTTTAACAATGGACAATTTTATCCAGTAATTTTTAATCTTCTCTACGTCTTGACCCCATAATTTCATAATATTAAATTGTGCGTGAGATGTCCTGCAGAGAAATGTAACTTAAAAGGTGTCTCTTTCTGTTTTTCTTCCACTTTGTGTCTTCAGGTAACTCAGCAGCTCCGGGCACGTTTTCTTCCCAGCCCTGTGGTAATCAAAAAGCGTATAGAAGGACTAATAGAAAGAGAATACTTGGCGAGAACGCCAGAAGACCGTAAAGTGTACACCTACGTTGCGTAGAAGATGAACTGTGGATGACGAGAGGAAGAGACTGGACGAGGAGGATGGAATTGTTTGTTTTCTTTGGACTGTTGTTACGCATGGACTGGAAGTTTCTTTTAAAGACAAATGCTGGGAACCTGATTCATCGTCCCTTACAAAAACACAGTAAACACACGTAAATGGGGAATAAAATGTTGCCGCAGAAAAAATAATCCATCAAAACTTGTAGATGATTTTTAAATCAGGCCCAGTCTTCCTATTCCCTGTGAGTTTTAACATGGATGGATCCAGCTTCAAGCTTTTCACTGTTTTACCCTTGTAGAGATCAAACTTGCAAAGAATCCCTTGGGAAAAATGTGAATGCACCACATTATTTTTTTGTTTCAATACTGTATAAAAATAATAAAATTATTAAAAACAGCAAATGTGGATTGTTACAAAACAAAATAAAAATAATGAGTATTGATGCTCTGTAGTTTTTCACAGAAATACTTAGCTCATCTTCTACATTTGACTAACAAATTTACCTCCGTCCTTTCACATTGCAGTCGGTATGAAAGCAGGACTATTATATTAAGGAAATTATTATTACTTCCATTAGACTGAGCTTTTAATGAACCACTATAATTACCACTTAATGAAAATGTCTAACCACCTCAGCGGTGGAGCAGTATGTACTACATATCTAATATGTGAGCACTTACTGCAGACCACTGCGCAAACACTGATACACTTCTCCATGTGTGAGCCTCAAGTCAAAAATCCAAATCACATCCAGCAGATAACCCAGTGAAACCCCTTTTATCATTTAGGTAATAGACGGGCACGTTGTTTCACATGCATTCAATAGTTGCTAATGAGATATTCAATCCAAACCAATTCACTCTTTAAATCAATAGCCCAGAAATAAATCCAGTGACAATCAGCAATGCACTGTCCTGAAAATATGTGTCTTTATAATTAATGGATAGAATTAGGAGCTAAATTAGACAAGGCAGAATATGACAAATGTGCCAGCTGTTTCAGTAATAGATCTTTAATGGGTCAACGACGCACCATGTAACATTAAATTACAATTCAGACAAATTGAGGTTTGGAAGGACTGTTGAGCTCTGCATCAGGTTGCGACTGAATGACTCCAGCAAGAGTCTCCAGTTGAGCCATGAAACTCTGAATCTCTTCAGCAGAACTGCGAGTCCAGGCCAGAGGCAGGTGGGCAGGAACAGGACTACGATCTGCAACACAAAACAGTCACTGTCAGAACGAGTGATTCCAGATGATCATGATGACTGAATTCCACTATGGAGATAGAAAAAGAAATGAGAGTAACATCTCTGTATGTGTAGTGAAAGAACTTGTCAGGCTTTGTGATTCTCACCTTGAAAGAACTTCCCGCTGCTTGTTCTGGCAGCAGCTCTCGACAAAGCCAACCACACAACAGTGTCAGCTCCTTGCTCTACACTGCGCAGCCTCTCCCCCATCATATGGTGGAAGTGAGGCATTGATTTAGAAACAGCTGGAAAGAAATCAGCCAGAGTTGTATTTTTAAAAGTAGGTCCTCACTGAAATTTCTCACAATAAAACTATCCCCTTTAAATTGTTTAGATGCTCATAATAATCTAATGAATGCTCAATTTATTTCAACACTTACATTTATTTAAACTATGAACATTTGTTTAAATAAATAAAGCCTCACCCTGTGCTCACAGCTTAAAATCACAGCTATTAGTTAAATATTTGTTTAGATATGAAGGCAGATGTTTACATAACTGTTTGTGGTCACAGATTTTGTGTGTTTTGGACTCGAATTTTGATGCATTTTCAAAGCAATGAAATAGATTAAGATGGTGGACAGCCATTTTGTTTTGTTTTTTAAAAAAGGAAAACCATTTACTGATCCTTTTTTTTAATTATTATTATGAAACTGTCACCTGTAGAGAACTTGTAAACTCACATCACTCCCTGCAGTAGTTAGTATCTGGTGAATTTTGGTTTGGTTACTTTTTAATGAATTTTCAGAGTTTTGATCTTTGAACATTTGCTATAGCACCACCATCAGGAGAATTGTCAGTATACTATTTGATGGACAGGATGGATGTGCAATTGCAGTGCATGTGCCATTTTCTGTTCATTGACGTGCAGCAACAATAGCTTTCCCTCTGGGAGAGTTGTATAATGAGTGAGTACCTGGTGTGTCTACCCAGCCTGGATGCATCGAAGAAAAGTGAATGACTGGGTTGGCTTTGGCCCACTGTTGTGTCAGCACCACCTGCTGCCTCTGAGAGGGAACAGCACATAGTTACCTCTACAGCATTCACTACCTCTGTAAGTTCCTGTTCTCTCTCCATTACTATTTTATGTCTTTTTTCCTCTGTTCCACATTACACAGACAAATCCGAACCCTGAGAGACAGACAAAGTTGAGAAATATTAATAAGTAAAAGTAGAAATACTACAGTGTTAAAAGTACAAGTAAAGGTCCTGCAAAATACATAGAAAAACATCTCTGCACACCACACATGATGTTTGTGATGTTTCAGTTTGCTCTCAAATTAACTGGATGTTGCTTAATATTTATTGGCATTACTGTATTGATTAATTTTAGCATTTTTTTTGTGACATGCTTTGAGTGGCTGAAGGTAATCACCTGTCAAACTGATCACTGATTAGACGACTGAACGATTGAGGCAGCTCCTATATGTGCTCCTATATTAACAGCATATGAAAGGGTTGCCATGCTGCCTATATACAGACCAAAATGTTGTAAATAATGAAATAAAGGCATGAAAAGGCCAAATAAATAACTTTAAAAAAATAAAAAAATAAAATAAAATAAAAAAAATAATGAAATATTTGTTCAGCTGTGAGCGTGCAGGAGTCTTTCCTCATTGTTAACAAGTAGAAGTCCTGCATTCAATATCTTAAGCAAAAGTAAAAAAAATATATATATATATTCATTATGATCTTTATGGTGGGGCTAGTGGTAGCTTTACCCATGATAATATATGATCATTTATTGTTAGATTTATATTTTGTATTAATAATAATTAATCTAAAAGCTATCAAATAAAATGTAATTTTCCTCCTAAATGTAGTGGCGTAGAAGTGTAAAGTAAAAGTGGAAATATTCAAGTACAAGTAAATCCAAATTGTACTTTAAGTAGAGCACTTAAAGACGTAAAGGTATCTAGTCTGCATTTCACCCTCGCTTGGTTTATAA
The DNA here is from genome assembly GCF_004916995.1 of Morone saxatilis. Taxonomy (NCBI): domain Eukaryota; kingdom Metazoa; phylum Chordata; class Actinopteri; family Moronidae; genus Morone; species Morone saxatilis. The sequence goes on along the minus strand of NW_023339796.1, from coordinate 13,714,858 downwards.
CCTGAATTACTACCTTGTTCTGGGCATAGACCATGACACCATCAAAGTAGCCCCTCTCTGACTGCAAGTCATCTACTCTGAGTTTCTGGACCAGCATTCCTCCTGAGGACACAATGATCTAACAGTCAGGGAGAAAAGAGGCACAGTGTGCTTAGACAACAGCCACTACAGCATGGACAGAAGTAGCATTATGCTGTCCACATGATACAAATGAACACTGAGTTTGTGTGTATCTGTGTGTGTGCTGTGTGTGTGTGTAGTGTGTGTGTGTGTGTGTGTGCTGTGTGTGTGTGTGTGTGTGTTCATACCACCCTGGGATCCCGGCTCTTCTGGAGAAGCGGTATGAGACTCTGGGTGAGGATGTACACCCCTAAAGAGATGGAGTCACAAATGTTAAAACTGTTATCTGTGCAGCAGCATGGCGCTGTTCGGCCATCAGAGTGAGGTCTCACCCATAGTGTTGGTGGCAAAGTTCTTCTCCAGTCCCTCTGCATTGAGCTCCCTCTTGTGCACCATACACCCTGCATTGTTTATCTATCATGAAAAAAAGATAAAGAAGTCAGACCCGTCAGATCAAATCAATCTGATCTGAGTTGTGATGAAGATTAAAGGAAAGAGGCAATGCCTACCAACACATTCAAGGATGGATACTGCTTCTTGAAGGCCTCTGCAAACTCCCAGACTTTGAGTGTCTCTGACATGTCCACGATATGGATGTGTACCTCCTACAATAACCAGATAGGTATCAGTCTCACTCACACAAATAATGGGATTTGTCACGTCTTTTTCCATTAAATGTTAGGCACGCTCAAGGCAAACAACACTCACCGTATTCCCAGACTCATTGACAATGTCCATCCGGGCCTCTTCTGCTTTATCTTTGTTCCTACACACCATGTGGACTGTCCCACCTCGGGAGCAAAAACAAATTTATTTTATATCAATATAAAGTGCACAACATTGAACATACCTCTCTGGCATTTACCTTTTTTGGCTATAGCCATGGCTGTGGCTCTGCCAATGCCACTGTTGGCTCCAGTGATCATAAAAGACCTCCCCACAACAGACACGTCCAGGTCTTGGGGGTCAAAGCCTTTAGATGCTTCCTCATATCCCTTCCTAAAGCAAAAAAACCCAAAAAAACAGCATCACAAGATTGACAATCTGCAATATCCCTCCACATTTTAGCTTTGGTTGAGTCAGGTGATGTGAATGTTACCCTCAAGGCACATCAGCTGTCAATGGAACTATTGTAATTGTACATAAAGGCCAGTTTGTGTGGTGATGTGTGCCATACAGTGACCAGACCTTTGATATTCCTATGTTTAGCAGTCTTTGAGCTTAAAGAAATATTATATATAATATAAATAAGAATACATTTGACAGACCAATACATACCACATTCAGACAGACAGAACCATTTAGACGATACATACACTGACTGGAATTCACAGAGCAGTTTCTTTACCTTTATCTCTGCATGAGCTCCAGAGTAAGAAGTGATGACTGACCTTGTATATTGGTGGATTCCATTTAAAAACCAGACGGCATTTCGGTACAGAGACATGGCATCGAGTGAATAACAATCCCCAAACAGTGCAACAGCTTGCCAGTCCCCTCGTCAACCACTGTGACGGACCAGTATCACATGAAAGCAGGCAGAGAGGGAGCGCTTGCTGCTCTCTGCCGACGCTGTGTGGGAATAACACTTTTGAGACACCCTGACGGTCAAGTGATCTCAGTTCAACTTTTATCTGCTCATTCATTAAAATGCTTCGTTCACGTCACGCGGTCGCTCTGTAAAAGGTTGTGACGGGCTGCTGGCAGGGTGCGTCCCTGTAACACAAAAAACTACAATAACCAATCCAGATGGTTGTGAGATGTGGTGACGCGTCCGGCAGGCACCGCTCACCCCGCCGACACAGGCGGCCAGGTGGGCGGAGTTAACCAACTTTCACACTGGCTCTTGGGTGGACGACGGATAGACGGACAGATATGTGCTCAGACGGACAAGTTGACCCTTTGTGAGGGTTTTTTTTATTTTATCTTTTGGTGTTTAAAGTTCTTGGCGTCAAAAAAATGGTAAGTGTTTGTTTTCTACGCTGTAAGATAGCATCAGCCTCCCGCGACCGTTCACCTGTCGCACCTGTTGTCGCTGACAGGTAGCTAAAGCTAAAAACTACACCTCTGCACCACTTCCTCTCTCACCGAGGCCTCGTTCTTTGTGTCAGTCCGCCCAGCAGCAGAAGCTGTATTCGCTTTCTTATGAGAGTTTTCATGTCTGCTTTATTTTATTTCCAGCGACAGTCGGAAGTAAGGTGCGTTTCCTCAACCGGTCCCCTCAGCAGAACAGGTTTAGTCACTTTGCGTCGAGTTCGTCCTGCCCTGGTGGCAGTTGAGTGCTTTCCATAACAATTTGCCTATGGCTGACACTGGGGATACCAGTATAAGATATTCCTTTAATAGTCCCACAGTGGGGAAATTCCAAAGTAGGCTACTGGTCGAAGTCCTGCTGTTTTACTAGTATAATGTGGTTTTTATAATCCTGATAACGTTTCTCTGTCCACTATACAGTGAAATGCAGCTGTGTTCTCATTTTGTTGAAACCAACTGAAGACTGACATCTTCCTTACCTTTCCTTACAAAGTTAAAGAAACATTTTTACAGGCAGTACAACAATGTCCCACATTGTTTCTCCAATAAGTCATTGAATTTATAGGTTTTTTTAAGTGAAATATCAAAATCCAAAAAGCCATTTATCATGGCTGCAGCATAACAACAAATTACAGGAATGTAATTAACCCTGGCTTGGCTCTTTTTGGGGGGATTTTAGTGGGTTTGAACACTGAACCACCTGAATTTCAGAGGTGATGTGTGGGTTTGTGAGGGTTGAAGGGGATTTTTGCCAAGTCAGCACAATTAATCGAAATATTATTGAAACCCCACTATCAATATCGCGATAAGTGCGATATCCAGTGCGCAGAAGCTTGTTCTCTAGATGTAAGAACATATTTTAAGTAAAATTTTCAATTGTGATGCAAAAATGACCCTTCCCACTAATCCCGAATCACATCGCAATCCCATTATCTGTCCCAATGAATGCAATATTATTTTATTATCGTATTCTGCAGCCCTAATTTTGGCACAGACCTTGAAGTCAAGTCACTTTTCTTTCAGCCCCATATCCTGAATTTCACTTAGAGGCGACACCCACCAGACACCCACTGTCTGTAGACTGTGACTCCATGTAAGGACAAACTCTACAAAGAGACAGTCCGTTCACCCCTGTCAACAATCAGAGGAAGACATAAAGGAAACAGTGTGTCAGTGCGGTTCCGATAGAGGTGTGGGGACAATTAATTTCCACTTTGATATGCAGCCAAGTCCATTCCCAGTGCTAAGACACGTCCCAAAACCCTTTGCTCTCTTGAAGACTGGAAAAGAACCTCTTCCTCAATCGTGTGTTGACCTTCACTATCCTGCCCGTCAGTCATTCTCCCCCCCCCCCTGTTTGGTCCGTGGAGTTACTCTTTAATGAGCCGTGACACCGGTGAACCACTCGGGTGACCCTTTGTGTTAGAGGGTAGTTAATAATGTCCTCTGCAGTGGTGCGGACATGTGTGTTCGTGCCACTCTGACCTGGCTGCTGTTTCTGTGTGCGGTCAGATGCGCTTCCTGCTGCTCTTCAGCCGCCAGGGCAAGCTACGTCTGCAGAAGTGGTTCACGCCCATATCGGAACGCGAGAAGAAGAAGATCATCAGGGACATGACCGCCATGGTGTTGGCACGGCAACCACGTTCCTGTAACTTCCTGCACTGGAAAGACCTGAAGATTATTTACAAGAGGTGGGCTGCGTGTTTGTTTTGAATTGCTTTATCTTCTCATAGTTACACCTGCTGTGTATGTCCGTTATCACTCCTCTATCACTGTGTCACCTTTTCCTCAGGTATGCAAGCTTGTATTTCTGCCTGGCCATAGAGAACCAGGAGAATGAGCTGCTAGCCCTGGAGGTTATTCATCGCTATGTGGAGCTGCTGGACAAATACTTTGGCAATGTATTTTATTGTGTTTCTCTCTTTTTTTGAAAAGAAAAATTCAATATTCAACTGTAGCCTGAAGTGTAACTGTTGACGCATGATTGTAGCTAAGCCACGCACAATGCACGACCATAACTCATAATTGATACCGATGCCCGTAAGATAACCGATCAATTCACACTTTTGTGTTTTAAAAATAAGATCATATCCAGTAGTTTATGCGCACCTGAGGACAATAAAGGCAATGGAACTATTGATGTAGTGAGCAAAGATGGATGCTTCAATATTCCATAGCTCTGATCAAACCACATCTGACAGCTGACACCACTATTAACAGGACAAAAACAAAGAACAGTTCTGTAAATGTTCATTTATTTTTTTCTAGTTGGGTACAAAAGAACATAAACATACTCTTGCTTTCATAGAGCATTCATACATACATACATACATACATATCAAATGTTTTGCATAAGAACCCAAAATAAATTATTATTACTGACCAATAATTGATCTGCCCTGATATATATTGTGCGTCCCTACATATTAACTGGCAAACTACACTTTACAGATGATTTCAAACAGCAGTTTTAATATCAAAATGTCGTCTTTTATAATAATCACCATCGTGCTTCCTCTCAGGTGTGTGAGCTGGACATAATCTTTAACTTTGAGAAGGCCTATTTTATCCTGGACGAGTTTCTAATGGGAGGCGAAATACAAGAAACCTCCAAACAGATGGTGAATCGCTCCATTGAAGCCTCAGACATGTTACAGGAGGTGAGATGCACTGGAACCCTTTCTCATACACACACACATACACAGCACAGGGTGTGGCTTGGATCTGTGCTCCGAGCCATAATCAAAGAAACAGTGACATGTTTTAAATTTGGAGTTTTAAATCTCGCCTGTGGGATACTTAGAAAGGTCCTGAATTCGTTTTTTTTTTTTTTAACATTTGAATGAATCAACACATGAACGCTGTATCAATCAAGCTCCAACATGGAAACTTGTGTCAGTTTATTTGTGTCAGTGTCAAGTAGTCGGTCTCAATGAATTAACAGTGGTGCTGCTGAGTCCCTGGTGTGCCTTGTGTCTTTTGTTGTAGCGAATAGGCTTGTGGATATTGATTTAATATAGATTTGTGTTTGTGTTGCTGTTTTCCTCGCCCCTCTGTCTGTCTGTGTGTGTATCTCTCTCTCTCTCTCTCTCTCTCTCCGCCAGCGTTAGTGCGAGCGAGAGACAGATTTTCCTGGAACGCGGCGTAGTTTTAGTGTTTGGCTCCTGCTTCCCGCTCTCCCTGTAGGTTCGTGGCTCTGTGTGGTACAGTAGTTAACTGGGTGTGTGCTCTGTGCTTCTGAGTAGGGCTGACTAACACTTTTGAATCTAGAGTTGGATTGTGTGCAGTGTAGCCTCCCATTCATTTTGACCATTATCGCTTCAGGATGACAACAGTGATTGGTATGAGGTGGAGCTGTTTGGATGACCTTGAATATGGACAGAAAGGTTAGATGTTCCGCTTGTGTTAGTTACCTACCTTGTGTTGGTGTGCTCAGCATTCAATAGCAGGTGATGTGTAGATGTGTGTCTGTGAACATTAAATGTATTCTAATGCGTTTTTACAAGCTTTACAACCAGAACTTTGCTCCTTTCTGCCTTTTTTACAGACCATGGAGGAGTATATGAGCAAACCTGCATTTTAACCCCATGAGGAAAAAAGGATAACAATGGGGAGGAATATAGGAACCAACAGTACTGTATGTGAGTCAAAGAAGTTTCTGAATATGAAAATGGGATTTGATCCTGTTGAACATTTTCAAAAGAAGAAATGGTCACGTTGAAAGCCTGCTTGCCTTCTGCCTGAAGCATTGCTGCAATGTAACTTCTTTTGAGAGTAAGTTTATTGTTTGTTCATAGTCATGTGCTCAATTGAAGGAAGTCGGGAGGGTTTTATTTACACGCTGTCAGTAAATTCCTATGAAGTAGTAAAGGGGATCGGGGTAATGAAATCATAACCATGGAGTGATTTTAGATTTATACGTCATTTGTATTTAAATCATTTCTTAATATATTGAAAGTGAATGGTTTCATTTTGTAAACGCAACAGATTGATTTAGAAAAAATTGTGCTACTCTCCAGTTTATAGTTCAAAAAACAAACTTCAGCCTCAAAAACATAAACCATATTTATAATTGGTGTAGTTCCGATACGAACCAACTCATTTTGAATGTGACTGATGACAAATGTCCTACTGTTTTGAATCTGTATACAGTAACCTCTTACATGTGTGTGGGACCAAGACTTTACAATGAGCTGTGTGTAGTGTGGGTGTGAGTATCACTGCTTTTTATAATGTGCAATTTATGATGTTTGAGCTTATGATTAAAATATGTATTTTGATAGAAAAAAAGAGTCTCCTTTTGGTAATCATTCTTACAATAATTGTATATTTGATGATTCCTTTGATTTCACCAAACCCCAGTTTAGTGTTTACTAACATGATTAGTAAATTCTGGCTGTCTATAGTATATGGTAGGATTTTTAATAAGGCAACACAACTCCGCAAGAAGAAAAATAATACCGCTGATGCTTTAATTCATCTGTGATTCATCACACATTATTGAACATGTACAAAATGGTTTAAAAATGAGCATACATAGCACAACCACTGGTAGGCCAACAATACAGAGCTTCGCAGTATGAAAGGGTTGGAAGGCAGGCGACGGTCTGATATTTAGACTTGGAAATAATTACCCATAATATTAACATTAAATCCACTTACCCTGAATATATCAAGAGTCACAACAACACTCGTTCTCAGCCCAGCACACTGCCCTAACGAAAACTCCCTATAATATTCCTATAGTACTCCTGTCATTATACTGTACGCTTGTTTTAAAGGCCCAGTCAGCATTATACTTTATAATTTACAGATATATTCACATGTGTAATTGAACAGTTTGACATAGATGAAAAATAAGCATTTTTACCATTACTCAGTTGATTATAATTGAAAATAGAGGCCTGTCTTATGCTGTTTACAAACACCATTAATGTAAACAAACCTTGAACAACATCACAAAACTTGAATAACTTGGATTTCATTCATATTACTCAGTGTTTTTATTGGCAATTTGAGAGTGACAGGTGTTTTGAGGATGCCTTATTTTTCTCTCCTATAGTAACACTATAATATCTCTATAATGTTCTTGCAGCAAGTAGGGACTAGTGTTTCTTTTAAAAATGTACCTGTTAGACTTCTATAGTTCATTTTCGTTAGGGTGATATTAGTACTAATACCAGCTATAGTTCATATAATAGAAATTTGTAAACTAGATCACGTCCACCAAACTTTATTTTTGAGACAGTATAAATACTATATTGATAATTTCGTGCGTCTTGCGGGACATCAGGCTACATCCCAGCCACTGTTTTTTCACGGTGCTCCTTCTCCTCTTCCTCCTTGACGGTCTGTGGAGCCGAGGTCTTGGGCGTTATCTCCTCTTTTCCCTGCATCTCTGTGGGCATAACGTCCTCCTCTGTGGCCACTTCGGTTTCCCTCTTGGCCACTGGCCTCTTTTCAGTGTCCCCTTGCCCCAAGTAGTCCTTCAGGGCCCGCTCGTACAGCTCGTAGGGGAACTGCCCCTTCAGCTGCGCCTGGGTGTCCCGCTTGGTGATGGTGTTGGGGTACTCTGTGAGGATCTTAGCCGCCAGGTAGGTGGTCACCTCGTCTTCCACGTCGCCATCGCCGTCATCTTCATCATCAGCACCGCCATCGGCCTGACGTCTCAGGGGCATTTTGTTGAGCTCGGATAAAAAGAGGTTCTCCCTGCGCCCGGCGGGTTGAGGGATCTTAACCGGACCTGGATTTGCAGCGGGAATGGACGCCACTGGGCTTCTGTCCGAGGAGGGGGCGGTCTTCAGGGGTCTCTGCACCACGGGATACTCGTTACTGATAGTCTCCACGCCGATGATGTCTAAAAAGTCCTCTCGGTCCATGTCTTCCGGGGCAGGCTTGTTCTTGACAGGCAGTCTGCGGCTGAAGTACCTGATCTTGGGGGTCTGGCCGGTCGTGTAGCGAGCCGAGGAATGGGGATCGCGGTGGAGCTTCCTGAGTTCCTCCGTGAGCAGCATATCGATAAGGTCCTGTGGAGGGACGTGGAGCTTCAGGGAGAGCTCCAGCAACTCCTTCACCGTCCGAGGGTCCACGATGGAGGGGCGGATCAGTCTCTTTCTCTGCTCTCCGGTCTTATCCCTCCTCTGCGTCTGGTCGCTCATCTCCAGGACCTTCAACAGGTAGTAATCGACCAGCTTGGTGTCGTCGTTGGCGTCCTCCTGGTTCTGGCTCGCCCTGCGTTGCATCTCCTCCCTCTCTGCTGCTTCCTCCTGCTCACCGAGCGCCCTCTCCATTTCTTCGTGGCTCCTGTTGACCATCTCCTCCGTCTCCTCCCTCTCCTCCACGGGGACCCACTCCTCTCCTCCGGCGACGTCCTCGTAGGCCTGGTTTCTCAGGCTGAATCCGCCCTCCTCGTCGTCGTCGTCGTCCCCGAACACGTCTCTCTTCTGGCCGCCCACCGTGGGCATCCTCCCGAGCTCTTCGAAGATGGAGCGTAAGTTGGCGAGGCTCTGGGGTGTGTACTGCTCGTCCAGGTCCTCCGTGGCCCGCTTGGAAGCGTCTGTGTTCTCCTCATCCTCGAACATCAGCGGGTATTTTTTGTGGGGTCTGGGGAAATTGCCGTAGTCTGACGGTGCGCTCTCGGGGACTTCAGTGTCTTTGGTGCGGTGCCTGTGCGTGCGGCGGTCGTTCCTGGGCGCCGATACGGGGCTGAGCTTTGCCTCTTTCCCGGCCTGATCCTGGAGAGACTTGAGCAGGGCTTTCATCAGCTGCTCAGCGGTAATGTCCTGCCTCTGCACGGCGGGGGAGGGCTGACGCTCCCCGGGACCCTCGTCCTGCTGCGAGGCGAGCTGAAGCAGGACCCTGAACTTGTCCACTTCGTCGTAATCCGCGGGTTCGGGTCGCCCCCCGTTCCGCTGCTTCAGGTTCTCTATGTACTCCAGGGCTTTGATCATGTCGGAGCTGGGTGGGTAGGCAGCCGGCTGCCCCTCGCTCTCCCCGCCTCGGAGCCTGTAGTGGCGGGGGAGAGACGCAGCCTGCACGGCGCATCCGTGGAGGACGAAGGCGAGCAGGACCACGGCTCCCCCCGTGGGCAACTTGTGGTGGAAATGCAGCATTATAGGCTATTTATTACCTGCAAATCAAGAGAATAGAAAATGTTGGTTGATTTCTTTTTAGAAAAATGCTTCACTAAGTCGAGGATTTCTATCTTTAATAACATTTCTTTTGGACAATAGCTTACTCGAAAGCAACGAGCAGAGGCTGATCCAGTCTGTTTTGATCTGGGATTTGGTATGCCTATCAGGGAGTTACGCTCCGCAAATTGAATGATACGATGCTGCGCGTGAGGAGATACATTCACATCACTTGGATGAGTCACTCCCCGCGTTGTTATTGGCAACCTCAACATCCCATTTCCTCCGAACAACATAAACCTTCATTAAAAAGCCTTTCCTTGCTCGTTATTTCACCATAGAAACAACCCATTGTTTAATCCCCCATTGTTGAGGATGCGTTTCACCACGCTCATAACCATTCTTACATAAATATGCGAAAAACGAAAAAAAAACAACGACTGTCCTCCAATCTAAGACACTGGGGTTTTTATTTGAACAAAAAAATAAAAAATAAAGAAACCGTATACGAAAAATAAAATAAAAGAATGTTTGGCTTACCTTTGGCAATAAAGCTCAGACAGCAGTGAAGGTGTATGGCATCTCCTCAGGAGCGGTGCTGTTCTCTTCTGTTTTCAGCACTTGGACAGCTCCCCTCGTTATATGAGGCAACACCTGACCACCACGTCATCACACAACACACGCAATAGCCGGTCCTAAAAATCCATAGAAATGATTCAGGTTTATCATATGGCATACTAAAAGACCTCGCTGTATTAAAAATAGTTCTCCGTGCTGTCTGTTGCTCAGCACCGCTCGGTAAAAAGCTGTTCACTGCAAAAGATCTTTAAAAAGTCTGGGAGCAGATGTGTTGACTTCAGGGCTGCTGCTTCATAAAGAGCGTTATGATTATGCGATATACATATATATATGTGTGTTTATGAGTCTTCACCTTGCATGAATAGGCTGTATTTTATCACAAGGGTTTTATTTCAGAGGGACACTATCCAAAATGTTCATTAATGCATCGTTATGTATGTAGACAGCAACTTTTAAGTGCCAATTTTATGAGATCGTGTCATCTTGAAAATATGTTCCTCGTGTACCAAAAAATAAATAAATAAACGTTTTGTTTCATACTGACGTGTCACAAAGCACACTTTTAATGATTTAGGTGTAAATCAGTATTCAGTTATAGCCTACAATCTCCTCCATCGTGGGAGATGAAGAGTTAAACCCTCTAGCGATGACTCACAGGCTAAAACCACCGCGGAGTTGCTGTCGCAGTTGAGCCCCCCCTCCCTCTCTCCTCTGACAGAGACGGTGATAAACACCCTCCTGTCGGCTGGGGGCCAAAGCTCCGGCATTCCGCAGGTCGACAAGATAAAGGGGCCACAGCACGGCAGCTGCCGATAAAAGGTCAGGGACGGGTGGTGACAAAGTTTACGGCGAGATCAAAAGCCTTTAAACACTTAAAGCACTGCTTTCACCATGCATCATCCGGTGCACATGTGTGCTTATCATCATCATTATCATCATCATATATTTACTTTCACACTTGCTGTAGTATAAGCTGAAGAGCAAATATACATCTCTCCAAAATAAAAGAACAGACTCCGTTACATTTAGACACCCTGTTTATTTGATGTCATTTCTCTGTAGGAAGGTGAAAACGCTGGGGGAAGCATCATCAAGTCATGCTTTTAAAGTAATACAAATATTTTCATTTCATTTAATAGTCACATTCTAGTAGTGTTGAATGATTTTAGTCTTTATTGGTGTCTCCCTACAAGTCCACCATATGGCCACTCAAAAACATAAATTTATGCTCCAGCAACATCTCAAGTCTCCTTTATACCCTCTAAAGTGATTTCGCTCAATGCCCTCTGACACCCCATAGACATAAGTGCTCTTCCATTTCAGCCCTGCTCTGACTGTCTCACTGCCCCCTAAATTGCATTGCACATCTAATTGCATCCAGTGTGCTCCTATTTGTTCCATGTTGTGATCCGTTCACAACCATTAAAACCAGTAAAAGAAATAAAATTACCCATTTAATCTTTTCACTTTAGGCTCCAAGCGCAGACTCTCATCAAATAGAGGCGACAACAACATTGGAGGTGCTTTTTATTTGAATGTGCCGTCAGCTGCCTGCTCTCCAGAGCTGAAGGAGCTGCAGAGAGCCTCCTGACGTTTAAAAGACACATTCATCTGCCTGGCTGCTGCTGTGTGCTGCCTTGTTTAAGTTCCTGTATGTGTGTGTGTGTGTGCACAAGAGAGGGAGGAAAAGGGGGAAAAAACTGAAGCACAGATCAAAAGACTGATAGAGAGATATTGTTTATAAAATGTGCTGTGTAATCTCACAGCATCACTCCTCTGACATCAAACTCCTCCATTCAGAAATAGCCTCCACCCTGAGGGACAATATCAGCTCCAGAGGTCACGACAGCCTGCACACTGTAGTATCAACCATTTAAAGGTTACATTCTCTTGCCCATTAAGAGATGGATAATGGCATACGCTCACCGTCTGCTATCAGTTTGAGTGAAAATGAACAAGCACACAAGAGCTGTATGAAGATGAATGTAATTGTTCAGCTCATTTAATGGCCAGGCCATTGACTGATGGGCATGTCATACTTGTGTGCACATAAGAGTTGAAGTGATAGATGTTTTATACAGAAAATGAGAGCTGAGATGGAATATTTTTAAAACTTTCTTGGCAAGATTAAGGGGATATTTGTCCGACTCAAGAGCCGTTTAATATTTGGGTTGCATCTCTTTTATAGCCAGGAGCACACTCAAGTGCTCAACACACATGTACTTACTTTGTTTTTATGTTGTGTCTTTTTCACTGCTAATAATAACTTGCCACATTATGGACCACAACAAACAAACAGAATCGCATTTTAAAGGGATATGTTATTTCTTCAAACTTAAACTAAGTGTCTAAGGTAAGTCCTGCATTCAGAATCCTTCTTAAATGAAAGCACATTAGCATTATCAGCAAAATGGGCCTAAAGTATGAAGTGGAGTACTCATTCTGCAGAAAAATGATCTCTGTTAGATCATTGATACAGATCCCTTGGTTCATTAGGTGGGTTATTTTATCATTGTATTGCACATTTATTGTGTTTTGTGTGCAAAATCTTAATCTGAAGGGAAACTGCAGCTGTAGTGGAGTAAAAAAGAACAATATTTTACTATGAGTGTAGAAGTATAAAGTAGCATGAAATACACATATATTTATACAGTATATACAAGTACAAGTACCTCAAAACTGTACTTAAGTAACGGGTACTTTGGTAGCTGTAAGCAAAACAACTAATTCCTATTTAAATGTTCTCTTTTTATGTTTCCGTGTAACAATTTATGTTTACATTTGGAATTAGACAGATGCCGTTAAACGCTGTTTCATGTATCCATCTTTGTGTTGAATCTTAGCTTATCTACATTTCTGTCTGTCTATCTGTTTTTATTTATCTGTTGTTGTGTCAGTTGTATCAGCCCCCTGGGCACTATGAGGATTCTCAGTGATGGATCAGAGGTTTATAAACTCAAATCCCAGCAGGTTCCTGGTGGTGGAAGATTCACCGGCTGAATCTGTGATTCCTCTCCGGGGCTTGTGATGTTCTGTCTGTGTGTATCCTTCCATACAGACTGACGCAGTTGCTTAAGACATTAAAAAGCAAGAGAAACATTTAAAGTGATTGGTGCTGCTTAGTCCCAGTTCTCTCTCTCTCTCTCGTTCTCTATTTATTGATGGGAATTACAGCAGGGAAGAGGGAAAATCACAGTAATTAGATTAAGAGTCCTTAGTGCCACTCTCACGCTCTCAATGGTTTCCTGGTTTACATTACTTTACTCTCTCTCTCTCTCTCTCTCTTCTCTCTCTCTTCTCTCCATTCGTCTTTCTCTCTCTGTGTTCTGTCTGTCTGTCTGTCTGTCTGTCCCTGTCTGTCTGTCTGTCTAAATCGAACATGTTACCAAAGCAAAAAGTCTTGTATAGAATATAAATACTACTTACACAATACAATGCAATAAATAATAATAATAATTAAGGTATTTTTATAAGATTTAATATTTTGGTTAAATATTTTGCTAATTGAAATTCTTGTCTGATATATTGCAGCATTCTAGTTTATTAATTGGATTTCTGTTTTACAGTGCTTGAAATATCTTAATTTATTATGTTTTTCTATTGGTTTTTCTGCTTGAGTAGGATTTTCATAGCATCACTTTGACATATGAATATAATTTCCTTATTTGGTTAATACCATGAACTTAAAACCTAATCTGATTCTATCACGTGGTTCCAAAATTTGAACCAAAGGTGTATAGTCTGGGGGTCCACAGGAGGATGAGGCCATCACTATATAGGGCTAACTATCTGGTTTAATATGCATGTTTGTCTGCTTGGCAATGCTGAGACTAGAAGGGCCATGGAGTATGAGTATGTGCTGAAACTAATCTCAGTAACTCATTTTGCACCTCAGTGTTGCAATGTCTCCAAGTTTAGGGTACTGTTCTCTGCAAAACAAAATGGGCCAGGCCTTGCTAGTAAGCATGCTAACTTCAGTAGATATCTCTGCATCACAATACATCGATGTCTTTGACATAATTTCAAAGATGTTGTTTCTTCACATTATGTTGATAATTTAAGCTTTTCAGCCAATCACATGCCCTCTGCTTCTTAAACTAGCTAGCCCAACAACTGCTACCAAATTAATAAAGTTAGCTAAAGCAATAACGGTGTGAAAGTAATTCTGAATTAATTATGTAGCTGCTGCTGTAAATAAACACAGACACAGATACTAAGCCTCCTCCTTTATTAAGCAAACAAGGCTGCTAGTGCTGCCTTTCGGGCAGGGATTGGATGTAAATGCTATCATGTTAATGTTACTGGGGGAAATGCAATTATGAAATATAAACAGGCATTTAGAAATAATAATTTCTATCACAAAATAAAACTGAATTCCTATAAAACAATGATAAAAAATATGGAATTAACATTTTATTATTATTTTGAGTCTGAATATTATTTTTTTTCATTCAGACCTTTTAATGATTTGAATCAGGTTTAATGTTTTTCATGTGGTTGTAGAATTTGATTGCCTTTCCTTTACTGTGGAAAATTAGCATGAATTGGCTTAAACCTGCCCTGTGAATGCATTATTCTCTTTTTCTTACATCACTTGATATGCAGAATTCTAGCTGCACAACCTCAGTTGGATGTAAACAAATTAGCATCATTTTGTTGCATATTACATGCATAAATTTACTCTATTCATCCCTCTCCCCGAAAACCAGTTTTATAATTTAATCTCCTTGATCTTTGTATAATATCTGCCAGAGTGTCTCCCTCCTCCTCCTCCTCCTCCTTCAGTCTCCAAACCTACAGCAGTCGGTTGGGACATTGCTGCTGTTTATCCACGTGTCAATCAAAGCTGCGGGAAGAGAATGATATCAGCTCAACGGCTTGCATGCGTCACAATGGCACAGAGGCACACGCCCATATGTTCCCATGCATGCACTCACTGACAGTCTGCAAAAACACAAACACATACGCTGTCCTACAAAGCTGCATTTCTAGGCGTTTTGATATTTTGTGTTAGTTCATATTTTTGCCTCTCGCTTTTATGCTTTATCAGCTCAAGGACCCATGACTCAACCAGGAGGCAAGGTTAGAGAGTTGAGAACACTTCATCGTTTCAACCTTGGATTTCTTCTTTAATGGCAAAACATTCAAATACAATGTTGTTACATCAACTCATTAAAAAGAAAAGATATGATGATGACTATCAAAGACAAAGAAAGGCGACAAGGCCGCATTTGGTCGTTCTACCCCCGCTCCTTTGTTTGTTTTCATCCTCCTCCTCACTTCTTCACCCCCCCATCACCCAATACTGAGGCAGGGAGAGAATGGCACGCCTGTTGTCATGGCTTGCCTTCTTTTCAACCAATGTCTCCATGGTGACGCTGCCTCACAGTCTTTCATCTGCTTCCACCTTTATCTCTTCCCACAGGTTGGTATCCTCCTCTCCTCCATTAGTAGTTTTGTCTCTTAAGGCAGTCATCTTCTCAGGGGCTTGCATTCATTACTTTTCTCCTTAGTTGTACCCATCCAGCTCATCTGTCTCCTTGCAGCAATTAGGCCTACTGTAGTTTAAGGATTGTCCTTGTCTTTAGGAGGAAGGTGGCTTCAGCCAGGAACAGAGACGCAGAGAGAGGTGATTAGAGCTGCAATATGCTGTCTGAGCCATTAGGACAGCGGAGCAGAAATAAGAATAGAAGTCTTGACCAATACAGGGAGGAGAGAAGGAAACTGAAGGAGAGTATGAAAAGAATGACGGTGGAGATTAGAAGCTCAGCCTTTTTGAAAAGGGCACATATACTGCCACAGGAATGCAGCAGAAGTCTTGTAGGAGTGGGCTAAATATCTCTGCATTAATGAGACCGAGTCTCTATCTTCTGCTAATGGCCATCTTTTCATTCCTTCTAAAGTTCGACATTTAGGACATGTGTATTCACTTTCCTGCTGAAAGTTAGCTGTGAAGACAGATACCACTCATATTTCCGTTTGGTAAATATCTCTGTATCCGGAGCCAGCAGCCAGTTCCTTGCTTAGCGTAAAGGCTGGGAGCAGAGGGACACAGCTAATTTAGCTCCGTCCAAAATCCACCTACTGTAGGACCACCTCTAAAGCTCACTAATTAACATTTTATTTCTTGTTTGTTTAGTCCGTACATAGTACATATTTTATCATTTGAACAGACAAACACTGGCTGTGTGGACAGGGCTGCTTACCTTTCTCGCAACCACCATAGTTTCCTCTTCGCACCTGGAAGGGGAGGGTGAAGCAAGGGGGTTCCAATCTGCAACTACATCTCTAGATGCCACAAATCCACACACTGGTGCTTTTTTACACAGCATTGCTATACTAAGCTTAGCTAACTAGCTGCTGGCCCCAGCTAGCTATTGAGTGTACAAAGTGTCAGTGCACTTTAAGCTTTAATCCAATTCAAACTGGTGAGTTATACAAAAGTTCATCCCCAAACAGTCGTCATGAATGGGGAAATTAGCTATAGAGACCAAAACCGTGTTTTTGTACCAGGCAGTAGAGTTTATTTGTGCTGTAAAGTTGGGGCATTTTAATATGGGGCCTTATAGAGATTGGTCGTCACAAGAAAGCAAGTAAGCATATTTCCCACAATGTCAAACTACTTTTCTATACAGTGGCTGATAAATACATGCATCTCCTTTGGACATTTTGTGCTTTTATTAGATTAGTCAGTGGATATTTGATATTTGAAAAGAAGGGAGAAATAGATTGGGAATGACATGCAAACAAAGATGGCCAGCCAAACAGGGGAACCAGGGACGGTTTGAGGTTGGAGCTTGAACCTCTGGGGCACCATGCTTTGCAATTTGTCGTGAAAGTTCCTCTCCTGAGCAACATTTTTACATCCCAGCTAACTTTTCTACATTAAAGCCACTATTTCAGTCACATCTTTCCTCCACCGTCACATACCTGATTCTCTCTCATCGTATCAGCAACCATTCCCCCAATTTGTGGCACAATTATTTCTTTCCCAAACTTAACTTCAGTCTCAGCTCCTTTCCCCCTCCATGCCTCCCACTAACCTGTTACTCTTTTCACTCATTATTATTACCGTCCACCCCTCCTGCTTTTTTCACCCTGTACATATTATTGGCTTCGAGTGTTCACCTTGGTGTTCTGACTCATCCCTTTTCAACAAACCGACATTGTGCTTGTGTATGTATGTGCCCTCCCCCACTGTGCATGTGCATATGAGCGCGCGCGTGCACAGGTTATGGTAGTGTCTGTGGTAAGGGATGCAGCGTGACGCACTGGCTGACGTCATCAAAGGCAGAGGCAGGATGTGGTTTTTTTATGAAGAAATCTTCACCTGTCAATGAAGAGAGCAGAATAAGAAACAGAAAGCCACCATGTAGGGAAATTACACTTTGTCAAAACTGAGGGGTCTGTATGTAAGGCATGAAGTTCAGTCACATTTATTAATGTCATTATACAAACAGCCACTGAATATACCAGCACATATTTACAGCACAAATTATTATAATTACATGTGAAGCTCCAGATAGTCTCTTTTGCCTCTGTAATTGGATCTTGGTCTTTTTTTGCGTCCCTAATTGGTTGTGCATGTAACACCCTTATGTGTTTCGATCACTTGAGATGTACAGTGTCTAGGCAACCGTGGTGATTTTTATGTCCATTAAAGTCTGCCACCTTTCCCTGTCCCCTTCTGCATGACTCCATCTGGCCAGTGTCTAAATGCGAGGCTGCAGGGATGTGTGCAAAAAGTGTGTGTTTGCAAGTGTGAGTCAGTAAACGTGTAATTATGTTGGTCACATATCAGCTCAAACAAAGATACTGTAGATTTGTTATCCAAAACCCAATATGTCCAATTCTTATGTCCGCCCACATGTTCTGTGTTAACAAGCAGTTGTCTCTGCAGTGTGGCACGCCCAGCAAGACTGTTGTGTATGTGAGTTTTTTTCAATATGCTCTTTCTCATGCCAATGCTGTTCTATTTTTGTCTCCCATCCTCTTCTTCACAGTTCATCCTCTCATCTTTCCATTATGCTCAGTCTCATTCATCCACCCCTCCCTCCTCTCCTCCACTTTGCCTGTTTTTCAACCTCCTTCTCTGCTTTTGTCCCTCCCACCATCCCTCTCTCTTTCCCTTTTCCTCCCCCTTTTCTTTTCTGGAGCTTTATCTCTGCGGTCTCTGTCTCTCCCTCCACCACTCCCTGTCGGCGGTGTGATGATGCTGTCCTGGCCGCCTCCCAAACCGTTTGCCCCCTTCGCTCCTCCGCCCCCACATCTCCCTCCCTCCCTCCTGATGCTATAAATACCCAGCATCGGTGAGTCATCGCTGAGACATATCGGTTGCCTCTCCCTCTGCTTCTCCATCCTTACACACAGCATCCACCCCACCCTTCCCCACTCTTCTCCTATCTTCCCCCTCGTGTCTCGCTCTCTCCCTCTCTGCTCAAGCTCATTGCCAGACCTCACACGTTTTCCCACCTCCACTTTGGCCCTCGCGTCATGATGCCCCAGCTGAGCTAAGCCGGGGCCCGTGCCTTGCATGGTGCAGCCTGTGTTACTGAGCTGCAGCCAAAGGTCATTCTGACACTTCATGACCAAAAACAAAATCAGCAGGAGTGCGCACAATATGGGAGACACAGTCAACCAAAAAGTAGAGCATCACATTCACTAACTTTCCAATTAGATGATGAGGAAATGTGGCCAATGCTTTCTCCGTAAATGCCCCCAAAGTAACTTCAAAGTCAGATGAAACATGTTTTCCTCTTTAACATCAAATAACAAGAAATATATTCTGTATCTGCTTGTTCCAGTGATTAATTGCTGCTATCTCACATTTAAATGGAGTGAAAGACTGAAATCCAAAATTGCCTTAGTACATCAAAAGAAAAATGTCTCATTTATATATATTGGTGTTTTTTCTCTATATATATATATATATATATATCTATCTATATATATATATAGTATATAACTGCTGGGCATTTTGCTTTTATGTACTAAGGCAATTTTGGTTTCGTCTTTCACTCATTTAAGGTGAGATAGCAGCACCTCATATCTCTAACTGTACTTTGCTGTGTCTTATATATCATTTCAACAGTCCAACGTCATATGTGAGTCCCAGTCCTCCCTGTACCACCATCTTTCAGCCTCAGATGTAATTATTCTCAGTTTTCTCCAGCCACCACCCACCTCTCCAGAGTTATGAGGCAGCTCCGGTTCAGCTCCGCTCATCCTTGGGTAAACTCCAACATGGCTTATTGGCTCACACTGGAGTGTGCACACACTGATAAAAGTTTTTTTTTTGCGCACTTCTGAGTCATAAGTAGACAGGAAGAAGAAGCAAGCAAGGGAGACAGAGAGAGAGAGTAGGAGATATAAAAAAGTTGGAATAAAGTGTCAGAGAGCAATGAGAAGGCAAGCAAAGAAACACATACACACACACACACACACACACAAACCACATTCATACAATAGGGAAGATGTCCTTCACAGTTCCCTGCTGCTTGGTGCCGTTGTTGTTGTTGTCTTTGTGGTAGAGACACTCCGTGTGTATGTGTGTGTGTGTGTGTGTGTGTGTGTGTGTCTGCGTCAGAATCAGTGGGCTAATGAAGGGAGCATTATGCCTCTGACGCACTCTCCAGTCCCATAGGGTTGGATGGAGGGAATACAGACGAGAGGAGGGGTTAGAAGAATCACTCATCTCTCTGTGGTCTTGTAGCTACTGTTTTATTTTAAATGAAATGCAAAAGCAGTGCAGGCGGAACCACCATGCAGGATTTTAACCACCCATGTTTTCTTTTTTTTATGTGAGTGGTTTGTTAAAGATCCAGTACTAAGCTCAATGTAATGTGTGTTATAGCTTCATATGCATTCTGAAGCTTTCCAAATTTCAATATTTTGTCTTCTATGATAGTAAACTAACTTTTGGACCTCGGTCCGACAAAAAAAGGTAATTTAAATATGTCAGCTTAGGCTCTGGGAAACTGTGATGGCTGTGTTTCACTATTGAAAAATCTGTAGATTAATTCATAATGAACATCTACAGCTGGAACTAAACACTGGTGTAAATCAGGGCCTAATATCTGAGATGAATCGATCCTCTTTATCCTAAGAAGTGTGTAAGTGTGTAAGTGTGTTAAAATGCTGGACCCAGGTTTATTCAAATACGTATGGCAGCAGGATAGCAGGTGTACGCGGAAGGAGCAGTGAGCTGAGCTTGTTCCTTTTAATAAATGAATCGATTGCACGTCTTTGACTCAGCGTTGTTGTGAAAAATACTGAAAGGAAAAGAAAATCCTTTGTTTACTAGCTCTGATTGAAGGTTGACTCCCAGAACTGCATGTTCCATTTGCATCGACGCACCACACAGTCTCTCACAGACCACATTCGCTCAAGCACACACACACGCACTGACATCACTGGCCTTCGTTGCCATAGAAACTCTGGTTTCAGGATGATTCTAATCAAGCTGCTGATTGTATCAGTCACACATTGTGCCTTACAGATTTGCATTCAGGTGTTAAGCACGCACCGACACACCTCTAAAAAACACACAAAGCAGCAGTGACAGTAATTACAACACAAACTTTTTTATTTCATTACATATTTTTCAAGGCCAAATCACAAATAAATAAAGGAAGGAGACACTTGCAATAACCTGACTTGCTGGGTCATTTAACCACACAAAACAAGGAGGAGATCCCCCCCCAAAAAATGGTCAGTAACAAAGATTATTAAATATGTTAGTAGGATACTTTACAACTGTACAATTATTGGTAGATTGAATGTAGTTTGATCACTGATCCCCTCCTCTCTCAATTTATTTACAACACAAGCAAAAAACAACAACAGCGGAGGTAAAAATTCATCTTCGTACCAACCGCTGTCTTTGCCTCGCCATTGGATGTACAAATGGGTGTATTAGGACATGGGCATGTGTGCTATCAACAAAAACCCAGGGAGCGTTTCACATTCTTAAGACCCCTGAAGACAGCTCATGTGTGTCAGAAGGCAACTAGCCGCCTCTAGCCAGGCAGAGGAAAAGCAGCAAAACAGCACATTAAGCTACTGACTTTCCACTGAAATGTCAGGAGAGACACGTTATAAAAAAAACAGGGAGGAATGAGTTCCCACCTCGTCATGACGGCGTTTGTCAAATTTGTACATGCTAAAATAACCCCCTTCTGCGTTGAGCCAGTAGACATATGATAAAAGTAGTTAGAGTGAGTGCCTGTACCTGTTCAATGCTAAATGTCTTCAGTTAATGCAAAGCAGGATTTTTGCATTCCGAGAGGTCAGCTGTGGGACAGATGTTGCCCTTACAAAGGACCACTGACCAAACATTATTTCATCTTCTGCCCATTGAGAGAAGAAATAAAGACTGAAGTAAGAGTGTCCATACAGAGAATATCCCCACCAATCTGAAAGCCTACAGTAATAAATGTATATAATGTTGTACAAGAGTTTAAATAAATGGCAGTTGACCTTTTTATATACATTGCACATACAGTATCACACACATAAACCAAATTGAAGACACAGAAATGTTACTAGCACTCTATGAGGTCAAGTGAGCTTTTGCTATATTACTCACTATTAAATAAGGAGTTGTGGTCATAAGTTTTTCTCTCAAATGCGAATTCAAGCGCTTGGGTACAGTTGCACGCTTTTCATCATGCAATTTCTACAATGCCAAATATGAGATTTTTTCACTTTACAGTCTTATTAAAAAGGACATTACATTGTTTAGCACAGTACGTTCAAGTGGGCTACGTCTAGACTTCCCTGTCAGTGTCTCTCTACGATCCTCTTCTTTATTCCTATGCTGATGTTCCTACAAGTCTTCTAATATGCACTGAAGTGGACAGGCCTAAACATTCATACACTATGGAGGGGCTTCTGTATGTGCGTTTTTCCTTCCTACATACTTTTTAAAATTTGTGTATAAATATTGCACATTCATTTTATATTTCATATTTAGAAGTAAAAAAAGGTAACAGCAGCTATGTAATCGTAACCTATGGCAAAAAAAGGATAACATGTACAATAACCGGGAGGAATAAACAACTGAAGGCTAACTATTTTCCTACAGGCTACGTTCCCTTGGAGACGTCCATGCAATGCATTGGTCATGACTGGAGGAATACGTGGCAGATGTGGTAGGGCTACGGTATGTCAACGGACCAACAGAATAACCAATAAGACACAGGTTGGGAGGCATCCAGGGGCTGCTAAGACATTGAAAACAGTTTTAGAGCTTGGGGGGGGGGGCGGGGTAATGAGCAGGAATGGAAAAAATTCTCAATGGTTGCCTTTTACAATTGATGTCTGACCCTGCTGCAAAGGCCGAAAGCAGAAGGGACTGAAGACTTCTACTTGTCAAGTCAGTAAACACACACTCAAAAAGTACAAACTTTGGAACACATTGGAATGGCAAATAAGGGGAGATATAGACAAAAAAAAAAAGCTAGTAAACAAAGTTCATTAAATATAATTAGCGTAAACAAATTGGCAATAAAAAAACAGGAGGATAAAAGAAATAAAAACCCTCAGAATAATGCACCCATAAAATAACAGTGAAAAAAAAAAAGTTTCTTTTAATAATGCTCAATCTCTCATGGCCACCAAATCCTTACACACACAAAAAACACTCATCAAATTGGTTTCAAAGCCATAAGCTAAAACATGGAGGAAACATAGCACCCATTTAAAAAACCCCAAAATAAACATCAATTAAAAAGATTTAATGATATCCCTGCAATAGATTCCACCTGAATGTTACTTAAAGCCCAGGCGGGATCCCTCTATCGGGCTCATGCGACCCCATTCCCTGCCAGGTAATCTGCACTGCCAGTCCAAGACCTATAGCTAACTGGTGGAAGGGGCAGGGGGTAGAGAAGGAAGAAGCAACAGAGAGGGTGCGCTGACACTGATCCGATACAATCGGCCCTGAACTTTTGTTTCACTTCGAGTCATGCAGACGTCTGACTCCGGTGTGCCGCCTCGGTTGTCATAGCAACTTAAAAGGCAAGATCAGTCAAGGATGAGCGCGATTGCGTTGCACGTGGCCCGTTCTGGTGGGTTTCAGTAGTCTGTGTGGGACCTTTCTGCCTTCTGTCTTGAAAGAGAGCATTAGCGTGGATTCAGTTTTGTTTTTTTCTCCCTCACCCCCTCCCCTCCCTCTGTTGATCGAAGCTGGTCGCAGGGAAGCCGAGGAGGTGGTGCATGAGGCGCTTTATGTGTCTGTACTAATGTGTGTGAGTGTTAACGTTATCTTAAGTTGAACTCCTCTGCAAGTAGCCCTGGTAGTGGCTTCTGAGCTCCTTGTGTATGTGTGCAAGTATACATGTGTATGTGTTTCCGTGTTGTTTTGGAGTGTGTCTGTGGGTTATTTTCCACCGTACATCCTCTCAATGTCTTCCTGGTAGTGTGTTTTAAGCTCCTTGCGTTTTAGTTTGAATGCGTCAGTGACCAAGCCAGTTTCTGGTGTCCAGGCCTCAGCACTCAGACGAATCTTCTTGGGGATCTCAAATCGCTCCAGTTTTCCTAGTTGGAGGGGGAGGGGAGCAGATTCACAAGTCAGAGTGACAGATACAGTGAAGTACAAGTGCAAGTGTAGCACAAGGCAGACACTATCGCACCAAATCTGAGCTGATAATGTGACAAAGAGTGTACCACTAGTTGCACAACTTTAATCAGATTTTCTCTGAGTGCATAAGCAGGGCTGAATATAAGTGAGGGAGACAGAAAAGCATTTGTCCCCCCTACCTGATATAGCAGCCTCAGTGATGATGCGGAGGACCTCTTTCTCCATCTGGGGGTTGTTGCAGATCTCCTCCATTGTGCCCCTCACCTGCATCTGCTCTGCCACCGCCATTAGCTGCTTGTGGTTAGGCACCACAAAGCTGATCACGTACGACTGGTCACTAAAAAAAGGATCACAAGTTTAGTTCATTCACCATTAAGGAGTGAGAAATGAAGCTATAGCTAAAGACACCGTCTGGAATTTTAATGTGAATTAAAAAAAAATAACTTCGCTAATAGTCTGGAGGAAACCGATTCAGAGGAAGTGTGTAGAGGATTATACCTGTTGGCGTAGGCACAGATGTTGTCTATGAGTGAGCAGTTCTTCAGAACAGCCTCCACTTTTCCTAGAGAGACGTACTCGCCTGCCTGCAATTTCACCAGGTCCTTCTTACGGTCTATTGAAAGAGAACACAAGTCACAATCCCAATACATGTACCACTTGTACCACAACCACACACGCACACTGGTTGGTGGCTCTCTTACCAATGATCTTGAGGCATCCGTCAGGGTGGAACTCTCCGATGTCTCCGGTGCAGAACCATCGCTGGCCGTTCCCATCCACAAAAAAGTCATCGCGGTTCTTGGTTTCATTTTTGTAGTAACCCATCGTCACGTTGGGACCGCCAATCAAAATTTCCCCCCTTGGGTTGGGTTTGTCTGTGCTGTAGTAACCACCTAGAGGAGCACAAACCTGATTAGATACAAAATATCAATGCGCTGGCTCGCCTTCTCTAAAGCTGCCACTTGACTCACCCTCCTCCCAGTCCTTCAGTGTGATCTCAGAGCAAACCAGTGGAGCACCAACCCGTCCTGTGCTGTAGTCCCACACTGAAAAAACACCAGCAAAAAAGTCATGACGTAGCATTGGCAAATAACTACATTAAATTAAATTCTTTACATTTGCTCCTTTACCACATAGGGTAGAAAAAACAACCGCTCTCTCTCTTACTCTCACTGATGGTGCCAGCTCCACAGGTCTCTGTCAGGCCGTAGCCCTGGCCCACAGGGCAGCACAGGCAGATGTTCATGAAGCGCTGTGTGGCAGCCGAGAGTGGAGCCCCGCCAGAAAGCAGCACCCGCGTGTTGCCTCCCAAGAGTGCACGCACCCTTTTGAACACCAGACTGAGGGGGAGGAAGAGGACAAAAATGAAAAACAGACAGCAGAATAAGTAATTTAGACCATTCCAGAGTTAGGAATAAATCTACATTGCATCTAGATATTGACTTTGCTGTAGAACTACTTACACGAATCAGTGCTATACAATGATTCACATATGTTAGAGAACCATTCCCCTTTGTAAGGGACACAGTGTTAACAAGTATTGGCTCTAGGTTATGATTAGCCATGTTCTAGCAGAGGTTAATGTGTGCTCAAGTATCACAGGGGAAGCAAATGTCAACCGAACGGGCTTCGCTGTACTCTGCTCATGTACTGTATGTATGAATATGATATGTGTATTACCTGTCACAGAGAGGTGTGCTGTAGCCCCTGGAGATCTGCTCCATCTTGTAGTTGTAAGCCAGCACAAAGAGCGTCTTCTGGAATTTGCTCATCTCCTCCACTTTGGTCATCACATTCTTGTAGATTCGATCCATGATCTCCTGCACGCATCAGGTGGGAAAAAAACTCAGTTAACACTGACATTTTAAGTCCATATGCCCATATGGCTGTTATTTGTTATTCATGCTATTTGTTTATTTCAAGGTCTGACTGTAGTATGATAAATGACATTAGTTAAATTGGATTGATGGGCTTGTGCAGAGACACAAACACTTACTGGTACAGCAGCCATGAGAGTAGGTTTCAGCACGCTAGTATCCCCTTTACTGCCCTTCTTTATCTTGGTGGACTGTGAAAATGAAACAAAACAATTGCTTAGCTGGAGGGTTCAAGTCTTAGTAATATCTGTAATGCATCCAGGAGAAAATTAATTAACGCATTTTACATTGTAATTAATTTACATTCATTACAGCTGGTGTCGCTAATTTTCCAGGTGACATTAAACCATTGCAGAAGAAGCAGGTACAAGATTTTCTTTTCCTTCCACTGAGTTTTTTGTTATGCACAAATTGAAAATGTACAGAAAACAGGTGGATGGAAACCGATCTACAGACAGCAACAAAACCCTGCCAACGCTGTACGATTGTGCTTTTATACACTGACCTGGTCGGCTAGAGTCTGAGGGGAGGAGTAGCCGATGCGACAGCCATGTGAGATGCACACCAGTTCAGCGCTGAGCTCTAAAACGTGAGCCAACGGCAGGTAGCCAATGTAGGTGTCTGTTTCACTGCCGGCACAAAAATAACAGCTGGTTAATTTCCACAATAGACAAAGAAGAGAACAAAGGGAAATGACAAAGAGCGCAAAGGGTAACTGAGTGTCTGAGGAAAGCAGTGCGGAGAGGAGGAAGAGCACGAGCCGGAGAGTTGCACAACACAAGACAAAGAGGACAGGAAGTGTCAGAGAAATAGCCGTAAATCTGTGTTTGGCATACTTGAGGTTTGGAATCCGCTCAGCCATGCCAGTGATTCCAGCAATGATGTTGCCATGGGAGATCATGACACCCTTGGGGATGCCTGTGGAGCCGCTGGTGTACATGATGACGGCGATGTCCGAGGGCTCTGGCTGTCTGCGGTCTACTGCCACTGCAGAGACAGACGGGTGGTGTTTAGAGAGGAAATGGATCGCACAACAATATAAATATCTTCATTAGTTGTAAAAATGAGTTATTAGGAGGACACTTTTTCTCATTAAAATACAGAAACATACAGTTAAAATAAGTTGCTGCTTTTCAAACATCTGTACTGTATGATGTGAGAGGGTCCGCATATTTTACTGTAGGGCTGAAACTAATGAATGATTTCATTATCAATTGAGCTATTGATTATTTTCTTAATTAATTTAATCCATAAAAAAGTGAAGATGCTTGTTTGGCTCAACCAACCATGCAACAGCCAAAGCTATCTAATTTACAATTATACAAAAAAGATAAAAATCAAGTGATCAAATGATTACCCCATTTGATCACTTGATTTTCAAATATGTTGCTGGTTATTTCTCTCATCTTTTATATATAGATATATATATCTATCTCTCTCTCTCTCTCTCTCTCTCTCTCCTCTCTATATATTAGTATATATCCGTATATAATCTATAATATCTTATATCTTATATTATCTTATATATATTATCTATATTATATCTAATAATATCTATATAATTTATATATAGGCTAATATCTATATAATCTTATATGAGCTATTATATAATAATCTAATATATATATATAATAGTATACTATATAATAATATATAATATCTTATCTATATCTATATATATATATCTATCTATAATCTATCTATATCTATCTATTTAATATATCTATCTATATATTATATATATAAGTTATATATTAATAATATAGATATAGTATATCTATTAAATATATCTATTATCCTATATACTTCTATATCTACGATAGTATTCATAATCTTTATTATTTATTATCTCTATCTATACTCTCTATATATCTATATCTATAATGATACTATGATATCTATATCGTATACTTATATATCTATATCTATATATATATTATATCGATATCCTATATATAGCGTATATATATATCTAATATCTATATTATAAATAGTCTATATAATATATCTATATATATCTATAATCTATATATATATCTATAATATAACCTAAATATAATCAATATATCTATATCTATATCTATATAATCTATCTATCTATATCTATATCTCTCTATCTATATACTATTAATCTCTCTACTCTATATCTATCTATCTATCTATCTTCTACTTATCTATCTATCTATCTTATCATAATCTATCTATCTACTTCTTATATCTATATACTATCTATATATCTATATAATATATATCTTATATATCATATACTATTATATATCTACTATATATATACTCTATATATAAAGATATATAAGGAATAGATATAATATAAGATATAGATATATCAGTATTATCCTATCTATATCGTATATATCATTTTCTATATATCTATCTATCTATATCTATCTATCTATTATCTATCTGATTTATATCTATCTATATCTATATCATATCTATACTCTGAACCCCCTATCTATCACTATTATATAAAGCTTATAACTCAATCATTGATTCCCTCTTTCAATGAATCTTACTGCATACAAGGTTCAGATTATTTTATATATCGTTTTCTATGTGATTGTGAAGGAAATTTGGCTGCAACTATTTTTAGTTATTAAAGTTAATATTTTACATGTATATTGTGTGTTCCATTTGAAGATTTTAAAATATGTTATTTTCTTTATCAAATACTGTAAGTAAATTATAGTGTAGTGAATTGATAGTCGTAGCACAAACAATTTCTGTTTCTCCTCATTTTCCTGAAAAGTCGACTAATGTCATTGTGACATTGTGGCGTTTGGCGAGTTTGATTCGACCTCCTGCTTCAGCCTCTGTCAGGCACAGCACATCACTCCAATCACACATCAGGGTGTTGGCTTTGTATTAAGCCTCAATCAGTGTACTTCCATTTCCCCTGACAAAATTAGAAACCTTTTTAATCATATTGCACGAACACTCACTATTGTTAGGTTTGGATCCCATCTCCTTCACGGCGTCCATGCTGTAGATCATAATGCCTCTGGGGATGTTGGGCCAGCTCGTGGGTTTACTGTCGACTACGATGACATACTGCAGCCTCGGCACGTCACACAGTATGGCCTGTGACGTAGATGTAGAAGGGAGGGAGATGGGCCCGTGAGAGGAAAAAGTAATAATGCAAATAAAGGTGAGCTTCCTAGCGAGTACTAATGTTACACACAATAAACAACCTGTAATTCAGTGACATATTAAAGTTCAGAGCGGGTACCTTGAGGCGGCTCTGAAGCAGGTCTTTGCTTGTGACGATGTGCGTGACCTCGGTCTCGTTCAGACCGTGGGAGATGGCCGTGGGTCCGAGAGTGGAGTACAGGGTCACGACTGTCAAATTCAAACGCAGTTAAGATGGTCAGTCGTTGCTTTGCTGCGGCTCCAAAATTGTCTGAATGCACGTGCGTGTCTGTGTGTCACTCACGTGGGAAATTGTACATGAAGCAGGCTTGTGCTGCCACGATCCACTCTGCTCTGGTCTCACAGAAGATGGCGATGTTACACTGGGGCCTCTGGCCGAGAGCTGCCAGGCCGCTGCCGAAGCACTTTGCCGCATGATAAGCTTCCTCGTAGGACAGCCAGTTATAGTTCCCTAGAATTACCTGCACGCGACATGCAAAAGGAGCATGCAATATTCAGGATTATTTCCACATTCTGCACCGAACATGAAACCTGATGCATGTGCATACATTCTACAGTTGCTTCAGAGCCCGTTTTCAGATGCAGTTTTAGTCAATAATAAATATGAACAAAATGCTTAAATGATTTTAGGAACCTTACACCCACATTATCCATGTTGATGGAATCAATATGAGCGCTGTTCTGTATTAGAATATAACATGGGCAACATGCAATATTCTGACATGGTTGAATCTGAAGGAGGTCTGATGTTACCAGTCATACAACACCATCCCTCATAAGCAGTCAGTTAGCGCCATCTAGAGGGCTTTTGTCACCATGCAGGTGTTAATGAGTAGACTCTGCTGTGAGACAAAGGACCAGTAACACTCTTCCACCCACATTCCTCACACTGTGCACAGTGGTAGACTGTGCAGTCAGCCTCACAGACATGCCAACTTCCTGTAATCCCACAGATTAACCTGAAACTTTATACAGTTCTAAACCTGAATGTGACGATCGTTACCACCCACTGACTGTATCCTTGCTCCCGACAACAGACTGAAACATTGAATAGATTAATGAAACAAGGTGATACACTGTCTGTTGCATGTGTGCGAGGGTCAGTGTCTCTCACCTTCTTGAAGACCTTGCCATTAGGCTGGAGCTCATCCTCCTCACTGAGCACCTCCCTGGTGCCCAGACAGTCTCTCTGCGGAAACCTCACTGCAGCATATTCAAACATTTTGTCCAGGGTGTCCACACCGGGGTGCTGCCATGCCACCAGCTTGTCTTGGTTGTTGATGGCTCTGTAAGGCCCTGCTGGGTGTCTACTCACTGAGCGTGCCTTGATCCGGCGAGCCCGCTCCAAGTTGCTGCCAGCTCCGGAGAAGAAGTACCATGGTATGAAGGTGATGACAGAGTAGACCCAAACCACAGAGCGAAAGACCTGCAGAAGCAGGGGATTCATATCCTCCTTCAACTTCATCTTGGAGGATCAAGTCAATGCTGGAGGTGAACCAGAAGCAGCGTCACTGCTCCTTAAATATTTTGACTTTCCTCTGAGCCTGAAGGTTGCAGGCGGTGGTTCCTTTGTGCAGCAAGACAGCCAGACCTGCAAGACAGACAGACAACTTACATTTTTAGAAGTATAGTCTGGAATAAAGACGCATCAGCACATTTAAAAAGCACTTAACATTGTCAAGATTTAAGATTTATTCCTCCTCCATGAGAAGTTTGATGTTTTTCCTGTTTTTCATTTGCTGTTGTTGTTGTTAGTCTGTTATTTTTTATACAATTTGTAGACAAAGTTAATACTAACTTTCTAATACATGCGGCTGAATCAAGCAGCAGTTGCACTGAAGCCAAGAAAACATTGCATCACCAATTTCTGGAAACACCGTCTCTTCCTCACCCTTAGTTTGCAACATATATCACGAGGTATAATAACGTCTGACACTACGGTATCATACCATGTGCTCTACTCGTTACTGCTCTCACTTGTTTGGCTGTACTACAAAAACTTTTGGATCAACTCCGACCGTCTCCTGGAGAGCTGAGCTATTTGCAGTGTATCTTAGGGCCAGAGGGTAATTTGCATTGAGGCCCTGTAGCCACTGAGCCCGAGCACGATAGAAGTAGCGGCAGTGACTCATTCTGCAGCTTAGAAGGAGAAGTCCACTGGTCACATGGGAGGTTAGCATAACCTGGCCAGCTAATGTAACAGCACTGAGAAGAATGTAACACTGACCGATCATGAGGTGGGCTGGTCCTCGCCTTATGCAAACACAAGCTACAATATTGGTGAGTGTTAAGAGCCAACTAGGGCTTCCCAGTACTGGTCACCTGCACTGCCCCACCCTCTTGTGCTCCAGTGGCCATGGTTCTGGTGAGTGCAGCAAATATTCCAGCCACTTGCCTATTTTCCCAGCATTTGGCTGGTGGCTAATTGTGTGCCCTGCATCAGAGCTAAAACACAATTATTTGAAAGTGAGTGCATGGGTACGTCTATCCATATGCGTTATCAGACTTTATCTAGGGCTGCTACGTGAAATAGGCCAATTCAGTTCCTCTCTGTAATTTGAGCGTAGGGTTTTATAGGAATGCAAATTGTCTCAGCTCCAACTAGAACAGCGGCTGGCTTTACTTTCATTCATCTAAAGACATGCTGCATAAACCGATTGAGCAATTACAGTTGGAGGGTGAACATGTCCCACCTGTTTTGCAGAAACTCACATACCACAACCAACTGACACACGTCTACTGTATTTGGGTTGAGCAAATGCACGAAGAAGGCACAGGCACGACAGAGGGTGAACGCTCACTGGGTGGCACTTGTAATACAGGTATAGTCAGTATGCACTTCACTTTAAATAAAACGAACCAAGAACAATTTTAACGACAATGTGACACGTTATCAAACCAACAAAAGGCTCACTTGGAGAGAAATCAATACGCATGGAACACACAAACCCACGCGTTAACAGATGCATAAGGATTTGCTATGTAAAGCGCAGTGTTAAACAATGGATTAAACCCAGCTTTCTGCAACCAGTGCAATACTACTGTACCTACAGAACTATGTGCAAACAGGCAAGTTTACTCAATTGTAACCCAAGGGCAGGAATTTGAGCAAACACACTACAGACACACACCTCAAATTAAAACAGCATTTCAGTGAGCACTGAAGCTTTCAGCCTTACTCACCACACCAGAGTGATCTAGCTCTTATTTGATACTAAATCTATTTGATCTACAGCGCCAGTACCCGAGGGAGCATCAGGATATAGCATGATGCTTCATTACAACCTCTCTCTCTATATGATTTGAATCTAGTCAACATTTCACACATTCCCATCTTCTTATTCCCAAGGTTAAGATAATGCGTCATCTTTTATGTACCCCAGGTCGTATATTCTTCTCTAACCCATTTACTGGACTGTTATCTCCTCTGTGCTTCAGGTCTCTCTTTAAGTGGAGCCACAGAAACGATCCTATCGATCATGTTTTGATTCGTGTGTCGTTAGTTGACATAATCGCCATCAACGTCGGATAAGATCACAACACATTGCTGTGTGATTAGACACAACTCCCCAACCACGTAAGCAGTCAGTTGTCGTTATAATCAGCTCATAGCAGGACACGTCTGGCTCCATGCGGACCGCGTCTGAAGCGATAAAAGGCTAGCGAAGCAGCATCAAGATTAGCGGCTAGCGGACAGCTCAAAGACATGCTAGCAGCTAGCAGCTAGCAGCTAGCATTCATGGTTTCGTCCAACCAGTGCGGCTGCTGTCTGCTCCGCTGCTGGCGTTTGAAACCAGCGCATTCACCAAGACGCACTGAAGGGTCGGACACGGGTTCGTGGCACGTTGGAGGCGATGTGCCGCGCTGTGGAGGAGAACCGGAGGCTAACAAGCAGTCCCTCTTAAACATCTGCAGAGCACACACACACACACAGCGATGCATCCTCACCTCTGTCCTCACCTCTATCCTCACCCGCTCCGCCTGCGTCGCTGCGGGAATGGGCCTTATCCCTCTAACCAAAGCGCGGGCATTACATTGGCATCATCTGTCAACGCTGTGTGTTTGGCTATAAATCACAGGTCCAGGTCTGTCATAAAAAAACGAATCAAAAAAATGAAGTAAAATTGTAAATCTGAGCCCTGCCAGCCCGGAAGCTGTGGAGTGACGTCAGGACAGCTCTCTGTCTGCGATTGGTGCACTGGAGGTGGCGCGTGCTTGGGGCAGCGGGGACGTCAGTGAGGTTACCAGCGGTCATCGTTTGTCGGGAGCGTCAGTTTAAACCCGGGCTGTCGGTTCTTTTGAATGGGTCAGACATGATTCATGATTCGGTCACCACGACCCGGGTCTGACAGGTGTCTCTTTTTAATTCAGTGCTATCGAGTATTTACTGTACTTCACCAAGAAAGAGTGGGACAGACAGAGTGTGTAACGGAGACTTGAAACAGAAACATAAGTGTATAGTAACTTAGATTACTGATTATTTCATATGTCTGTGTGGGACTGCAGACTCAAGTCTCTAGTCTCTGTGGACATGAAACATTGTATTAAAGTCTTATTAGAGAAAAACACCTCAACTCTGAACTTTCCCTTTATTTGTAGACCGAAAGTAAAGTAGCCTCAAGAGTCTGCATTAAGGGGAGAGCAGTGGTTCATACTTTTATATTTATCAGTGTGGTTCTTTTTTTCAGTTACAAAGTGCTTTCTCAGAAACGGAGAGACACCAGAGGATGCTAAATGGAGTGCAAAACACAACTCAGTCATACCAAATTTGTCAAATAAGAGTTAATTTAAATGCTTAAGTATATGTTAAGTATGGTTTTTAAAAAACGACAGCCTTGCAATCAACAAGCTCCAATTGTATTTTGGAAGCAACCACCAGACATGACAGGTGGCGAGATGGTATTTTCCATCCTGTCCTATAAGAAGTCACCCAAATTCTAATATAATCCAAATTTTATCCGACAAAATTCAGTTAGTGTTTATTCAAATGCTATTTATTGAGATGGTACTCAAAGGCCTCTGGACACCCACTAAAAAGACACTAGCCCTTAAAAAGGATGCCATCTTTAAAAACTCTGCTGTCATAAAGTTCATTTTCTACTTGGCTCAAACCCACAGTAATGGTAGCTTTATGTGAGCATGCTAAGTACAAGTTGGAAGTTGAGACAATTCAGTAGTAAGTAAAATGTAGCTGGTTGCACATTTTCCTCATCTTTATGTGGCGAGGCTGAAAGAAAACTAAAGTTACAATGATAAATTAAAAGATGTATTAATTGGAAAAAGAACCAGACAACGCCACCTAGGTTTGAGAGCCTAGGACTCCTAAGAAAACACAGGTTCTTAATTAAAATCAGGAGTGAGCAGAGTTAGAAACCACAAGTCGAATCAACAGTGTACACAAGATTTATTATAATAAAATAGATAAACCCAGCCCAAAGTCTCTCCTGAGGATCCCACAGTCTCTGGATAGCCCCCACTCTCGGACCAGGCCGATGTAGCAGACCCCAACTCTTGGAAATGGTGGACGAGGCCCTCAGTCACTCCAGAGCACATACACAGGTTCCCTTCATCCAGTGGCTCAGTCCTCTCCGCTTGTCGTTGGACTCGCCTACAATCTCTTCCCAGACAGTAGCTGTCCTAACGAAGGAGCAGGAAGCCACAACCTTATGGAGCCAGGACGGTGACTTTAAAATTTGGCATCCAAAATAAAAAAAATAATTGGCATTGAAAACAAAACCAG
>NW_023339796.1:13678186-13680570 GCF_004916995.1 Morone saxatilis | reverse complement strand
TGAAAACAGTTGTATTGGCATTGAAACAAGTATTGGCACTGAAAAAAGAAACTAATTAAAATAATTAAAATCTTAAGATTTTCCCGGCATGCTTTCGCTTCTTCTTCTTCATTTGGATTTCCGGCAGTTTAGACGCTTCTAGGCGTATTACTCAGGAAGTCACTCTAAAGGATAATATTATTGCTTCAAATTTTCATATACAGCCCTGTATCTTGTAAAAACTGTAATACTACTTTAGCAATCAAGTGGTGATTCTCATTTTGACCCAACAAAGATTTGTGCTTTCGCTTCACTTCCGCTTTCTGAATAAAAACGGTGCACCTGCGCTCGCCACCACCTGTGGCTCGTTGCGCTAATTAGTCTGCTGCTGGTGAGTCCGTGTGTAGTTCAAGGTTAGTTCGTAAAAAAGAAACACAACATGCGATTCAACATAAATCCCAACTAAGTAAACATCAAATCACAGCAAAGTAAACAAAATAACAAAACATGCAACACTAAAACTGACCCCGTCACATTTACTTCAGGAATACCTAACTATAACTCACGGGTATATCTTTCAGGATTTGTAGTAGCTTTTGCACGCCGGTCTCAGTTGTATTAAAGAGTATAGACATAAAGATGCTTTATCATGCTTTACCGCAATAAAGTTTCATAAAAACTATTGTAGGTGGTATTAGTCGTTTGCAGCACTGATTCAGGGGGTGTAAGAGTTGTCTGCAGTGCTGCCAGTTGTTTTGGATACATTTCTGGGGAAGTTTGGAGTTAAAGTACAGTGAAAGTTTCCCTTCCTCCCAGCTGTCTGTCTCACCACTATTTTTGGCCTTAGCTCTTTGTACTTCTCCCTCAGCTTGTCCCTTCAGGCCTTGTTTCCTTCGCAGTCGAGTTCCCTCCTCTCATTTGTTTGCGTCAGTATGGGATGGCGAGGGAGAAGAGAACGATCAAGATGAGGAAGATGGATGTGGAGTGGATAGATGAAGGAGGAATAGCTGCAGCCAGCGAGGAAGCTGGGGGAGGGCAATCCTCGGTCCATCTCAGCCACTATAGTGTAAGTGTATCAGATTTAACTGAACCCCTAAAAAAATCCAATTAAAAATCAAAAACACAGACTGATACTGCATAGTTTTTTTTCCTTATACTGCAATCATCTGACAGGCATCATCCCTGATAGAGCTGCATGCACCAATGTGTTGATTAGTCATACTGCTACTGTTGAAAATCAATATAGTCTGGTCCCATGACAGTTACTGGTGGCCATTTGAAAATGAAAAACAAAGATGGCTCTACATTGTAACTTAACTAGCAAGCAATTTATAAACAAGAACAAACAAACCAAATAGTTTTTTTATATGAAATGTATTTTTTTTAAATAGTTTAAATGATTTTCCAATTTAAACTGTATGTATGTATGTTTCATCGTATCCTTTCCTTGTTGCATTCACACTTTAATACACCAGAGGGAGTTAGTGAGCATTTATTCTTTAATAAGGGCCTTGTACTGCTCTCTTTCATAATGCCATTTGTCTCAACTTGAGTGAAGATCCAACAGTGTTTGCATGTGAGTGTTCAGAACAGAGGCAAGTCTTTTTTTGACATCTGAAGGGCAACGTCATGAAAGTGAAATGGCTTGGTAAGCTGTGTTTGACACTTTGACCCTTGACATTGATCCCTTATCACTGCTCTTTGGAGAGTTGACATGCATATTAGGCCATATGTCTGCACAGATATATTCAGTAAAATACATGCACGCAAACACACAAATTCATGCCTCTTCTTTCTCACAAACACACACACACACACACTTGGGCACAAACATCCACACAAGCATGTGATCACATGACGAGACCAGAGTGCGTATGGTGATAATCGCTCTCCTCAGGCTATGTCTTTGAGGTCATCTTGATGGGACGCAAACCATCAGAAGGCAGATGTTACGAGCGAAAAGGAACACTTTCATCTCCTCTGTGAAATGCGTGTGTCCAATCTGATAATGACACAAGGACACACTTTGCACTCACTTAAAGGCAAGACACAGGAAGAGAGGAAATGTATCCTGGAACTGTCTGGTTCTGGGCGACCCCGTCTGTCTTGACAGCATGCACAGGCTAACAACTGTTCCCTTGGGATCCACCTATGACAACCACTGACGAGTGTCATGTGACTTGTCAGGGTCTTTACTTAATGATATGCTTCTTTTAAGTTCTTGATGCTCCACACACTGTAAAGACCACAATGAGAAAACGTAAATATCTGTACTTTTGCGGGAGGTCACACTAAGACATCCCTGTTACATTCCGGTCTTGTAAAGTAAAACAAGTGAACTAATAACTTTTGAGCCCCTGGCTGATTACGAAGGCCCTTGGCGTCCAGTTGGACTTATAAGGAAA
>NW_023339796.1:13674480-13678161 GCF_004916995.1 Morone saxatilis | reverse complement strand
AAGGGGTTTGTAGGGGGATTATGGAACAAAAGGATCCTTCTCTGTCATCAAAGAGGATCTGCTCCCAACTCATCCCCTGCTCTGTGGCGACAGCTTTTTATTTTTCGGGAGAGAGGGAATGACGGCTGCAGGGAGGAGGGAGGGTGGGCTATAAGTGGGAGAGTTTGATGGTAGGGGATGCAGATTTCAAAGTAATCTTTAACTCTAAGCCCTGCAGACCCTGTGAAATGAAACTCTCTGCCCCAGCCACAGTGTTGCCTATGGCTCCCAGTGGAAGCCTGCCACCCCTCCTCTTTCTCAAGCTTTTGTCACGGTGGCATTTAAGTGGCATTACTCACTGACTGGATGACCCAAATGAAGGAATCCCTTTGAGAGAACTGAAAGAGATGGATTTTAACTCCTGGGACCAGTGTCGCCTCTTAAAACAACACTAAGTACAGATAAATACCCACTGTGTTATTGGGATCCAGCAGATACCTAATCTAAATGGAGACATTTTCTTGAATCATAAGTGAATTGACTTTTATAAAACATGTGAAATTAGAAGAGAGAAGAGAATGTGTTTGGGGGAATAATTTATATAAAACAAATCCACAGAAATTCAATAATACATTCTTTTATTGCACACTTCCCTGTAGCCTAAGACCTGGGCGTGGACCAAGTCATTAGTGGAGTTCACATCTTCTTGCATTTTTTATGACTTTGAAAAGCAAACTTAAGCCTATGTGATGCTTTAAGGGCCCAGGAGGTCATCTGCACTTCCATTGTCTCACTACTTTACAACAATGGTTATTTTGGCCCCCTACCCCAAAGTTATTTCTCTCATCTTGTGAAGGCTCATGTCCCCTCAGGGTCATTGGCCTGGGATCCCCTGCTGACCTGGTCCACCACAGGGAGTCAATGTAATGACAGAAGAGGTGGTTATGGGAAAAACAGGTTCTGTCACTGGCACAATAGGTAGTGTTGGTAATGACGGTGATGGCACAAGAGGATTATAATAAATCAGTCACACACAGACAGCTCGACACATACACACAGTACACATACTATATACCTGTTTGCACAGTAGCTTCCAAGCACCTTGTCATATGAATAATATCAGAGCAGGAAACAAACGTGGGAGGAGAGTAGGGGAGGATACTGCTATAATGAGCAATCTTCCTATTATTCAAGTCAGTGTTTGCCAATGTTTTCATCAGCAAGACCAGTTAAAGTGCTCTTTCAGTGATTTTAAGCCTTCTTTTCTGGGCAAACATTTTGTCATGGCATGACATGTCTGTACAAGCAGGAGGCTGAAGTGCATTAAAAAAATTGTAGAGTTACATAAAAAAGGTTCATTTTGTAAAACAAACAAAAACAAGCTTCACACATACTGTATCCAAACCTATGTATTAGTTTGCTTTTACTCCATAGGCTGTAGATATAGTTGAAAGGATTTATGGACTACAGACAGTAAAGTAAACTTTTTTGCAGCAGAGATTTTGAGTCATAGTAGGAATGGCTCTGACCCAGTAAGCATAGCAGTGTGACAGCGAGTCAGCATGCACAATACCAGGATGCTGAAACTGAAGCAGCTTAATGGAATTCAGCCATCATAAATAGTGTTATTTACACCTGTGACATGAAATGATCTTTTGGCTAACTGAGCCCAAGACTGGGACTTTAATGTGTGATATACTCTCAGAAATTGCACTGGGTGGTCACATATTGGAACCCAATGCAATATCACTAGTTAGAGCCATACCTCCATGTGCACAAGTACCGACTAAAGGATCTATAAGGATGGCTAAGCACATAGACACAAATAAACAGAGTTCCCTTTTTAGTATTCTGACCAGACTAAGTGTGTGTTCCCTCTGTAGCCAGAGGATTACATTACATAAGTGAGGGAACTTAAGGTGCTTGCTTCAGTTTCAGGTCTGTACTTTATCATACACATTAGCCAGGTGAGAATGAGCGAGAACAGGGCGAGAACACTGGCAGCAAACAAACAGACAGGACCGACGGGAGGCGTCGTGTTATTGAAGTTGTGTACAAAAATGAGGCCCAGAAATAAGAGCACCACCATGGACAGGAAGGAGAAGATGGCGCACGCACAGCCGGTCGCAAACGCAACCTGTTTGCAAGTCTGACAGCTGTCGTCGCCCTCTTGGGAGGCGACCAAAGAGACGGCCGGACCCGTCTGGACATCTGTGTTTGATAAGTTCACGGGCTCTTGCGTTTGAAGCGGGAGCGCATCGGTCATTGCGGTGTTGTCGGGGAGGTTGTGAACCCGATATTCCGGTACCGGAGTTCGGTGGCGACACAAGGGGCAGCCGATTCTCCATCCTCGACCCTCCCGGGAGTGCAGAGCGTCGAGGCATTGCAGGCAGAAGGTGTGCGAACAGCCCAGCAGTTTGGGAGTGTGGAGGTCCAGGTCGAAGTAGTTGTAGCATATTTTGCACTCGTATTCCTCACTGGGGAACGAGTCACTCGCGTCAGGCGGAGCGGAGCCAAGATCGCCTCCCGCATCGACCGCCTCCGCCATGTTCCGTCTAACTGGGCAAAGGAAAGTGCTTCATCTTACACTGATGATCAAATTCCCAGAGCATACTGATGACAATTTCTGGAGGAGAAAATGGCCAGGTGGAAATAAAAACGTATTAAAGTGAGAAAGATTATCTCTGCATCCCCCGGTATGAGTCAGTCCCGCCAGCTGTCGCAGCTCTATCCGGTTTTGTGATCACACACGTGTTGTGTAACCGGCCCGGGGTATAACCCGTGGACAGGGACAGACTATAGCCTTTATTGCGATCATATTACCAGAACTAAACCTCCGTTTACCGCAAAAAACAAAAACCCCCAAAAAACCCCTGTCGATAGACTAGTGCAAATTGATTTCCCAACTTGGTGTTTGCCACCTGGTTGATTTGTCACAAGAGTGGGTCATGTGTACAAGGTGGATTTAATAGGCCTATTTAACCGTATAATCAGAATTTAGCGCCTGCAGCGACAGAAAAGTGCGCCATGGTTTTTGTCCCTCTGCCTTTCAGCACCACAGGCAGTGGACAGCTCCGAGCAGCGCCGTGACACCTCCAGCTGCAGCTCACCGCCCTGCAGTCCTTCATCTTCATACGCTTTAGGCTAAACACCAATGCCCATATGTAGATACCAGTCTATATGTTTGATCTGTTTCCCTCTTGCATTTGCAAAATGCTGTTCCCCTTTCGTGCAAGTGGTACATGGCCTCATCTTCTACATACTTCCACAGATTTCTTTACTTCCCATAGCTCAGTAACCACATATGACCATATTTCAGCTAAAATGTGATTCCACATTTACAAACGGTGCCTTGACTGAATTTTTTTTTTGTATTTTTGTTACCATTTCTTTCATAGGCAAGCCATGACTCAGATAGACCTGTCTTACATAACTTAATGTTTGTAGTCCAGAAAATCATGGGGTGGGATGAGAACCAGAGGGGCATTTGACCAACTTTACAGGCGAGCCAGAATAGAAAATGGCCATACTTTGTCCTGACTGTGTTTGTTTAAAATCAACCTTTTATATTAAAACTTCAAAACATTTGGATGACAATATATATATATATATATATATATATATATTTAAACCTTTTTTTAAAACTAGTTTTTAAGTGCACTTCTGCCCTTTTTAGCTCCAAATAGTTCAGCAAGCTCTTTT
>NW_023339796.1:13671288-13674455 GCF_004916995.1 Morone saxatilis | reverse complement strand
ATATATATATATATATTTTAAACCTTTTTTTAAAACCTATTTTAAGTGCACTTCTGCCCTTTTAGCTCCAAATAGTTCAGCAAGTCTTTTGTTTTTTGATAATTATCTCTTGATCAGTTTAAAATTCACATGTGCCTTTTTGGCAGTAGAAAGAGCTCAAGCTCACCACTCACATGATAACATCTGCAGCATCCATACCATAAATATACCACTGTCACATTACGTCTAGATATGACTTTGTAGACCTTAAAATGTACTTTGAAATATTCTTGTGAAAGCAGAAATAATCAAACACATTGATTCCCCTGCTGGAAAATCAATTCAGTGGTGATTTATGCTTAACAGACAGTATGTCATACAGCAAATTTTTACTCCACTACTTTATGAATTGAGCTAACATGTGCCCTCTTGTGGCTGAATGTATACATGCATGTTTGTGCAGTGAATGTATGCAGGGTTGGGTAGAGACATGTTGTGTCTTACTGGATTACAGATACATATAATTATAAGCAATTCATCACATTTTAACAGTTTAGTCAGTGCAATGAGTTACAGTTATTAAGGAAAACGGAATAATCAGATTAAAGATGCTTTTTTTTAAAGCACTCGTCACATTAGGCCTCCTTTAAGAATCATGTTTGGAAGGTGAGAAGACAGTCGGTGACATAAATAACATACATGATTGTTGTTTAACTTGTTTTACAAGTTTAAAAATGTGTAGTTTCACAAGTAAAATAATTCAAAACCAATCAAATGTATTCAAGTATGGAAACATAATGGGAATATTTAAACTGAATGTCTGAAAAGACAAATATAGCACAATGGCAAGGTTTTAAACTTGTTTTCAGTTTCAAAAATGTTTATCTAATTGATATTTAATGATATATAGAGAATTCAGTCTGTCTGTCAAGTGATATTTGACATATTTTAATTTGATTTTAGGCTGTGTTTTATGTATATATACTGCAAAACACACATTTCCAGCAAAGGCCCTGAGTGTGTCGTACATATTTTGTGATTTCAAAGCAAACATTATTCACAGTTGCTTACTTACAAACTTACTCATTATCAACCAATGATGTTTTTACTCTACATACCATTGTAGGGGATATGTCTTAATGAACTGAAATATATTGCTTGATTTTTATCAAAATGCATCCAGTTTCTTTGGGGAAACACGAAATCCACCTCATGATGTTGTCACAACACCAGATAACACGCCTTTCTTCACTTACACACACACCCACACACTGAAGTGAAGCGTAGCATAGGACAGATAAGAATCTAAGAATCTTAGGAGGTACTACTGCACGTTCATTATGGGACCATAAACTATTTGCTCACTCTTTACAGTCCTCATTTAATTAATTATTAAATTATTATTATTTATTAAGGTAACCCTCCATGCCCTGAGGCTGTATGTTTATGTTAATTCTCTTTTTCTTTTCTCTCACTCACCTGGGTTTACCTTGAAGGTCTTTGTCGTAATAATTGCACTCAGTTTGAGTTCCCATCGAAGTGTTGTGGGTCACATGTATTTGATAAGATCAAACACATTAGAAAAACAGTGCCTCTTTTGGAAGTACCTTGTAACAGTAACATCACAAGACTACTAATCACAGAGTGGATTTCCTTATACTTAGAATGCCGCGTTTCTGAGATACTTATCTAGATGTCGGCCTGGCCATTCTTTAAATGTGTCTCTTCTATTTCACACAACATCTGCTCTGTAGTCTTTGTTATGTGAAGCTCCTTTGAATCTTTGAACTGCTGCAAAAACATAACAAACAAACAAACACATAACAAACACAACTGATGATATATCACAAATAAAAATAAAATCAGAGGCAGTCCATTGATTTTAAAGGGCATCATAACCCCACTCTGGTCTCATCTATCCAGTGTTACCATAAAACCGAGTGTGTTGCATTAAGGTTTAATGCATAAAGAATTCATCTTGTATGTTACACAAGAATAGTTTGTAGAAAACATGTTTAATGAAGGCCTTATTTCAATTATAACTCAGACTACAGCATAGGACCGCATACTGACCTCAGCTTTATTTAAGAACTATATCTGCATGACATGCGGCTAAGAAATAATATACTACACTTTTTTCTAAATCTGTGTTTACAATATTACAAAGAAAGAATTGGCAGTAGTAACCATACTCTGTGTCCAAGCATCGACTATAATTAGACCTCAGCATAGAAACTGATATTATGGCGCATTTTTCGAAATTCCCTCACAGCAGTGGCATGATTCTCTGAAGACTAATAGAGGTTAAGCACATGCTGTTTTACAGCTGTTATTTTAACGTGATAAAACCACAATATAAATGCAATGAATAATGCAAATTAGGGCTATCAGGTCAAATTATCTGTCATTCTTGTCACATAAGCTAGAGCTCTATTTTTTCTGCTACAGTTACAGTTTTAGAGTAAGGAATGCATGACTGACTATTTTAATTCTGAGTTGAGGCTTGTTAGCTCAGAAGTTGACTCCCATATCTTATGGTCAGAAAATCCCTGTGATGATTCGATTACCTACAAATGCCTATCTATATTTGATCTGATGGTTTGATCATGAATGCAGCAGTGTTGTAAGTCGCTCTGGAGAGAATGGAGATTTTTACAGTGGTCCAAGAAGGCCTTACTCTGACGCAGTCTAGGACCTTATTGCAAACTGTCTACATTGCTAATAGGCCAACTTTATCTTTAGTGGACGCAGAGCAAATTACTCTCTCTTTTTTTATGTGTACGGTTTCAGAAATATAGCCTTGAAAGCCCCTGGCTTATTCTTTGTGTATGCCTGGTACATGCAACACGCTATTTCTTTTCGGGGCCATTTTGTCCTTAATTTTTGATGCATTTTGTCCACCACCACAGCACATTTCTGACTCAGCTTACCCCACTAATTGATTTGACATGGTAGATCCAATATCCTTTTCATGATAGTCGAACTTTAGTATGATAACTTTCTTCCCCCCATTCCTTCTTTTATGGACATATAATGTTTCCACATGTCCACTGCATTTTTTTTTCCTACACAAAGTCTTATAGGAGGAATGAAACTATATTGGGCCACATGCTGTGGGATACTGCAATGAAAGGGAGAGAAAAATGAAACTCTAGATGGTATGAATTCTAGAAAAATATGGATTAAAA
>NW_023339796.1:13663607-13671274 GCF_004916995.1 Morone saxatilis | reverse complement strand
TTTTTTTACATTGTAGTGAACTGTCACAACAGTAGCAGCACCAAAGCAGCTGGCTTTGCTTATTTTTATTGTCAAACTGAAGACTCCATTCATCTATCTACCGGAGGATGTGACCGTAATCTTTTCTTGATTATTGTTTAGACAAGTATTGGCAAATAAATACAACTGGTGATCAATTAATTATTTGCCAGAATGTCAGCTCTGATGATGCATCAGTTTGTCTTATAGAGGCCATGACCAACCAGTGATTCCTGGAATGCAGGTTGAGGAGGCCTCCGAGCAGAGTCAGCCAGTATATGCTCTTACTCCTGGGGGAGAAGGGGAAAAAATGTATCGGTCTATTAAACACGCCCAATTATCATAATTATCACAACTCTGCGAGCTTCAGAAAAGTCAAATGATCCCTCATGTGGTTCTGTGTGTCTATAATCGACCATTTGCACGGATGTGTTACACCGCCGTGTGGCTCAACCACGGGTCCGCGCTGCACCTATTGTTAATTTCTTGCAACTATGAGATGACTGCGCAGAGCTTTTTGCTTGGGGTGTGGTTGGAACTCGTGGAAAAAAATAGATCCTCCTCTCCACGGTGAAAATCCGACGCATCCACGCCATATTTGTCTTCTGACCTCCATTGTGTGTGTGTGTGTGTGTGTGCTGTCTGGTGGAGCAATAAACCTAAATATTCCTTCTATGCTTTTGGTGATAAAGAAAAATGAGTCACTGGCTCTTTGCAGCGTCATTACTGCCCAAACAGCATATAGTAGATTAAACCTAAGAGAAATAATAGCATCATATATTCCACGCCATTCGTGGAGGGTTTACAAAGTGACACACTGCAAAGTTTTTTACAGTAGCCTGTTGACTAATGCACTCCTTCACAGCATGGGTGACTCCATCGAGACCTGAAGAGCACTGCGGGGGGCTCTCCTTCTATAAATATTACAACTGTTGTAATAACAACCAGTGTGATATAGGCTTATATTATCAATAATAATAATACTACTACTAATGATAATAATAAAACCATACTTTATGCTATGTTGCGGTTTATATGGACCTTTTAAATAATTGTTTAGTGCATATTCTCACCTGTTGTATTTTGTGCACCTAGCGAGCACCTGGGATGCACCACACGATAATAAGTGTTCAATGGCTATTTGACATGTACATGCACTTCTCTCTGCTCTACAGTGAAAACTCCACACAATAAAATCCCGTTTTGTTTATTCTAACTCGATGAGAGAGAGAGAGAAAAAAAAACATCCATAGTTTTCAATTATTTAATTCTATTTGTCATTTTTAAAGTGCATGTTTATAAAGATAATTCTAAAAAATACTTAGGCTAATAAAAACAATAACAACTGAGCTACTATTTATACTAATAATTTCGATAGTAGTAGCCATACCAATCTAA
Organism: Morone saxatilis; assembly: GCF_004916995.1. NCBI lineage: Eukaryota > Metazoa > Chordata > Actinopteri > Moronidae > Morone > Morone saxatilis. Next base: position 13,669,858 of record NW_023339796.1, on the reverse strand, counting down.
TAATTAATTCAAATTCTTTCATTAACAGTTCTTGTTTCTTTATAAGTTTAAGTAAGGGAAATATGACATATGCAAGACATCTCATCCCTGGACTATATGCTGCAGCCTTTAGGGACTTTTAGTTAATTAGTGAAGTTATTCTTTCACTAATATAAGCTCCCAGTGAGCCAAGACTGCCTGTGCTTTTAAAACTTTTAAACATAGTAATAGTAATTTGTCATTTTTGGTAAGTATAATCAACCTGCAGTTTCCTCTTCACTGATCCAGTAAATCATGAAACTTTCCTCTACGTTGAGCCTCGCAGTGCTTCTGACTTCCTGAGATCCTGAGGAGCACAGTGCATATTCCAGCAGAGATCCATCACACAACATTTATTTAATTGCACTTATTAAAAGTTGTGCACTTAGCGAAAAAGTTTCAGGCGCAGTAGCAGAAGCTTGAGACACAAGGAGCTGACCTCGTGAGGTCAATCCAGACTGAGGGGTAGCTCCTGCTGTCCAATCACAACGCTCCCCCTGCCCGTGAACGTCCGGGTCTTTGGCCAATCAGGAGGCGCAGCGCGGAGTCAGAGGGGACAGCGACCGCAGATAAAATGTTTGACTTGCATCCATCCTCTCAAACCATCCTCTCAATCCTCGCAGGACTGTTAGCAAACTGCACTTTGATTTAAACTCTGACCTCGGCTCACAGGATACCAGTCAACAACACTTTAGTGGGATCTAGCTCTCGTCGAGGCAACCTGTTACTCAAGGGAAAAAAAGGGAGGCTGCACCGCGTCTGTAGCGAAGTATTACAACGAGACAACAACAAAAAAGAAAGGTGTTTGTGGGATTAAAAGCGACAAGAAAAAGGCAGCTTCGTTTTAAACTGTTACCTGACAGAGAGTCAGGGATAATGACAGCGCTGGCAGGAGGTTTACCCAGAATGATGAGACCAACTCCTCACCAGAACTATCCGCGGGGAGGATACTCTCTGGAAGGTAAGACACTCTGCCACCAGTTGCTGCTCACAAGCTGAAGACAAATTCAACTTTTAGATCGCTTCAGCAAAGTTGACAAGCTCGAGTTCAGGAAAGATTAAAAGCTTAACAAAAAAAATCATTATTAACGACTCATCTAATCCTGCTGTATTTTGTGTTTTACATTTTACAAAGCAAAACAAAATCTACTCCGGGTTAACTCTACAGCAGTGGCAACAGGCTGTTTTCATTTTAAAGTTATTTATTAATGCTATAATTATTAATTTATTATTATTATTATTATTATTATTATTGTTGTTGTTATTATTATTTATTTCTTAGCTTATCACATTGATTGGGTGAGGCATGGTTAACATTTGTCAGAAAGAAAAATATTTGGTTTCTTATACGACTTGCAGAAATGTTCTACTTCTTTTCACATTATAGGACGAATGTAGCCTGTAGTGTGTGAGCGATGTATTAAACTTTGCAGTGCAGTCGAGCCTTTCATTGTCCATATTTGTGTATTCATTTGCGCTTTAAAAGTGTCGCCTAACTTTGTGGATTATATCCAGGAAATGTTTGGTTCTCATCCCCAAAAATGCATGTTTTTTTTTGTAACGCAAAGACAAGACCCATTATTTAGTCTACACCTTTGTTTGAGTATTAAACTAACTGAATCCTATGCGCTGCTGTCCAGTGTCCACTCCGTTGGGACAGGGTCGGGTCAACCAGCTCGGTGGCGTCTTCATAAACGGCAGACCTCTCCCCAACCATATCCGTCATAAAATCGTGGAGATGGCCCATCACGGTGTCCGGCCGTGTGTCATCTCCCGTCAGCTGCGGGTGTCCCACGGCTGCGTCTCCAAAATCCTCTGCCGGTACCAGGAGACAGGCTCCATCAGGCCGGGGGCCATCGGAGGCAGCAAGCCAAAGGTGAGACACACATACGGCTGGTGATGTTTTGGTAAATTTATAAGATATTCAGGAGTGAAATTCATAAAACACTCAGGTTGATATGTTATTTAAATTACATAGCCTATGAGTTGTGATCTAATTTTAATAAGTAGCCCACAACCTCCAGTGTTTGGCTGTGAAACAGAGGGTAAACAGTAATCTATGAGTTAACGAAACAAAACTTTGTAAAAAGAAAAGAAAAAAAGAAAGTAGTTTGGAGATATATTTTACAATTTGAGCAGGTTTGACTTTAAGGTCCTCCTCTGAGTTAAACCATCTGTTTTTATGAGACGACTTCAGCCCTCCAGACACTTAACTTCAGCAAATAATTCCAAGTTTTCTGTCTCGCCTGTAGTTGGCCTCGAATATAAAGAAAATAGTGACAAACTCTTCTTCTCCCCTTCCTCCCATCAAAGCAAACTGCTTCTCCGGAGGTGGACAAGAAAATCGAAGAGTACAAGAGAGAAAACCCGGGCATGTTCAGCTGGGAAATCAGGGACAAACTACTGAAGGATGGGGTCTGCGACAGGAACAACATCCCCTCAGGTAGGCGACAGTTTCTGGACCTGCAATGAATAGAAAAATACCAGGAAGGATGTGAAAAGAATTGGCTTATTTTTCCTTTAAAAAACAACAACAAAACTTTCATACTATTTTAATTGGGCACATTGAAAATCCTCACCTATTTATGATCGCATATGCGTAAACATGTTTTTTTAAATACGGGACATCTTTGGTTTTTTTTGTGTGACTTCTATTTCTCCAGATATATTAAACATGTATTTCTCATACTTTTTTTGTTCTCAGTGAGCGCAATCAGTCGCATCATGCGGTCTAAATTCGGCGGAGTTGGTGACGATGACGAGGATGATGATGAAGTGGTGAAGAGGGAGATGGAGGAGAGCGAACCGCGGACAAAACACAGCATCGATGGCATCCTGGGAGACAGATGTAAGTGCAGCATTATGATTTTACATCTTCGCTGTGTGCTTTACAAAAAAGTGACCCTGGTCTGGTTGTGAGAGGTTGGTTGTCGGCAGCAACCCAGAAAGAAAACTTTAAATGATACTACTACTACTACTACTACTAATATAATTAATAATAATAATCATAATAATAGCAACCTCACTAAATATTGGGATTATTACACTATATTATTTTTATCACCAACTGTTTTTAGTTAAGCTTCAAGTGTTTACGCATGCGTTCAGGCTTCTGAGATTTAACAAATGTGCTGAGATTTTTTTTTAAAGTGGATAATCAAACATTTGTCTAACTTCCAAGCCTGAGAATTTTTTTTACACACAATCGGACACTTGAGGATGAACTTCATGGGACAAAGCAGGGAGAGTCCATTGAGACTCACACCTCAGTTTGACGAGCACAAAAGCCAAACTCCAGTGAGCGGCTCAGTGGTGTACAAAAAGACGCCAGGGCCTTTCAAAACGGGGAAAGAAAAGGAGAAAAAACTGCGCTGACAAAAGGCCGGGAGAAGACATTATGAACCCGCAATGAGCGATGAATTATTCAGGGACACCAATAGGCCCAGTGCGACCTGGTTTATAGACTGCTCAAAAAAGTGCCAATTTGGGGGCTTTACCCCACTGTTTACAGTTTGTCACTCAGAAAAAAAAAAAACGCACGGGAAAAGAAGCTCAGAGATAGGCAAACACCTGTTGATTTACGACCTGTTGGGATCTGAGGAGCATTGCAGCAAAAGGGAAGGTTGCTGTTGGAGACATAATGGCGTCTGTAGTTAATTATTGATGACTGGATTCTAGAAACAGTGTCTTGGATCATGTAATGACGCACAGCTTTATTCCTTGTTTTCATTGTTGGGGATTTGTTTAGTTTTGGTTTCGATGAGAGAGATGATAACTTAAGGGCTACAGAGAAATGAGAATTAAGTTAACGCATTTGGGAGCTGGCAAAAGGCTCGTTATTTTTGTCTGAAATGTGTTGTCAAATTGAATGGTGCCGTTACTTTTGCGCACGGAGCTTTTGTCACAGTCTTTGCGCATGTGAGCGTGACGCCTTCAGCCAGTGAGCGCAGGGAAACCCTTCTCTTCTCTCCACTAGATTAAATCCAAACCTTTTATTTCTCTCCACTTTCATCTCAGACAGAGTACGCCCCTTTCCTTTCCGCCTAGGGCGCACACATTCATGCAATATCTGTGGGCACTTCCCTCTCCCTCTTCCAGGCGAGACACATCCCCAGAGCTCATTTTTAAAAAAGTAAATAAAATAAAATAAATTAATTTTAGAGACAGAGAAGACGATTCAAATGGGAAATAATCAAATTAATCAATACATTCGGATGCATCATTGCTTTTTAAATTAATCTGATTCTCTTTAAAGTTATATATATATATTTTTAATAAGATAAACCTTGAGTTGTGTGTTTGAAACAACTCAAAACATGTGATTAGAAAAAAATAAAATTTTGAAATATTCTTTTAGGCTGGTATGATTTTTTTTGAAAGAAAACAAATAACATTAGCTATTCTACATCAAATAGGTGACACTCTACATGCAAACAGCTCCAATGCACTTTCCCCCCATTGATATACAGAACAGCACTATTTCATTCTTGTGTCTCTTTGTGGAAGTAGTTGTTGTTTTTCTCTTTTATAGCTTCTTCATTAGAATGTGAAAAGGGTGGTTTGGGGACTGAGAGAGTGTCTTCTGGCCAAATATTGATTAAGTAGGTGTTTGCAGAGGCTATTGTTGTGGTGGAGAGAGGCCTGTTGCTCTCTGCCCCTTTCTCCTCTACCACTATTGTTGGCTTTCCTTAAGTGCTAAGATCAAAGCTGACTCATTTAGATTTATTTGTCTGGGAAAAGGACTGCTAAGGTTTCTGGGATAAAGTATACCAGGCAGCCTCAGGTCTGCATGGCATTAGCAAGTGGCTGGAACATTGTGGGAAAAGGATGTTTGCTGGGATGAATCTGATGCTAAGTTGTTTATATCTCCTTTAACTGTTGAGTTATGGAGGTAGAATTTACTCCAGTGTGCAGAATTGAAACAACATGCATGGTTGAGCTGCAGCTTTAGATGTGTCCGAATTAATTTTTTGTGCCATTTATCACTTTTGTCCATAAAGCAAGAATATGTCCAACTCAGTGTATCTCTAGTAATTAATTTTAACTGGAAGACTGAATAATGTGGAGTGCCAAGATTTTGTTTTCTTACCATGAGTGGCACTGAATTAATTGATAGCATCCTTTCCTCTATTTATTACTGTTAGCACTTTAGCCTCATTTAACTAATTAAAGTAACCAAAGTCATGAAAGAGGAGTAGCCACTCTTGTGGGATCCATTTATGGCAGTGGGGGTGAAGGGGAGAAAGAAGAAGAAGAAAAAGAAAGCTCAGAAATACAAACAGTCAAAGGGATAACTTTTCTTTAAAGGGAATCCCGCAGTGCCAAATTGAATGAGCCCAGTTCTTTCAAATCTGCCATGGTGAACGCAGTCAACATGTAATAATTGGTTTCATTGAGGTGCATTCCAACAATCTGCTGCCATTCTCCTGCCTCTATTGTCCGGAGGCAGGCAAATAGCCAGAGGGACAGGAGGAATCAAGTGCTGACAAAACATGAAAGATTTAGCTGCTTTTGTCAAAGGAGCTGAGTAGGACTTTGTTTGTGTAAATAAACTGGGTTACTGGCTCCCTGTGACTTTGGCATGGATTTAGAGTGAGGGAAATTTAGAGAGTAAGGAGAGCAGAAAGATCATATTTGTGTTCGGAAGTTTACCATATTTTAAAGCAGCTAAAGTGTGTATGCTGTACACTTTCAGCTCAAAGGCAGTCAAAGGGGAAATGATGACGGTAGCAAACCTCCACTAGCAGCTGCCACATCCGAGCAATCTAATCCAATTTTCAAAGTTCAAAACTTATATTCTCATGAGACATCTAAGAACATAAACAGATACATTTTCTCTCACACACAGGGAGCAAAAGAAACTAAGTAGCATGGCAATAACCCACGACTGTAAACAGAGAGATAGACGTTTGAATTTCTAGAACTTTGTCAGGGGTCCTTGCATTTCCACGGTGAATGAGTTTAAGATTGGAGGTTTAGAGGAGACCGTCTCTACTAGTCACAAGAGACAGAAGGCCTCAATGCAACCAGAGGAATGTCTGCTGCAGCCACATTTCCATTTTCCTCTCAGGGCTGGATAATGGAGAATTTTATATGTGGGCCTCACTCTATGTTTTCCTGTGTTAATAGTGCTCATAATGCTAGTTAAGCCTGGTGTACTGCTGGGGAAAAAACAAACCAAAATTCATAATATATTTCTGCCTTTGAGAATTGTAGATAGATAGATAGATAGA
>NW_023339796.1:13663347-13663530 GCF_004916995.1 Morone saxatilis | reverse complement strand
AGATAGATAGATAGATAGATTACAGCCCCTTCTCTGTCCCTCTTCTCAAATATAAATACTCAACATTTTTACGTTCTGTGTTGGCATGATTCTCAAGACTCCCTCTTTCTCAAAAAGAAAGAAAAAATCCACACTGGCTGATCTGCAACTGAATGCAGACTCTATGCTTCATTAAAGCCTCTT
>NW_023339796.1:13640303-13663247 GCF_004916995.1 Morone saxatilis | reverse complement strand
CGAGGGCAAAAGGGGGCACGAGGGCCAAGTGGCGAGCACCAAATCACTCTCCTCTACCCTGGGGCTCTCGCTGTCTCTCTGTCTCCTCTCCTCATCCCGCACTCCTCCCTCTCTCGTGAGTTTTTTCTAATAAGCCCATGCATGATGACTATTCAAGCATGAAAACATAGTTATCTGCAAATGAATGGCTGCTCTATGCTTCATTAAAGCCTCTTTCTCTGTTGGCACCCACATTGTGATCCTCCAATATTAATTCAAAGGACAATTAATGAATGCAGGCCAACTTTGAAGTAATGGGCTGGGGTCCTGCCCTGAGCCGGCCCCTCGGCGCTGATGTACTCTCCACATTCTCCCCACTAACCCCAGAGACACTGTGAAGTGACTGAAAAAGAAGCAATGAGCAATGGAAGGTCAAGGAGAGGAGCCCCAGTAGAAAAAGAACTCTCTATTTCCTTGGAAGTATTAGCCAAGCAAAACTCTGTGATGGGGAGGATAAAGGAGTGTGAAGAGAAAAGGGTCGGGGGCGAGGGGACTCTGCAAAGAGGAGCACAATGGGATAGTTAATTGAGTAAAGCCAGACAGCGTTGTCAATCACTTAACTTTGTTTAGCCTCAGTTTTTGTGGAGCTGTTTCGTCCAGCACATTGCACATTATGGACACGCCAGCACAACTCTGTTGCTGTTTTGATTAATGTCCTTTTTTACCTCTTTTAACAAAGAAATGAAAATAAAAAGAAATTTAGGATATGATTTTAAAAAAAAATGTGTTCCAAGTTACAGAATTTATTTCCTGCATTTGTCCAAACACAGGCATTAAAACAACAGCAGGAGTTGAAAATTTGCATGCAAAGCTTGTAAAAACAAAAGAAACACACCATTAATGAGTGTTTGTAGGGTTAGCGCAAAAGAAGGTGTGGAATGTTGAGTGAAGTTTTGTTGCAGGGTCAGCGGTGAGCCCGTCTTCGCTGCAGAGCTGCGCAGTAGCTGTGAAAAGGTCAGGGGCTAACCTAGGGTCACTTGACTGTTAAAACTATCAGGCCCCAGGAAAAGGAGGTTACAATAATGTTTGGGAAAAGATGACAACTGACCGACCGCCTGATACCAGATCGGTGAATCAGTGTTGATTAAATAACCTTCACCTTAAGGCTCCTCAACGTTGATCCGTCGTGTGCGTTCAAATGCTGGTTTTGTTGTTTACGGAGGGAGTGTTCTGGTTATTCTAAACGAGCTGATTGGTTCGGTTGTCTGTCTGGCCCAAACGAGGGCTGGGCTGAGGTGGACCTGGTTAGTCTCCATTTGACTGGAACGTGCGGCAGACTGGCTTGTTGCTTTGTCCCTGCGTGGGTTCTGTGCAGTTGCTTTGTCCCTGCCCCGAGGGTGGAAATGCCACCGTGAAACTGTCACCTAACTGCACCACGGTGGAACTAAATAATAACCACCACACACTGGGTACACATAATAGCCATGAAGGGCCATTTGTGGCTTTTTGTCACTTCACCAATATTAGACAGAGATACATCTTTCAAAGTCATATCGCCAGCTATTTCTTTGTCCGTTAAGTGCCAACCTCCTGCGCTTATTCGCTCCATTTTTTTTCCGTCCATCACATCATCATTTCCCTCTCTCTTTTTTCTCTATCTGCCCCCCTCTTTTCCCAGGCAGCTGCGGGTTCCTGGGGGCTCTTTAGCAAGTCAAGTGAGCAGCCCACTCACTCCCCATTTTTCCCTTAACTGTTAACCCCAGCTGAGCCCATACGCTGTCAGTTAACCATTCTTTTTCCTCCAGTGCATCTGCTCGCTCTGGCTCTATGTGGCATGCCACTATTTTATTCAGTGGCCCTACTCGCACTATGCTCTGTGGCCTGAAAGGGCCAGATCTACTTCCCTGGGCAAATAACTAGTTCATTTGTCTCTTCTGCCCTTTGTTTTGTGTTGCGAACACATGTCACCAGCTCAATTACCTTCTCTATTAACAGCCCCTGGAGGAAGGGTTAGCCAGCCCCTACCAAGACAAGACTATAAAATGCCCCATATGCTCCGCTTCTCTTTCTCTTTTTCACTGAGGCTCTTCATCCCATTCCCTTCCCTTCGTCCTTTCCCTTCCCTTTCTCTCTACTCCAGATTCCTTGCTTCTTTCCCTTCCACACTTTAATATCTATTTGGATTCTCTTCTTTAATTTTGTTGCCATTTAAGGCTGTGTGAATTTGTATTCACACGTGTTTGCATACATGGATGTGTGCGCCTGTGCATGTCTCTTCATATTAACATCTCATGAGTGGATGGGAGGGGGATGAATGCTTGGCAAGGGAAGCCCTGGCCGATGAAGACTATGCGGTAAACAAAAGCAGTCTTTATTCTCGCAGTTGGACTCCTCACTTGTTTTTTTTGTTTTTTTTTGCCTGTTGGAGGCACTGCTGCTGCAGGTGAAGCTAATGGAACTAGACGTTCCCCAAGTTCACATCTGTGACCCTCTGGAGTTTATCTTCCCTGCCTGTCAGTCTCCTCTCTTGATCGATAAATGGTTCTGTTTACTCTGAGCTGTAGCACTGTCCTTTTCCTGCATGTGTTTGAGTGAGTGTGCTATGTGTGTGTGTTTACAAAAACACCTGTAAATGCACTTTAATTCTATGTAAGATTGGAAAAAAAGAACCTGTTGAATTCACTTGTTGAATACTCCACAAAACTGTGCTAAACTCTACCGTCCAGTATAAACGATCGCTATCTACATTGATGTTATTAGTTTATTAACCTTACATCTTACTTTGTTTTGAAAAGTCTGTTGTAGGGATGATTCTGCAACAGCCCCAATTTCCGCTCGAGGGATAATAATCTATCTTTCTATTAAGATTCTTGTCAGAGCCACAGCCAAACTGTGAGCGGCTATGGAGTATTTTCAGCTCCCTGGTGCTTTAGCTGCAGCGTAAAATTTGATTTGGGTGTTTAAGTAAGGAGGTCGAGGCCTCCCTTTGTGTGTTTAGTATCCTCTTCTGCCGTTTGTGCGGGGACTGTGTGGGAACAACCCTCTCTGAGTCCACTCCTGCGCCAGCCTTAAAATTGATCCACAGCGGCGTAAGAGCCTTGTTTGAAAATGTCAAAGATGTGGATGCAGTGATGGGTGAGCACAGAGAAAGAGAGAAGTAAAGTGAATGGATGAGATGGAAGGGACAGGTCCACTTTTAAGAATGACCAGCAGCCCCCCATTCTCCTTAGCTTGGCACCCCACACCCCCTTCCCCAAGCATCTTCTTCAGGTGCCTTCAGCCTCCCATCTCCTCTCCATGTCAACCTCTTCAACTCCCCCATCCCCCTAGCTCTGTGCCCTTCAGGCCGTGGAGGGAGGGGATGAAGGGGTGCTCCCCTGCTGTGCCCCTCCACAGCCCCCAGTGGCCCTTCTCTGGACCCCTTTGTCCCCCCACCCCTTCTCCCTCCCACCCTTCATTCCCCCACTCAGCCCCTGGCCCTTCAGCCCCCATCTCACCCTACAACCCCCCCCCACTCCCCTGCTGGGCAGGTGACAGGCCCCTGAATGCGGGCCCGGGCGTCCCTGATGGCTCCTACAGATGGAGCGTGGTAATCGGCCCAATAGAGCCCTGCCACAGGCTTTTCCCTGCTAAGATACAAAGGCTTGGCCACATCACTTCCAAAAAAAAAAAAAAAAGACAGAGAGTGGGAGAGGAAGAGAGCAAAAGAGAAAGTACAAGCCAGAGGATGACAAAAGCAACACTGTCATTTGCCATTAAAGGAGCGTCTGTGACGGAGTGTTTTCTCTGTAGTTACTAATAATAAAAACAGGGAGGGCAAAAAAAGAGGGAAAGACAGAAATAAAGGGGGCTAAGGAGGAGAGATCCACCCCCACCCTGCAGTTAACGTGAGTTACAGTGCCAATGGGGAGCTTTCTCCTCTGAGGAGTTTTATGAGCTCTCCTTCCCTCCCTCAGGAATCTTTTCATTTCTGCGCTGTCATTGGTTCTCTCTCTGTCTTTTTCTTTCTTTCTCTGTTTCTCTGTCATTAAAATGGTAATGACATTGCATGTTACTTAGCCTGCTGTTACTAGTCTTCTCCTTCAGTGTTGCTTATCTGCTGATTAATGGAAGTGGCACTTACTGATCCCAACAATACTCACGTTTAAAAGTGTTCATAGGAAAAGTGTCAAGTTATATTTTCATGCTGTGTGGCCTTCTCCTTGTGCCTGTTGTATTAGAAAATCTGCTCCAACTGGCCACATCCTTACCTAAACAAACCACATCCAAAACTCATAGTGCACGTTCCAGGAGTATTTAAGCATCCAGCCAATACTCTGTGAGCCTTTATGCCAGCGTGGCACCCTTGGTTCAAATGTAATAAAGAGCTCTTCTCACCATCAGAATCTTGTGTGCTGGCAGTCCCGGAGCACAGCAGCATTCCCAAGAAGCAAATCCGTGTGTAATGCCTGGTCAGACACACACTGGCAACCGGCACAAACATTTCCTGCTTTGGCTCCAGAGGCTCCAGAAGCAAGGGGAGATCCCTGCTACCCCCCTCCATGTCTGACTTGGCACTTTTTAATTAAAGCTTTAAATCTGGAGGGCAAAGGGAGAATGAGCAGTCTGGGGAAACAGACTAGCCTGAGTCCTCTGCTGAAGCCTTTCTGTGGCTTACACCTGTCTCTCTGCTTTTGACTCTCTTATTCCTTCTCTCTCAGCTTAGGTGTGGCTGCATAGTCTGAGTGTCGAAAAGGTGCAGTGAACTTTCCTCATGAGGTTTAAGAGGTCCCTCTGGGGTGGATTTGAGAAGTGGATTCCAACTCTTTCTGTCTTGTGTCCATCTGTGTTTGACACATTGTCATGGACTACGTTCATTGAGTGAAAGCCTGTAGCCGAGACGCAGCAGATGCATGTTTGTGAGTGTGCGTATGACTGAGAAAGAGATGGGGGATTGCAGACATGTAATGGCGGACAAAGGCAGGCTGTCACGCTAGTTTGTGGAGCCTAATCATTATTTAATAGATGGGTAACCTCCCCCCAAAACGCAGCAATGGTCCTCTGTCTCTAGTCTCAAGCCTTCATTGATTCCCTTCTTCTGCTGAATTAGATCCCAATAGCTGTCTCCCAGTTGCCCAGTCACTCTCTCCTGCCCTCAACTGAACAAACAGATTAAGAAGCACCTGCAAAAGGGCTGCCTGCTCTTCACTTTGGGACCCTATCGGTATAGTGCACAGCATGGCTAAGACTGGGAGAGACACAGTGTCCCAGGGAATAGATGCCCCGGAGGGATCTAGTCCTCTTTAATCCGTGTTCAAGCAGCTTCTGGCTTTTGATCCCCTTAGGAACCACTGAGGAGTTTAAGGGAGCAGGAGGACACAATTTAAAGTTGCTCTGTACCATGTGTTGTCCTTAGAATAATCTATTGTCTCGGGTCTGTCTATTGTACCCAAGCTTAGTATTTACCCCAAATGTTCATTCTGTACCAGCCTGACTCATCTGAAGTAACCGTCTTGTTTGTTTTTTCAATTATAGCCAGCCACTCGGACGAGGGCTCCGACGTGGACTCAGAGCCAGGCCTGCCTCTGAAGAGGAAGCAGCGCCGCAGTCGAACCACCTTCACAGCAGAGCAGCTCGAGGAGCTGGAGAGGGCATTTGAACGCACGCACTACCCCGACATCTACACACGGGAGGAGCTGGCTCAGCGTGCCAAACTGACGGAGGCTCGAGTTCAGGTTAGACACATGCCCTCTTTAACCTTGACGTCCCGGAGACCCCGATATTGACAGCAGAGCAATGTGTCCGTCCGTCATGGATATGTGTCATGTGGGCGTTAAATTGCCTTGGGATGTTGCCACACATTCCTGCCCCCATGTCTGACCCTCCTTCTCCACATAAACAGACACAGACACCACAGATACACAGCACCCACTGTGTATGAAGACAGATTCCCATTTTTGTCAGACTCTCCGCAGAAAATGGGCTATGTAAAGATCCCAAAATAGATGCCTGATTTAGATAGTGTGCTAATATAGGCTTTAACAGCTGTAACAGCCCTCTGGCGTCTGCCCCTGAACCCAGTGACTTGCAGTAGCACATAAAGATGTAAAGTCTGTGGTTTCACTGCAAGCTCCAGATGTTAAGATCTCTATCAGTTCAGCTCCCTGTAATGGGCCAGGGAGACCTTACACACACACTCTCTCTCACTGTCCGTATACGTACCGTACAAGTGAACCCATTCTATTGAGTTAGCAGATAAATAAACACTAAACACTCTTGTCTCTGCTCATCTCTCAGGTGTGGTTCAGCAACAGAAGGGCCCGGTGGAGGAAGCAAGCAGGAGCCAGTCAGCTGATGGCATTTAACCATCTCATCCCTGGTGGTTTCCCTCCATCCGCTATGTCAGGCCTACAACCCTATCAGCTGTCTGACAGCCCCTACACTCCTACTTCTATAGCTCAAGGTGGGTTCAGCTGAACACACCCAAACATACTTAAAATGTATCCTTTAAAATTGTGGCACAGAATCTGGAATTATCTTATAACAGCACCAAAATGATTTAAAAATGGGATTTTAAGGTGAATGTTTTATTCTCTGCAGCATCCGAGCAGCCCAGTACAGTCCACCGACCGCAGCCTTTGCCCCCCACCTCCGTGCACCAGAGTGGGCTCGGCTCGTCAGCAGGCTCCCAGGATGGAGGCTCTGCATACTGCCTGTCTTCTGGACGTCACGGGTTCTCAGGATACTCGGACAGCTTTGTGACCGGGGCAGGACACACCAACGCTGTCAACCCCACCATCAGCAACAGCCTCTCACCACAGGTCAGTCTCTACATCTGTTCTTAACGTACGACACAGAAGTACTAGAAACGCACTAAATCTATGAATATCTGCAAACATCTACATACACACATCAATTCTGTTTCAAACACACAGACAAACCTATCTTCACACGTATGTTGTCATGCCATGGAGCAAGGCAACGATAGTTCTTCATGGCGTTTACGAAATGCACCATATGGAAAGCTAATGATACACACGAACACACACTCCTCTGTGTGCGACCTACGAGGTGTCATTGCAGTGACATTGATGAAAACCTTGTTAGGCTAAGAAACACGGTAGCTTTTCATTTTTGTTTATTCTGATGGGTTGTTTGATGAATTTAAAATGTGGCAAACGTCAGTCTTTGGGGATGGAAAAGGGACCAGACATGAGGAAGGATGTATGGATGTTGCATGATGACACAAATCAAAACTGAAAAGACAATTATGGCCGATTACACAGTCATCAGTGTCCATCAGTGGCTCCCTACCAGCCCAGAAGATGGACTAACAGGCGGAAAACGAGCTTTTAACCGCCACAAAGGGTGGCCGGCCCACATGCAATGCATGCTGGGTACTAATTCCCATGAGAGAGAATCTCAGACTCCTGTCAGGCACAGATAAAAAACTGCCTCAGGCAGGTTTGTTACTATGTGAATGCCTCAGGATGTATATATATTGAGAAAAAAGATCTTTGTTGTACCTGCCAGGGTGCATGGTCAGAAAGTGGTAGGTGGCACCATTGTGGCTGAAGGTATAATTGACTGCTTTGATATATGAGCTCTAGTTATGGACTTGAATGTGTTGTTTTCTTCTCAGAAACAGCCACATTTACTTTCAAAACATTATTCTTTGGGGTATTTTTAATGTCACTGGACAAATAAAAGTCTAGAGAGACAGGGGAGAGTGAAGATGACAAACTGCGAGTGTGGCTGATGAGCTAATTTGTACTTCAGTGAATGACTTTGAGCATAACTGGCATGCAAACCTGCCCTCCTGTAACTGAGCGGATTGCTGTGGTGTGAGTTCACACACCCACAGGGTCACAGAGTGACTTTAACTCCAATAAAGAGGCCAAAGGTGCCATGGCCTCATGGATGGTTTCAGCATTAACCTTAGTGAGCAGCTCCGTACAGAATGGACATCTCATCTCGTGCCTGGAATGTTTTCTCAGTCTGGAATTGCAATCACAGAATGTTCCAGTGTCTTAATTGATTGGAATGAAGTAATCTATCCCCTTGTAACAAAGTGTGTAATTTATGCAAATGATTCACTTTGTTGGCTAATTTGTTTTAATTCATGTATTCATTGCAGCTGGTTGAATGTATATTGCAATACAGTTTTCTCTATTTCGGACGAGGATAGAATTAATTCCCTGATTTTAACTTAATAACAGGGAGGAAATGAGAATTGATTAAATTCTATGACATTGATAGTTAATACACGAAGACCTGTCTGCACTTAGAAAACTTTACGGCTTCAATTTCCTCGGATAGCTACACAACTTGCTCCATTTTGTGTTAAATCCTCCCTGGAATTATCTGGCTATCTGAACTCCAAATCTGTCTATAAAAGCCACTCAACTCTATCTGCTTTTCTGTATCCATCAGGAGATTCAGAGGTTCAGTTGAATCCAGATATGGTCACATTAGAGCACAGTGGAGTTTTGATATGGATAAGGTTTACTTTAGATAGGTGATATTCTTGTCTGAGCAGTTAGCTCTGTATTCTGAGCTTCAGGCAGTGGTTTCCCTGTGGTGCGAGATCTCTGGCGTCTCGCTGCTGATCTGGTGCATACCAAAGGAACCCTTTCTCACCAAGGAAGCGAGCGGCCGGGATTTGCACCCCCCTGAGACCTAATCCCCGGAACAACCTCAAAACAGACACCATCGGGAACTGCTGCCGTTTCAGTTGCAGACAGAGTGTATGAGCGTGTAGATAGACACAGACCCTTTGACACAAACATGTACTCACATACCACTTATACTATTGTGTGTGTTGCGTTGGAATACACAACATGTGTGATACACTGGAAAACTAGGAATAGCCATGATATTTAAGTGTTTATATTCATTAGCAATGATTTAACTAATCAATATTTAAATAAACAATACAAATTCTTCTGACACTTTAAGGACACATTTGACTGTTTTAAAGCAGCATGAAGATAAGGTTTTTTATGCACCTTAAATATATAAATACTCTCATTTTTATGGGCTCTGTGTGCAACAGACTTATGTATTTTACAGTGTGTCATACATCCTTAGCAGTAAAAGAAATAGTGTTTTGGTTGTAGGCCCCATTGATGTGTTCTTCAGATGTGTGAGGTCAGATTACTCTGACAGGCCAACTGTAAATTACATACATTAAAGACACCTACGTACGCCTTAGTGTGTGTACATATGCATGTGTGTGTGCCAGCTGGCTGTCAGTTGCGTCTTTCCGGGTTGCTTTCAGTGTTTGGTTTTGCATTCTGCTTTAGCTCTGTTTTCTCCTATATGGACTGTAACTCCTGTTCTCCCTTTAACTTCATTTTTTTAGACATTTTCATGACCTTGCTTCTCACGCAAACCTGTGTGCAGCTGTTCACAATGTATCACCGATACCCCCACACCCCTGACATCAGAGCAAAAAATGCTTATATTACACATGACCGTGCACAGACACACAAACACACACACACACACACCTACTGTTAAATACACAATTCCACACGTAGGAGAGGTAGCTCTCACACACAAACACACTCTACTCCTCGTTCCCACATACCCTTTGGCCTCTTCACCCTGGCCTCACAAGGACACGGTGATTTTAGGGCATCAAGAGAAAGCGAGAGAGGAAAAGAGACCATAACAGAAAGAGCATTGCTCTGAAGGGCCAATAAATCTATGGACATACAAATCTGTTTGAATTCTACTTATAACTAATTAAGAACAGATCACATTATATAAATTTATTGTTTAAATAATTTTCATATATTACGATTGGCCAAAGTCAAACTTAGGCTTATTATTTCTTATCTATCTATTCCATTTATGACACAAAGCTAGGCAAAATATAAGTGAATAAAATCCTGTGCATCCATACATTTGACAAGATAACTCTAACAGAACCATCTGGTTGGTGAAAGGGTTGAACTCTTTAGCCACCATCAGCTCCTCAATCAGTCAGGCAGAGTAAAAGAAAACCACATGTGTGAGGGAAGCCAGTAATAATGTTTTTTTAACAATGAACAAGGAGAGAGGCCTACACTTTAGCCCACCTGAGTAGAGTGAAAAAATTGATTGAATCGCGTAATGTCAGATTTTGGTTAAAAAAAGAATCCATTTTGGAGTTTTTAAAACTACTGGTAACACTTTACTTTAGGGTGGGACCAGTTTACTTTGTGACATTTTGAAAATCTTTTTGACTTTGATTTGATTTGATTCTGTTCTTTAATCATCTGATTTGCCTCCATGTGTCCCCTCAGGTAATGGGTCTATTGAACCCAGGTGGAGTGCCACATCAGTCCCAGAGTGACTTTGCCCTCTCTCCACTGACCGGAGGGCTGGAACCTAACAGTGGCATGGCTGCCAGCTGTCATGGCTCCCAGCGCCTGGAGGCTATACCAGGTCTGACCAGTATGCCCACCCTGCCAAGCACCCAGTCTTACTGCCCACCTTCCTACACCTCACCAGCCTACGCCATGGACCACCATCCATCCTACCAGTATGGACAGTACAGTCAAAGCAAGGTATGCTGGAAATACAAAATTTTCTTTAAGATTTCTAAGAAGTTTATTTACTACTCTCTTAGACTTTCATTTCTATATTTCAATTTAAATGATCGATAATTGATTTGAGCGGTTATGTCCTTCTATAACCCCTGCTCTGGCTATGCAATTTAGTTTATATTTTCAAGTTAATTGCGCAGTCCCCTCTAATGAGCGAGCTTCTCAAATCACCCTGCGCTGCACTGAAATTACATGTCTGTTAGGGAGCACTAGTGGCCAGGTTACCTCAGTTTACATTACCATCAAGGGGCTATCCACGTGGCCTGATGGAGGGGCATGTCCGGGTCTTATCCCGACACACACATTTTTTACTCACTGTCCTTTCTTGACCCCGTATGATGAGCTTGCCCATCAAACCCTCAGTGTAGCTCACCTAGCCATGTAATGACCCCTGTGTAACAAAGATAGCCGCCCAAATGAAAGGAGCCACTTCCTAAAGCATGTTTGACAGGAGGGTGGGGGGGGGGTAGCGCCGGGCACGGCGGTGTGTTGCTGGGGCTGATCTGAGGTACACTACCACATGTTGACTGGGCCCATCAGTGGCAACATCTTGATGTCATTAATTTAGCCAGTCCTGGGAGAGACCCACATGTAGCTTTTGGGGGTTTGGTGAAATGTGTGTATGTGTGTGTGTGTGTGTGTGTGTGTGTGTGTGTAAAAAGAGGGTAAGGGGCTCTTTAACAGGGGGCGATTATGGCCCTTGGCAGGCCAGGATTAGAACCATGTGTCCCACTGGAGGTCAGATTTAGAGTTGTTATTGATCAGTGGAGCAGAGCCAGAGATCCAGGCTAAGGCTCAGTCTCAGGCTAGTTTTACTGACCACATTAGGTTCAAAGAATGTCAAAGGAGATTCCCAAAGCTCTTCACCTGTTTTTTGAGTTTTATTATTCAACCTAGGACCCCAGTTTCCACTCTCACCTGCTCTTATCTGCTCTTAAACACCCCCTCCTTCTTTCACAGTTCTTCCCCTCTCATTTAACTTCACATTCTTTGCTGTGTTGTCCATCAGAGGTTTTAACCAGTTGAAGCTGAATAAAATGAACCTCCCATTAACCTTCTATCTTTCCCTCTTCTCCTCAGGTGCCTTTCATTATATGAAGTCCCTAACATTGCCTGAACAGGAGGCTTCCAGGCCAGTCTGACTTTCATCGCCAGAGAACACCCCCCCTCCACCCCGTGCCTTTGCCAAACTTTCCCAGCCCTAAGGACAGCGAAAGAGAGTTTGGGCGGGTGAAGGGGTAGAGGTTGTTCTCCTTCAGCAAAGGGGGAACCAGTTGATATGGAGGTGTAGTGATGGCGATGGAGGGGGTTGACTGGAATAATTAGGACCAAAAGGCACAGCCTCTCCTGTTACCTGGCAGTCGCCTTGCTTGTACGTCACGTCATGCTCCGAGAAGACGGGTGGGGAAACGGGAGTAAATACATTCAAAGTTTTGTATTTGATTTTTGTGATAAGTGGCAGAGATGCAAGTTGGGGTGGACTTGGTGAGCCCCATGTGCTTCTCTTCATCACAATGTCTTAGGAACAGAATATTTACTGTATATTGATGTGATTCTTGTGTAAGACATTGGAGATAAAAAAAAAAATTTGACTACACCGGGAAGACCAGCAGAGAGGCATGAATCGAGGCGGAGTGGAGTAGTGAAACCACTGCAACCCAAAGAAAGTGCAATACATTCATACCTCATGTGATGTAAATTAACACAGATCAAATGCCCCGATTATACCCTCAGAAATATGCTCTGTCTTTTCAATGTCTTTAAGTTTGGGTTGTGTGCATTGATCAATCAGGGGAAATCATCAAGCGATGAAAAAATAGCAAACGTAGTTGTGATGTCATGAAGCCAAAAAATTCTCTGCCAGTGAATACATAATTCAGTTTGACAGTTAATTTTTATTTTGTTTTTTTGCATGTGTTAAATTAGTTTTCAACAGGAACTTGCAACCATTAGTTCCATTTCTTATTTATTTAGTGTTGTTTAAGTGTTATGTCTCCTCTTTGCATCCTGTATTAAGCACTCTTAAGTGCTTAAGTAAGTCTTACAAAATGTTCATTATACATGTTTCTTTTTGTATAATTTTCATTTACATTTGTGTAAAATGATTTTGTTGTAAGGAGTTTTGTGTACAATACAGCACTATTTACTATTTATAATAAACTGTATGAAAATGCAGAAAGTTGTGACTTTGAGTGGGTGTCATTATGGGATAACAGGGTTGTAGCTGCCATTGAGAAAATTGAGGTCTTGCCCTCATTGTTTTTCTGTTTTTTTTTTTGTTTTCGCAACCCGGGAGGAATTTACAGTCTATAATTAAAAACTGCTACATAGAAAATATGTTATAAGCTAATTATAGCATTTTTAGACTCTGTTTACATTACATGGATTTTAGGCATCAAATAAATAAAGCCTTCTTCTTGGCAGTGTGGAGAAGGTTTTTAAACAACATTTAGGAAATGTGAATTAAATTTATAGTATAATTTATATATTTAAATTATTATAATTTATATTTTTATAGTATAATTGTTTAGGAAACCAAATTAATTAAAAAAATAATAAAGTGATTAAAAAATTTGAGGCCTTTTCTGGTCAAACAACAGAGTAGTGAGTAGTGCCTTGGGGGACTAAAGGCATCAAGTCAGTATTTGTTAAATCTTGTCTATGGAGCTGGGATTTACTTTTTAAACTAGAATTTATCTATCTTACTTTCTTTCTTTCTTTCTTTCTTGCCAGCTGTTGATGAGGAAGATAGTGACACTACCTACGCTCTGCAAGTTGCATCCCTTGTGCACCCTCCTGGAGCATTAAATCATAAATATATCCCCTTTCATAAACACTCCTTTTGGACAAATTCCTGCTCCCTAGGGGCTCCTTCACACCCCTTAATGACTAAGGCAGAGCTGCTATAAATTATATGAGCACAGCGGCCCACAGTCATACCAGGACATCACTCACTGACATAGCTGTACAGGGTTCAGAAGTGTTTTGGCTATCGCTGCCAAACACAGACAAAAACAGTGTTCACCCAGTTGGCAGACTCCTCAAAGGTTACAGATATCACGGCCGCATTTTTATCACCTTGTCTTTTTTTCTCCTTTCTTTTCTCTCCGGTTTAGGGATCATGTATGCAGCTGTCCGTGTCATTCACAGTATATGTATAAAGTAAGTGTGCATGCATGAGAAAACACTGAATGTTTGTTTTTTAATATGTTTTAAACATTTCCGTGTGCATGCATTTGTGTGTTAGCATGTCTGTTTGCGTGTTGATGCTCGGTGCGACGCAGAAAACAGATCATATCAAGGCAAGATCACATTACTCTTTTTTCTTTACTCTCCACAAACTTTTCTTTTTACAAGTGCTCAAGTTGTAAGACACAATGAGTGAAAAAGCCAAAGGGGTTGCTTTGGAGCAGAGTGTCAGTCATGCAGCAACACACTGGAGACAACTTAACCTCTGACCCCAACACTCTTTGAAATGAGTAGACTACTTGACCGGAGCTGACAACAATCCAAGCGTCTCTGCAGCTTCCAAGACCCCAAATTGAAAGTGAAGGAAGGAGCACAAAGAGAGGACGGACTGAAAAAAAAAGGTTTCAGATATAGGAAAATAGGAAAAATAGTTAAAAGGGAGCTTTAGAAAAAAAGTTGAGCCAGAATGTGCTTGGAGAATTGTAATCTTAGAGTGTATGACTGATTCATTTTGGATCAAAATGAAAAAAAACATTCCGTACAAATCATTCTGAGGTCACAGTTGTGCTTTTATGTTACTTTGGCTGCATCCAATAGGGCAGAAAAGGACTGGGCTTTATCTTTGAAATACCACCTTATCAAGTCTCTTGAAGAGTGGGTGGATGACTCACAGCGTGCCTTTCCTAAAGTGGTGAGTGCCTGCCTCTCACACTTTCCATCTGAAGTCCCTTCTCAGTCGCCCTGGTCCCTTGTCTGTCTAATATTTTTGGTTTATTTTGTTTCTATCAAGATCCTCTACTCAGTCCGACTTCCACCTTTAATTTAAGTATGAAGCACGTGAACCGGACCCTCCTGCTTCCTCTTCTCTCCAGATGCCAGCAGATTCTGGAGGACACTGGTATCGACATCAGTGGACAGCAATTCAACGTGACTGTCTCCAGCAGCACAGAGAGCCCTCTGTCCGGCATCAGATCAGCGTCCAACATCTCCAACTCCAGGGAGACTTACGACAATGCTTACTTTTACATCCTGTTTGTCATGGTCTTCTACTCCTTCCTTGCCATGACACTTTTCAAGTGCTTAGGCAGCGACGAGGAGAAAAAGGACCCCTATGAGGAGTTCATGAGCACTGGGCAGCCGTCAACACAAAAATTCAACACAGGCCACATGGTGGAGAAGTTTTACTTTGAAGAAGAGAGCAGCCTGTGAGCCACAGGCTTTCTGAGGAGAAGGAGGGAGGGCATGCATGCATGGGGGGGATGTTTTGACAGTCACCAAGCCAGAAAAACGTCAGTGCGGACTACTCAGGCAAGACCTGCTAGTGATTTTGCAAAACCTGTAGTAAGTTCATTTTTCCCCTTTTTTCCCCTTCCATCTGACAATCAGAAATCTCACGCAAAGCAGGCAGGCCGGCAGCCGGCGGGAGGAGACGGCTTCCTCTGATGATCTGAGAGAAGGGTGGAAACATGGAGAAGTGTGGGTCAATGGCAGGCCGGAATCTCCTCCTGTGAGGCCCAATCAGGATCAATAACACCGGGGCCTTCGACATGCACACACCACAGGGAACCAGGGATACCTCAGCAGACTGATGGTGTGGACAACATGGACACTGTGTGTGTGTGTGTGTGTGTGAGAGACAGAGAATATTGACCTGCCATTGGATTTTCCATTCTCTGAATTCAATTTAACTCCACTGAACATGCTGAACAAATTAGATAAGGGTTATTATTTTACTGCATTTAAGGCACACACATTTACAAGCATTTATATTAACTTTGCATTTTAAGGATTTTTATACATACCTTTCTAAACTGTTTATTTAAATCTGGACATACAGTGTGATTCTAAGCTGTGTCATTTTACTCTATAAGATGTACAATAATTCGCCCCTTTATTGCAGCACCAACTTTTAAACTGCAGCCATATGCCTTTAAAATGTAAATGCACGCAAACAATGTTTCTGAATAAAATAAAAAGACATCCCACTCTCAAATTGGTTCCAATTAGGGCCAAAAGCTCCGTGCAATAGCCGGGACTGAGCGACATTCCTTTGCCATTACATTGTAACTGATCTTTGGAGACTGGACGCGCGGCTACAGGGCCGCTTCAACCTCTCGCTGACCCCACATGATCTAAGTTTACAAAGCTGTGGCGAAACGTGAACCCGAAACTCACTCTGCAGAATTAACTTCAATTGTGGGATCGCGGAGAGGAGCTTAAAGAAAACACACGCTTCTCATTTGCACCACACGTCGCCAGCGGTATACCTTTGCGCGGAAGAGGAGGGCCCTTCAGGTTAGGAGACCGAACAGGTACTGTGTGACCGCGCACCCACAACACACGCACCAGTGAAGGAAAGGAAAGAATAAAGAAGTTCATTTACATTTTTTTTTTTTTTTTGCTTTAAAGGGCTTCTGTGCAATTAAATCTCCGGGGTCAGAGGTGGGTCTGAACTGACAATGCTGGTCTAATTTGAACTATCCGCTCCTAGAGGTTATGCCGGTCCCCGAGGCCATGTGGACCTGTTTCCTCTTCTTCCCTCATAATTACATTTTTTGCCTCATCCTCCTCCCTTGAAGTGCTGGGGTCACCACGCGTGGATCCTACCTGACCAAACAACACCGCCCACATATTTAACTCTGACCAGATAATGCTGACTGAATAAATATGTGAGTCATTTTGTTACCTAAGGCCTGAAAATGTCGATGGAAATATAATCGCTATTTACATTTTATCATATGTATTTCATTAGCTATATTGTAGGTATACGGAATTCGGGGAGAAAAATGTTATTTTATTAATTTATGCATGCAATGTATTTGTAACTTAGTTAATAAAAACTAAAGGATTGCAGTGCGACTTAATTACTATTTTGTGCAAAAGGCTAAAAACCCTCATCAGCAGCATGATTTGCTGCAGCAGGGGCGGATCTAGAAAAATATTCATGGGATGGCAAGTGTAATGTATGCTTATTTAATCGTAAACAATCACATATATCAATATTTGTTTGGAGAAGTCCCCAAATGAAGATATTTGTACTAAAACATTAGATTATTGTGGCATATCAGTAAAACATTTAATATAAATATCTAAAGGTGCTATTTGAAATCAATAAATTGTTTTATTTACAAATCTTCAGACATTTTTCTAAAAGAATATAAGTTAATATGTCTTTTTAGTCTGGAATGTGGCATCAAAAGATCATTAAATTAATTTCCGTTTTTTAAATACATTCTTACTAAAATGAATCTAAATTCATATGTTGACAACATTTGAAACCAAACTGGGGTGGCCAGGCATATTAGAGCCACCATGCCACCCCTCTGCCCCTGCCCATGGGGGAATCTCCTCAGGAGCAGACACCTCCTACGTGCATCAATCAACAGTGAAAACTCACAATGAATTTTCACACGATGCTCCATGGGATGCATTGGGTGCAGTGGGACCGGTCACACAGATAATCCACTGGATGAAATTACGCTATTTCTCAGGTGTGTTTGATGTGTCTCATCTGCAGGGTGCAGCCTTCACAGCTCTGCTGGAGAGAAACTGAGAGAACAGAGAAACCACACACACTGAATACTCAAGGAAGCGTTGTATGATGGATGGTCTCTTGTGATACTGTAACTTCAAAGGCCAGTTTGCAAATGTATATGTACTAATACTAAATATAATCCCCACTGAGACATCTGAAGAGAGAAAGGCACCAAAGGAAATGTATGTTACCTTGCAAACTATTAACCACATAGTGTGTTTAAGACAAGTCTATTCCACTGACTGTACCTGCATCTGTGCTGATGGTTATCCTGGAGTCTGGTCAGAATCTGTGGATATGTTGCCATCTGCTGGTAAAGATGTGACACTACTAATATTCAAATATGCACTTGTTTTCTGTCTGTTTCAAAACCGAACAAGCAGAGGTGTCGGCAGCAACATGGCGATTATTGTTGACTCAAACCCTGACAACAACAATACAACGAGAAATGGAACCAATATTCAACAGCAAGAATATTTCAGCAAATGTGAGTGTCAGCATGGGAAATCTGCAAATAAAATGACTTACAATACTTATCTGCAGTTGTGGAGACTGTATGCAGAGGTTGTAGGTCTCATCTGTGGGCCAGGTGCAGTAGCAAACTGTTGTTGCTGTGGGTTTGCTGCCATCTAGTGGTGTATTTTTGTGGTATTTGGCAGTGCAGTGGGTAGCATATATATTTCCTTCAACTGACTTACACTAAATGCCGGGTCTGGTTGACTTGATTCTTCTAGTTGGTAAAAAGCTTACTAGTGTTGACTGATGTAGTGGGTCGGGTCACATTATGTTGAGACCACTATCGGGACAATAATTTATAATAACATACTGTGTGTGGCTGGGGTTTTAATACACTACAACCACCAACAAGACCATTGATAAGACCCCTGAGGATTATAGTAGAGGAGAATGTTATGGACGCCACAATGAAGCTTATTTTTTTCTTGATCTGAATTAGAAATGAGTCATTCTGAGTGCCAATGTAATCTCTTATTTTGTAAAGCAGCACTGATGAATGACCTCCCACTTACATGAAATATAGCATCAACAAAAAACGACAGACAAATGCAGATTACTGCTACCATTATTGTTCATGACCTACAGTATGGACCTAGACAACAAATCAGTGAATACGTCAAAGAACAAATAGTCTGTGTTTGTATGTAGTTATTTGTTTTATTTTATACATAACTGTTGATTTTGGGATATTTTGATATACAGTTTCATATCATAAACATTGTAAGTTGAAGCTGTATATCAGTTACCAACATGCTTCATTTTGTTATATTTTTCTTTTCTTAAAAATAAGATGGCATGCCATGACAATTCATTCTGAACACTTTATTTAAATGTTTTACTCCACATTGTAGAGAGGCAGCAAATTCATCAGAAGAAGGAAGTACAGTGCGAAAGAATTCATGGCTGACTAGCAAGAATGGCAACATTACTGTACTCCGGACAAGAATGATCCCATTGTTTGCCAAAGTATACAAACTATGTTACTCTTAGAGATCTTTGCTTTTCCCTTGCTATAATGATTTTTACAGCAAGGGAAATGAGGTAATGAGCTACCCTGACAGGCTATATAAGTAAAGAGAGTTGCTGTAGCTACCTCTGAGAATCCATAACTGGACTGAAAACCACAAATGTAACCACATTGCAATATAACTTTAGCCTATATAAGTACACATAATGAATTACCACATTTCAGCTATTTGAATTTGAACAACCATTTGTTGCACATCACACTTTTTTCCACCAACATAATCAGACAGTGATAAATTATATTTCTACCACTCTGTACAGGATATTTACAGCACAGCCAATATGGTATAAGACATTTAAGCACTGGGAACCCGAACCTCTCTATATAATATATGAAACCATACAATCTGCAGACACCAAATTACTATATACTATATACTGTACTCTACTACTACTATACTATAGTCAAATCAAAATGACCGCTTCATTAGCATGGATAACCAAACTACCAACAACCAAGTAAAATCAATACTAAAGCCAATAATCAAGAAAAAAAAGTCAAATAAAATGGCCACTGTTAAATTAGATCTAATTAGAGCCTAAGCTTATTGCAATAGCAAAAGTTTCTCTTAGGGACCAAGGCAAGCCAGGACTTCCTCACTATCCAAAACAGCTATTATTGCTATTTTAATAAAGGAAGACAATAATAAATGTCTTTAACACATTATAGTCTTATTCCATCTCCCAGTTTTCATTGACCGGAAATGACTGAAACACCGCCCCCTGCGTTGTAGTGGTAAATGTCACTCAATTTGTTTGGCCAAACAGTTCAAATGCACAACAGTCGAGCAGACCGTGGAGTTTACCTACAGAATGATGAAGTTGAATAATATCGAAAAGTAAACTATAACTCTTAGAGACAAACATACGGAGCCCCCTGGTGACATTGGATAAAAAAAAATATTACTATTCCTCGTGGTCACGCAATAACTATAGTAATGTGTGGCCACGCATTATTATTTTTTTATCCAATGTCACCAGGGGGGCTCCGTAATACAAACAAGTGGACTGTGAAGCAAACTAGTCGCCCTCTGGCCTCACGACGAGGAGAACACATTGAACTGCTAAGTCAAACAGGGAGGGCTGCTTTGTTTTCTACTGATTTTCCCAGTTAACGTTATCCGACGATAGCAGCGATGGAGAGCAGAGAAAATGAGGAGTTCTGACAACAAACTAAATCACCATCACAGCAACAAGTGCAGTGGGACATTTCTGAATTTGACATGGATACTGACACCTCCACATCCAGGAAAAGAGGAGAGGATGAGTTTGGACATCAAATAACGTGAGTCAAACCCCTCCTCTTTCTCTCTTTCTCTGATGGTTTCTGTGCGTGTCTCCTTATGATGATGTTATGGGAGTACCTTATATTCCCATTGTTTGGACTTTGTTGCTGTTGTGTTGTTGCTGCTCTCCAGAGATTTTCATAATTTGGCCAATTTAGCCTTTTTTTTTTGTTACTCAAAAATGATTTGTGAAGGAGCCTGGCCACAGGTTCTGCTGTAGTTGCTTGAAATACTTTATTCATCCTAGTTTTGTCTCTAAGCTGTGCTGTAAAATGAATCCTACTTTTTAGGAAGGACATGAAATACTAGGGTAAACCCTAAGGCTGTAAATTGGCGAGAATCTGACGATACGATATGTATCATGATACTGGGGTTACCATTCAATATATTGCGTTATATTGCGATACTGTAAGGAAGGTCCTATATTGCATTTTTTAGCCCTCACTAAAACACTGCTATTTGGGGTTGGGGGTTTAAACAGAAAAATGAATACAGTGTTTTTGAGAATCAATGCAATACCATTAAACAAAATGTTGCGAAATGACCGCTCTCGATATTTCCTTTCACCCCTACTAAACACAGGTGTTACCAATGATACTGATTAAGGCACCATTCCATTTAGTGTAGCAGTAGTCTTTCCAGTGAGCCAACATGGACGATAGCAACACCCTGACTCTGTTTGACCTTAATGGAACAAAATTAGTATCATTGGTTGCACCTATTTCAAGTACAAATGGCTGCTGTGAAAAATGTCTATACTTATATATACTTATACTGGCCTTGTTGACTATTTTTGTGTCCCATATAGACTGTGCAAGTCAGGGATTTGATACATGCGGTAATACTTTAGAATCTGTCAGTGGTTCTAGTGTCCAATCTTTTTAGTATTCAGTTGTGACATGTACCTGGATCAGACGTGAAGCTTTATAGTGCGGCATATAGTGTTACATAGGAAATGTGTACATTTATTAAAATAGCAATAGTTGCTATTTTGGTTAGTGAGGAAGTCCTGCCTTGACTTGGTCACTCAGAGAAAATGACACTGCATTTTGTGTTTCCCCGGGAATTATAGCAGCAAGAGGGGGTAAAGTGTGATGCCATTGACGGTACCAAATAAAACACAGTTACCTTGATTAAAATTAGGCATTCATCTGGGTTTGAACATTGTTATTAGGGGACACTAGGGCTGCTCCCTAATAGTTGACTTAGTTTTTAGTTGCTGAGAAGAGTCTTCGTCAACCCACTTTTCATTTGTCGGATAGTCGCAGGAAAACAAAAAAACAACGTCAAACTCTGCTGTGCCACGTCACCGGGATGAAAGTACCTTTTCTCTTGTAACATGTGCTGTTGCATTTGCTAACTGTACTAGCTGTTGCCACTAGCTAATTAGCAGTCCTATTAGCTCACCCGGACTGGGAGTTCGAAAGGACAGGGGGAGGATACTGCCAAGACAGGAACCCAGTGGGGGATACTCCTAAGGAGCAGTGCCAAAATGAGCAACAGAACTGGAGCAGAGGCCAGCTGATTTACAGCGGCTCCCACTAGGACTATTCTGCAGATGAAGAGACAGCCGTTTCAAGCAGGGACAGGAGAGGTATAAAGCGGAGGAAGAGGAGCGAGTTTGTAGCATGTTAATTAGTAAGAAACTGTTAATGTTATGCATCATCCATTGTATCAATATCAGGGGGCAGCCCCAAAGTACACTACTATGTATGTAATATATAGGTAATCAAATGTGACATATTATACCTTTTTAAATTACATAATTCAACTTTTGACCCATCCTCCTCCCTTTAAGTGTAGGAATTACCACTTATCCTTCTTTAGCCAAATAGCATTTCCTTGATCTGTTTTCAGCCACTTAGCCTCCCTTAACAGTTAACTCTCAATTAATAGTTATTTTTATGTCATTTTATAGCCTAAGGCTTTAAGTAAGCGCTCATCTTTAACAGCTGATTAAGTTTAAACAGATTATTCTGTTGTTTCTGAATATTGTGCAGGATAGCTGTTGCCCCACTGATGGATGCACACATTGGCTGAAACTGGCTCTTTCTCAGGTAGGTTTGATGTGTCTGAAAGTTGAAGTGCAGCCCTCACAGTTCATCTTGAGAACGATCTGGGATACAAGCTGCGAGAGAGAAGACACTTGCTGATTAGATATAAGTGACAGAGGTGTGTGTAATACTGTTTTTTGTGATACTGTTACGGCACAGTACACATTTTAAGGTGGTTTGTACTTACATTAGATATAGCCTCTACCATCCCATCCTTATTTTCCTGATTATTGGATAAAACAGAAACTTTGAGGTGAAATGTCACTATTTGGGCATCTGAAAAAAGGTGTAAATAGAAATTATTATAATTAGAAACTCATAATAAGGTACAAATCATATACTTCAAGTAATGCTTGACTAATGCACTCAAGTTTGAATACATGAATGAATGCAGGATGTATAATGAATGCCTATTGCTCCCCATTAACAAACGATCCATTCACTATGTGTGATTAGTTCACACACACTTAATGGATGGATACAATCATAATGACCAACCTGGAGCTGTGGATGCTGAACTTGCAAGGCCATCTAATGGTGTAGATGTGGCACTGCCGCTTTTTTGGCTGGTTGCTGTGGTAGCCAACACTATGGATACTGAGCTTGTGCTTACATCTAATAGTGCTGTAGTGCTGCTGGTTGTACTGGGTGGTGTTGTTGAAGAGACTATGGATGGCGAAGATGGGCTCATATCCGTCGAGGTTGATGCACTGCTGTTTTTTGTTCTGGATGCTGTAATAATAGAGACTGGCAATGCGGAAGTTGTGCTGGTATCTGAGGGTGTA
>NW_023339796.1:13634990-13640203 GCF_004916995.1 Morone saxatilis | reverse complement strand
GATAAAAAAGATAAATAGGTAGGTAAGGTGCAAAGAGTTGTAGTTGCAAGATGGTGGTAATAGTACTGATGATATGATGGTATTGTTATTGTTAATAACACTATACAAGATATACATACAATAAAAAATATAAATATAAATATGTAAATAGAAATGTGATAAAAGATAAGAATATTGTATCTAAAGCAAGTAATGTAGTTGTAATGGTAATAGTTGTAGCAGCTAATAGTCTCTAGATTGAGGGGTTTGTGAGCATTTTTGTGGCTGCTTGGCAGAGCTGTTAGCGTCCAGGGATAGGTTGGCAAGGGTCACTCTAAAACAGAATGAAGGTGGTGAAAATGTTTAAAAACATCTTGGTTGGATGCAGCTGAGAAACATGAAAGGAGTGTTGGAGTAGGCATTGGATGAAGGGGTATAGAGTATAGAGTATGAGGTGCTTTTGTGGATATTACCTGTATTTGTAGTTGTTGTTTGAGCTAGAAAATGAAGAGGCACAATGACATGTCATTTCATTGGAATTTCAGAAAAACAACATTTAAGTTGAGGCCTGGCTCGAGATTAAAGAGAAAGAGACTGGCTTGGATGTCATAGTGAAATGTCTGCCGCAGCAACAGTGGACAATCAGAGAATGTCAATTTCCTGTGTGTTCACATAAAAGGTCGGTGTTTGCATGGACAAGTTGCACCAGAGAAGCATATTTTACAAATAAAGTAGTGATTATTAAAGAAAAATTAGGAAGTCAAATACATAATTCAGGCTAAAAGCAACACAGTTTCACAAAAGACAAAAGATCGCTGACTGTGTGAATCCATACATTAGGGCATGGGTAGATTCAACAATAACTACATTTGTGTATTCTGTTAAATTAATGTGTTGCTTAGATTTTTTCTCAGTGGTCGACTTACTTTCAAAAACTTCTTATCACTTCAAAAATCTTCCAAACATTGTTGTCAATTACCATTATAAAAGAAACATTCCTTCACACTCACATTACCTGCACCCAAATAGCAAAAGTGGGACATGGCCAGTCTCTATAATATAAGAAACAAAAAGGAATCTAAAATTATAATAAAAGAAATTCATATTAAACTTAATTTGAATACCTGACTTTAACCTGTTGATAATTCCTGAACTCCTGCACTCATTTACAGAGCTGCACAATGGACTAAAATGCACATGTGAAGGAGGCATGTTGTAGCAAAGCTAACAGAACTGTGACTGAAGACTGTGGACTGTTTTGGTCTCTATTTCAGAACTACACTGAAATAACCCTTGTCAACTTTCCTCGCTAATCCCAAATCGAACAGTACAGGTTTGACAGAAGATCACAAACGACTCATCAAAATTTTCAAGGAATTACTTCTTTGTCTTGACAGCATTGCATTAAATTGCATTCTTATGAGGGTAATTTTCATGCAGTAGTAGCATGAATTTTTATCAATTATCTCTCACCAACATGTAATATGATAACCGGTAGATGCTGTTTATGTTCTACATTTCTCCAACCGGCTGAGGCATGTAGTATTTGAATTATCATTTGACTTAACTTTTTACAATCAAGTCAAAGAATAAAAAAATAACGCTTGCTAGTTAAGTAACTGTTTATCAACCTTGTTGTATCTTCTGTCCTAAATTCTTTATCAGTTAAACAACTTTTTGAACTTTGAGATATTTGTGCCATCACTTAAATATGATAATGTTTTACTCACCTACATATAGGGGTAGCAACCCGAACATGACAAAGAAGTACAATGCAAACCAATCCATGACTCTGTGTGGCTACTCAGTGTAACCACAGCTTATTTATACATGCGCATGAACATCACAGACATTTACCAACGCCCATGCTCACAGGTACCCTCCTGACAAAAAGAATCCTATTGTCTGCCAGAAAAAACACAGAATATCATGTTGCAGATGCAATGTAATGGTTTTTATTTTCTTTTCGACAGAGAGATAATGGGTTACACATTCAGACTTGGATGGACTTAGACATAGATATGTCAAGAATGCTATTGTCGTTACACGGAAATTACTAGACCAATGGCAACAAAAATTTAACCACAGTGCATATTTTCATATTTGCATAAAAGTTTCAAAAGAAAACCTACCAATGCACAGGCATTCAAATACACATTATGACCAAGTGCAAGCCACATTTTGAATAATCATTTATTGCACATTCAATTTATTTCCAACAGTGTCAGACAGTGATAAATAATTCATTTGAAGTCATGCAGAACGCATATAATAATAATGCAAGTGCAGTAGTAGGCAGCAAAGTCTTTTTACTATGATATACTTATATATACTTATACTCATAACAGCAAGAATTTGTTATTTAACTGTATTTATTGGCCTGAAAAGCTGGAGGTGGAAAACAAAAACAAAACAAAACAAAAAGTACCAAGTAACTATTGGGATTGGGTGTGTTGTCGAAGAAGAAACAAAATCTGCATTCATTCTGTTCTTATTTTACAAGGTGACAGATATTATCAGTGTGGACTTTTCTTGTAAACTGCCAAAGTAATGTTTCTACTAGTGGTCAAAACCTCTACAGGGTATTTTTGAGTGCCATGTCTCATCCTTACAGCCATCTGATATTCACACTCTCCAGCTCTCTCCAAACTCCTGAACACTCCTGGCTCTGGTTCCATCAGGCTTTATCCAGTCATTCCGGCTATTACCGTCAAAGTTCCCACACAGGCCCCCCACCTTTCTCTTATATATACGTGGTAGAATGATCTCTGCAGGAACAAAATCAACAATACAATGTCAATTTATTAATTGTATAACTATCTAGAAAATAAAATAATTGACATGGGATGGGATGGAATGATACATTGAGATTTCAAGGATTTGTTATAAATCCTGTAAGTTCCAGGACTCCTGCTAACGCTAAATTATTTAATGAAGTGAAGAACAGTTACCTGCTGTGCTGTGTCCATCAAACTCCACTGAGAGTCCAAAGTCCGTCTTCAGGTAGATGCGAGAAGAACGCTCCCGGATGGTTACACCGGCAGTAGGTGAGACAGGAGTATTAGTTATCCTGCCATCCACCTGGAGGGAGTTAAAGAGGGGGATGTGTCAGTGCAGTTCATCATGTTCAATATGACATGCCTGATCTAGTAATTGTGGCATTTGACACATTTTTAGTAATTTTTAGCATGGCTCAAGGGATGGCAATGGTAAGTCTTGAGTATCAGTGGTCTTTGGATATTAAGGTGTGCCGGCCTTCTTAAAATTTTAAAAATAAAAGCTCAGACTGCTTTTTAAATTGATAATCACTAGGGTTGGAAGATTTAACAAAGCTATTGGATTTTTGTCATTTTATTTTGCTAATTTATTGGTCTGCCTCCAAAGAATGAGAGCCGCTCGGTGACAGACGTTCAGCGACACAGTACACACACTGAGCCAAAAAACAAGTGAGGGGAAAAACAGCTTTACAGCCAGTGTATTTTCACATCTAACTGTGGTGAATTAAGGGCTTATTTCGACTACTTTGATGTTTGTTGGACAGACGGTGGCCGGTTGGGAAATTTAACATATCATCCAACCCCAATACTCACATAATATCTGACTCCTGAATAAATATAACATTAATACTGCAGCTTTTTAACATGCTCACTCTCGCTCTCTCTTTCTCTCTCTCATACACGCACACATATATGTGTAAAGTGCAAGCAGGGGAATAACATATGACAGACCATAATTTAGCACATAGTGCATCATCTGCCTCGCTGCTGTTGTAACACCTCCTGCTTATGTGCCTCAGAGCTTTCACAAATGTGACAATATTGTGTCTGCTGAAAAGGTTCCACAGGAAAATGAGATGAATGTTGTAAAAATGCTGTTGATACTCACAACCAGCCTTCGTTTCTTCTTGAACTCCACAGTGTGATTGTATACTCTGATCTTAAGCTCCTGCAATCTGTGGTGTTCCTTGTGCTCTTCACTGTGGTCATGACGACGAAGTTTATCATCATAATCTTCATCATAATCTTCATCTTCATCCCTGACTCTGTGACTGTGGTCTTCTTCACTGCTACTATCATCATCATCAGTGCGTGTATTGATGCCCTCAATGTAGACATCTGGAAGGATACTTGGCAAGTTCTTGGTCTGGACTAGAACATATGAGTGCTCACCCTCAAAGTCATGCTTCATTTTGTCAAAGGTTCTGTACTCTCTTTTGATAGTGCACTCATTGAAGCCTGCGGAGCAACAAGGGTAAAGCAATTATTAAATTAAAATAGTAAATAGGCTGTACCATGGTCTAGATACATCACAAAGTTAAATATTGGCATTTACAGCACCTGCAGACTGGCAGTCATAATTGCCCTCGTCATTTTGAAGGCAGACAGCGTTTCTATCGCACCCATCTTTGTCATCGCAGTCAATCTTCCCCACACCATGGTCTTTCTCACATTCACATTTCTGACTGCAGTGATTGGTGTACCACTCTTCATTGAACTAGAAGGAAAGAGTGAGTCATCATACTGCTTGGATTTCAATATCCATGTGCATGTTCACGCTTTCAGAAAGTAGTATGTATGTATGTATGTATTTGAAAATCAAAACTGTATATGTCTCTTGTCATTGATAAGGAGTCACTCACCTGATGTTTGTTGCCATTCCTGTCCACACATCCACATTGTTGGATAGGCACACAAACCCTCCCTTTCTGCACAAAGCCTTCATTACATACACATCCCTGCATACAATCCTCCTTGTCACTGCAATGTGGTGGGCCATTCAGGTATGTACAAGTGGGCCTGCAGGCAGGGATACAAGTGGCGTAATGACTGTTCTTTGGGCAGGAGGGTGCTAGAGAGATAGACAGAAAGGTAGAGACAGGGTATGGTAATGAGCTTAAAATTAAAACAAAAATCGTCTATACAAGTTTTGCCACTGGTGTCTAACATCTGAGGTTTCAAGTATAGATAATAGAAAACCCAATTCATTTTAATTATGATTTTTTTCTAAATAAGGAAATGCAAGCTGATAACTTACTTGGTACAGGTGTAGTTGATGTTTGTGGTCCAGCTGTTGTTGTGGGTCTAGGTTTAACTGTGGTTGGAGGATGCGGTCTATTTGTTGTTTGTGACTCTGGTTGAGATGTGGTTGGTGGTTGTGGTCTAGCTGTTGTTGGTGGTTGTGGCTGAGCTGTGGTTGTAGGTTGTGGTCTAGCAGTTGTTGGTGGTTGTGGCTGA
>NW_023339796.1:13617402-13634890 GCF_004916995.1 Morone saxatilis | reverse complement strand
TTTAATGGTTGTTGTAGGTTGTGGCCTATTTGTTGTTTGTGACTCAGGTTGAGATGTGGTTGGTGGTTGTGGTTTAACTGTTGTTTGTGGCAGAGTTTCAGTTGGAAGTTGTGGTCTAGTTGTTGTTGGTGGTCCTGGTGTGGCTGATGTTATTGGTCTGGTTGTTATTGGTAGCTGTGGTGTGGTCTTTGTGGTTACAGTAGCTGCTGTTGTTGTGGTGGTCATTGTAATGGTAGTTGTTGATGGTGGCTGTGGTTTTGATGTTGATGTTTGTGGCTGTGTAGCAGTTGAGCTGTTTGCTGGAGGAAGCTCCGGGACTTCTGTTGCAGCTGGATTGAAGGTTGTGGGAGATGGGGTTGTTGGTTTAGCCAGGTCTGTAACAACATTTCACAATAAATTTACATCAGTTTTCAGTTAAAATCTCTATGAACTAAATTGAATGTCAGTAGGAAGGCAGAATTACCTGCACAGTGCCCATGATGCAGCGATACATCATCTATGGCCACATCAGACTGATCGTTGGAACCTCTTCGACCCTCAAAAATGATCTGAAATTAAGTGCACGGGTTAATACACAGAACCAGTTATAGCACCGAGATTCATTAGGTCATGTTATGTTGGTTTTTTTTGCAGGTAGTACACTGTTATTATTATCACACTTATTATTATTATTATTATTAGTGTTTTGCTCTGACATTTCAGGTTAGGAGAAGAAACATATGATGTTAGTAACCTCACCTGGAAAGCTCCAGTTGTTGTCAAGTCTACCTGAGCCATTTGCCACATATTTCCTTGGTCATTTCTTTTCCACCAAACAGCGTCAGTTAATCTGTTTTGGACCGAGTAGACATGGAGGCCCATTGTATCCGCTGAACCGTACATATGGTACCAGAACTGCAGACACTGAGGACCAGAGTAAAAACACTCTGAGCTGATGAGACGAGCCGTGTCTCCATGCGACACACTGTTGGCTTCGATATAAAGATAGTGGCCATCTGGTTAAGGACATGAGAATTAAGTAAGTTAAAGTTACGCACAGCAAGTTTTCTTAAATAATGTGATGATTTCTGTTTTAATTATACATTTGAGACATGTAAGCTAGAACTAGATGCTAAATGTTCAGACTGCAAATGTCTTTTAAACAATGACATAACAATAAAGAGCAGCTCTACTGGCACATACCCTGGAGGTTAAATGAAAAATGTCTGAAATACAGTACACAAGGAACTCTTGGCCACACAGCATTTAGTCTACCATTCTGGTTTGACAAGGAAGCTTCAACAAAGGGGTTTTGACTAGTTATAGGTGTGTCTGTGTCTGATGTCAATCTCTTCATTTTTTCCATGACAGTTCTAGGGCAGTGTTACTTAGATTGGGTCAGAAGGCTAATTACCCCCTGTGGTGTGATCCGAAGAAGGCCCAGTCATCATAGTAGGAGTGGACCCACTGTTTCTTGTCCAATCAAAAACATCCGTAAGAAGGTTACTCCACTGACATAGATCTTGTTCAAAATTACAGTTGAGTTGGCATACTGGAAACGAAAGTCAGACATATCACTGACGTACTGTGAAGATCACAAAAACTGAAAGTGAAAATAAAAAATTATGGAAATCAACACTAGGGCTACTATGTACCTGGGTGTGGAGGTGGTCTATTATCTGAAGCTTCAGTAACATTATCATTATATAAGTTGGTTGTTGCCTCCACTACGGGAGGTATGGTGACATTTGGTACAGGTGGCTGAGCTGTAACATTGACCAGAGGAGGCTCTGGAGCTGTGGTTGGCACAGGTACACTTGGAAGAGCTGTGGTGTTTCCATCAAGTTCAGGAGGACTTGTTGTCACAAGACCACCCAGATCTGCAACAGTGCAAGAATTGTTGATAACAGTGTTAGTAATTGCAAATATTTAAAACATTTTACAATTGTATGCAAAAGTTGGGCAAAGGTTTTAGAATGGCTCTCATTGTCCCCTGACTTAAACACAACTGAAAATCTCTGGGTACATCTCTAAAAGACCTGTGTTTAATTAAAGACCTGGCTATACAAAGCGTTTGCAAGCTGTCCGAGTGGGTATTACTAAATACTTACAATGTAGGATGCCCAAACTTTAGCACATGCCATAATCATGTTTTTATTTTTGTTCAGTTTATGATATAAATGTAACTATGCATTAATGTTTGCGGAAAATATTGTTTGTGTGTTGTGTTTTATGTTATTTGTTTTATGTTGTTGTGTTTACATATTTTCAAATATAAAATGCACTAAATATGTAATTTATCAAAGGGTGCCTGAACTTTTCCATACAACTGTAGTGGTTTTTATTCTGTGTGGATGTTTCCTACCAGAGCATTGACCACGATAAAGCTTTACATCATCCACGGCCACGTCAGACACCTCGCTGGAGCCTCTACGCCCCTCAATGATAATCTGAGTTTGGAAAAAAAATTGATTTGTTACTATTCGTAAGACATCTGTTGTAGTTAATATTCTATCATTACGACACCAGTGCCTGGTGGAAGGTGTCTGACCTGGAAAGCTCCAGTTGTTGTGAAGTCCACCTGAGCCAGTTGCCACATATTTCCTTGGTCATTTCTTTTCCACCAAACAGCGTCGGTTAATCTGTTTTGGACCAAGTAGACATGGAGGCCCATTGTATCTGCTGAACCGTACATATGGTACCAGAACTGCAGACACTGAGGACCAGAGGCAGAACACTTAGAACTGATGAGACGAGCCGTGTCTCCGTGTGTCACGCTGCTGGCCTCGATGTAAAGATAGTGACCACCTAGAAAACAGGAATGAAATTATCAACATTCTCAGATATACTTACATGGTAACATCGCTTTTCCCATTACTTCTGTGCATTATCACCATTTACAATATAACATAGCAAAAGAGTGTATTACCACCAGTGTGGTCAGCAGAGGGCCCAGTCAGCAGGGTGGGGGTGGAACCACTTTGCCATGTCCAGTCAAAAGCATCTGTGATCATCTGATTCCAGCTACAGAGGTTGCTGTCAAAGCTACAGTCGATGTTGCAGACTATAAGGGAATCATTTGCAAAAAATTAACATGAAGTATTATGGCCCTTATGCAACTTCCTAAAAAGTCAGTCAATCTGTAACTTCAATTACCACTAAGAACGGCACATCCAGTATTTACTGGACTAGACACAAATGTTAATTTGTAACCACACTTCTGCTTTCTAAAGCAGAAACAAGTGGCCCATTAAATACAGCTTCATGCACTTACCTGGGTGTGAGGGGAGGATTTCTGCAGATGTGGAAGGAAGTTCAGTTCCACTAACCAGGCCAGGAAAACTACCTAAAGGAAGTAATTATTGACTGTTTAAACCCTGTGATATCTGGTCTTAATTTATTTGCGCCATTACAAATGTTATAATTTATTATATCCTTAATCCAATATAATGTTTCGTTCCCCTTTTTGATAGAGGTGAATGTCACCTGAGCATGAGCCAAAATGCACGGAAATGTCATCCATGGCCACATCTGATTCAGCATTAGAGCCTCGAATTCCCTCCACTATAATCTGAAAAAGGTAGTAGGAAAATATGTTTCACTGTATAGAATAAGATCTTTTGTCTTTGCAATAAAAATGTGCAAAATTCAACCAGCATCTTTTAGGCCCATATATTGTGTGTATATCGTGTCAGACTTACTTGGAATGGACCAGACACTCTGATGTCAACATTTACTGGATGCCATTCTGGTCCCTGGTTGTTCATCATAGACCAGAGCTTGGTAGCTTTATTGTCTTTGAGCAGGTAGATATTGAGGGCCATGGCTGAAGCTGAACCATACATATGGTACCAAAAGTGCAGGCAGAGTGGGCCATCATAATGGCACATTGAGCTCAGTAGACGGGCTGAATCTCCGTGGGTTACACTATTTCCCTCAATATAAATGTAGAAACCAGCTAGAGAAATGTTGAAAATAGCACAATAAACATAAATAATGGAAATCCAATTTAGCAACACAACAGACGTGATGGTGTGGAGTGATAACCGGTTTTACCTCCAGTGGTGTGGTCTTGGTTTGGGCCAGTTAGGGTTGATGGGGTGGGTCCTGAATTTCTTGTCCAGTCAAAACTGTCCTGTATGAGCTGTTCCCACCCACACAGATTTTTTTCAAAGTCGCAATTCATGGGACAGACTATGAAAATGCATATAAACACAATGGAAATGATGATGAAGCATTATGAGCTAATTATCTGTACAAACCTTACAGTAGGAAAAATATCATTTTATTTTAAAATTAATTGTCCACAATAAATGATTATATTCATCCAATCTGTAGATAATTACCAAGGTTATTCAAAGTTATTCAAATACATTTATATTCAAACATCTATAAATGTATAGATTGTTGAGCAAAGCATAGTCAAATATAATATTTGGTTTTGAAATAATTAGAAATTATGCCACTGATTATCCCAACCAGTAACAAATAAACCTTCTGAACCCTGAATGCTCTTACAAGTCTGATCTTGTGTTGGAGATGTGGGAGTTGGAGTTGTTGGAGGAGTTGCGGTGGTTGAGGGGTCAGCTGAAATGGGAACAAAAAAACAAAACAAAAACCAAA
The DNA here is from genome assembly GCF_004916995.1 of Morone saxatilis. NCBI lineage: Eukaryota > Metazoa > Chordata > Actinopteri > Moronidae > Morone > Morone saxatilis. Next base: position 13,630,288 of record NW_023339796.1, on the reverse strand, counting down.
CAAACAAACAAAGAAACAAAAAAAAAAAAGAAATGAGTTCACCACTTCAGCCTTTTTTGGCGGCCTGTGTGATATTTTACGTTAGGCCACCGCCTCCGCATCTAAACCACCTAATTTCTCCAACTTCACTTGTATCAGTGACAAAAGAAACAAAAAAGATTCACTCAGGCTCAGACTATAGGCAGTTGCCTTATGTGATGGGCTGATCCTGTGCCGTAATGAAAAGAATAAAAAGCAGGAGCAGAGAGTTTTGAAGATATCATTGGTAAAGAGAATCAATAAGTACGAAATACAGGACATGTAACAGAATGACTTTATCCAATCTTCTGTACAATAAATCAACAAAAAAGAATTCCTTAAATTTAGTCACAACCAATATCATTACCACAGTAACCACAAATGACTCCAACACTCACCACAGGCTGTGCCTGTCTGCCAGTTGGTCAGCTCCACTCCTGCAACTTGGCATGCTGCTGCATAGGACTTCAGAGATTCACATAGTGTGTGTTGGTCACCACTTGTGGCACAGTAGTCATACACACAACTATTGATGTAGATGCTTGGGTGAATGGTTTCATGGCAGGGCTTAAAGGCATCCCCTAGCAGCGTGTAGCATTCATTGTAGGCCTCATTCTCCTCATCATAATCACAGTGCCTGGGATCATTTGGATGGGAAATACACCTGGAGGAGAAAGTTTACACAATTAAAGATCTAGACATTTGGATTTATCGTGCCACTTTAAAATAAGACAAAATAAGTTAATGGTTGATTATTTAACAACTTGTTCTAATGCATTAATAAAAATACATTTTGGGTTGCCAGGTTGTGAACTTTGTGTATATTTTTTGCCAATCAAGCGAGCCAGGTTGTGATATTGTGTGGATGATAATAGATTACTACTTATGGGTAGTAACTATTTGTAGCACAGACAGCTTTCTCTACAGAGAAGATATTTCAAGGATTTATGTACTTGGGCAGTGTGCTGGTTGAATGTTATTATATTCATTATGTTAAATTAATTGTGAGCATATTTGCATACTGATTATAATTGTGAGCAGGTATGTTTTCCATTGGGTTTAACCCAGGGCTGACCCCTAATAATCTAGGAAACTCTAAATTAACTAACAGCTAACTGTACAAGTTGCTGCCAGCCTGCCACCAGCTTGTTGTTCTATTAGATGACTGATCAGGCGAGATTTGTTTACACCGACGAGAGGGCAATGGAGCTGGGCTGAGCAGTCTCCCAGTGACTACAGCCAGAAACGAGCACAGCCTCCGACACCATTGGAGGTCAGGTTATTTACAGCGGCTCCGACCAGGACTAGACACATGGGGTTCGGTCAGGGACAGGAGAGGCGTAAAGAGGAAAAGGAGCGAGTTTGTAGCGTGTTGATTTGTAAGTAATGTTATACATAATCCAAGTGTTGAGTATTTGTTTTTGTGAAGTTGGAAGTTTTTTGTGCTACAGTCAGTTTTTGTGAAAGTTGACTAAAAAGCAATAATCTATCGATCACATATTTTTTCTGGCCAATTATGATTTGACGGCTGATTGAACTGGGAATCCCCATTGTTATGGTATAAACTGTCATACCAATAATTTAATTTGTGCTTATATGTATGCAGATGCAGTTTATGATAAAATAACTTACTCATTATTGCCTTGCACCCTCCAGCTGTCACCAAACTCAAACGGCTCAGTAGCGTTTTTGCCTCCTGGTGTTATGAAGTCATCGTCCTGTTGTTCGGAGTACGTGCCACACAGTCCACACAGTTCATACTTGTAGCGCTCATCCACCTGAAGGAAGAGCCTGTTCTGCCCATCTATCATCATTCTGAGGCCAAAGGTCGTCTCCAAGATAATATAATTATTCTTCATGTACACCCATACTGAGCCGTATGTACCATTGGTTGAATACGGAAGTTGGACATGGACATTATTCACCTAAAGAGAGAGAGACAATCCATTATTTGTAATTAGTTTATTCTTGTGAGAACTGAATGTATTGTAAATGTCTTACATAAAGCAGCACTAATGGGTTTTTTTTCTGCTGGGATAGTTTGTGCAACTAATTAGCTACCAACTAGCTGTTCAGGGCAAAGTCAGCTATTAGTTTCTGTATTCTTGTAAGCCCAAGATGACAAACAACTGACTTCCTCCAATGACCTGACACAGAGTAATAACTGACAGCTATAAACATGGGTTTGTTGATACTAAAATCATTAGCCACTGTCATTAATGAATTACAGCAGATAATACAGAACAATGGCACTCCAAATCCAGTAAACAGGCCACTTGCAGGTCACGAGACAATTGCTTTCCAGTGTCACACAGAACAGCCATTGTTACATTCTTATGCTATAAAAGAGTTGCATTTTGGATTGTCTGATATTTTTGAGAGTTACAAGGAATTTCCATGCTTACGTAGATTTCTCCGCTCTGATTCAGGGTGAGGTTTAGATCCTCAACATGAAGAGTCAAAGCTTCCAGCTTGGACCGGGTGAAGTTCTGAAGGGGAGGATGGATGTTGTGTCCGATCACAGTAAACTGGACTGAGCTTTCTTCTCCGCACGTGGTAGTCAGTGTGTAACTGCACCCCCCTTGAAAATCATAAGCCATTCCATCGAAGGTGATATAGTGTGGATCACCATACACACTGCAGGTGGCGGGATAGAAAGGGAAGCAGCCTTTGACCCCATCCTTGACTTTACAAACCTCATTGTCTGTGCATTGCATTGTGGTGCACTGCATGTCATTATTACCCATGCACTGGCACTGCTGCACACACTCTCCTTCTAACAGTGTTGCTCCTTTCTGAAGGCAAAAGAGAGTTGTGTGAATGAATTCTGGCGCTGTGGAAGTGAATAGGTGAATATGAAATTGTTCCCTGTTCATCTACCCTACTTACCTCATAGTGTTTTCCATTATACCAGCACCCACAGTCCTCTGCTGGGACACACTTTCCCCCACTGAGTTTGAAGCCAAAGTCACACATACATCTTTCTTCGCAGCTTCCACAGGAGCCAGTTATATCCAGGCTGGAGCACACTTCGGGACAGCCATCAGCACAAGAGTTATAGTGGCTGTTCTCACCACACTGAAGTGCTGAAAGGGGAAAAAAGAGGGGAGAGCATGACCTTAACTTTTATTGAATTATTATAGTCAATGGTTACCCCTATTTCCTTATTTTAATAGCGGAAGGTAGAGAAATTAATGCAGGAAGCAATAAAGCAACATACGGCAAAATGTAGAATTCTTCCATATGGGTATGGCAACTCCAGCCTCCTGGCAGATATCAGCGTAGACATGTAATTTCTCACATAGCACCACTGGGTCACCATGAGTAGAGCACATGTCGACCACACAGCCCCTGAAGTAGCTTTCTGCCTCCAAGACTGACTGGCAGTCAGTGAAGGGCCCAGTACTAGAGAGGAGGCCTCCACAGTACAGCTCACTGGCATACTCCGCCTCATCCAGTGGGTCGCACTGATGAGGTACTTGAATGGTTTCACAGGAGGAAGGGGTTCGCCCAGTCTGCCAGCTTTCAGCCAAAGCTGTAGCGTTGTAAGTAACTTCACCATCAGGCTTTCTGAAATCATCTCCTTTAAGGTAGTTAAAGTTTCCACACAAGCCACAGACATTATCAGAGTAAGTAGGTGGCAAGTTGATATGGACAGCACCAGCGTTGTCATATGAGACAGAAAGACCAAAGCTGGTTACCAGTACAACAGCAACGGGGTTGCTCTTGATAACAGTGCCACTGCTGAGGTTCAGTGGAAGCTTTCTCCAGACCCCATTAACCTGAAGAAAAGTATACACTTTAGACTTTGCATTAAAAGTTTGCATGAAAAGCGGCATTATGAAGACAGAGATATCTTTGAGAACTGATAAGGCCAATAAGTCCAGGATGTTATACCACTAAATAACAATAAACTCAGTTATCAGTAGAATGGGCTGTAGATATGGGAACTGCTTGAACTAGTACATTTCACAACTCATCACTGCATAATGGCAAGGTGTCACGAAACTGAAGTTGTACAGACAGTACTTAAGTAAGGACTTATCATAAGAAAATGTTTCATTTCAGTCAGTATCAATAATTATTAATAACCTGACCCATTTTTAGTGAAGATCAGGTGGAAAAAATGATTAATTTTAATTACAGGTAATGATTTTAATGGTAATGTTAATGTTAATTATTATATTATGCTTAATACCTCTCTGCTTGTGGATTTTTTCTTTAAATGTAAGGGATGTAGGCCGTGACTGAGGACATGTTGTGTACTCCAAAGGGCAGAAGCCGCTTTGGTGATTCACTCATAGCATGCTCCATTATCAAGAGATATGATATTGGCTATTTATAAGCCAGGGCGTATTCATTATGCTTTCATTGCATTTAATGCATTTAAGTAAAACTATTGATATTCTACAAAACAATTTTCTTAATGCTATCCCTGATACATATTGTTGCATTGCCCAACCTTATAAAAGTCCTTTAGGGAATAAGAATACTGTATGTTGCTAAAGGGCAAAAAATAGCTTGCAGTATACAAGGAGGCTGTAGATGGTTTGGTCTGCAAGTTACTGTAAAATGCAGTTGAAGTAACTCACCACAACGCGCTGTGTCTGCCTTTTCAGCAGGGACACTCTGAAGTCCCCCATCCCCACAATGACCTGTTGAACAGTTGGCAGAGAAGAGTTCTTGTTCTGCTCGTTGACCACTTCCACACTGAACATAGGCAGGGCGTCAGTGGGTGAGCAGGTCTTAGCCAGTGTGTAGGTGCAGGGAGCCATGAAGCGGAACAGCACTCCATCAAAAGTGCTGCAGTCTGTGTGACTGTGTATAGTGCACGTCCCAAAGGCAGAAATCCCATTGGAGCCTCGTCTTTGAGGACCACAGATTTGGCCCTTAGGGCACTGAGAAGGAGAGCAGGAGAGCTGGCCAGCAGAACAGAGGCAGCGGGTGGACTCATCTGTCCATAACTCTGTGTTAGATTCACACTGGTGTCCTGTGGGGGATGTGACCGAGCAAACAATCGCTTTATATTCAGAACACCATCTGGCTAGGAATTTCTGAATAGTAACATTAATGAATTCCTGTGTAGACTATTCTCAATTATCTTAGTTATCCGACCTATTATTCATGCAAGTGATTTTTATTCTCAATTATAATCAATCAAAAGAATGAAAAACATTTTTACTGCCTTACTAAAATTGTGAACTTATGAAACATGATAAATTAAGATTTAAGCTTTAGAAGAGTTTTGTGACATAGGATCTCTGAGAAGTGATGACAATGACAATAATTGATTGATCGATTTTTAATTTTTTAATTTGATGAGATGAAGTAAAAAAGAGTAAAAGAATATTTACCACATGAGCCTCTTCTTACACCTATCTGGTTAAATGTGACCTGTCCCTCCATGGACACTGCTTCAAATACAATCTGACATAAAAGCAGATTATCTATTTAGATATATACAATACTATATTTTAATTCCTCAGTTTATTTACAAATGGTTATATGCCATTTTACCTGAGTTCCTGGTTCAATGATGTTCAAAGGGACAAACACTTGTCTCCAAGAATCCTTGGGGAGGGGAGGTGACGTCCAGAGTTCCACCAGACCCGTGCTGCTTTTTAGCAGAGCGCGGAGTTCTGACCCTTTAGCTGCATCCGGGGCTAGGTACCAAAACTCCAGACAAGCCTCCCCCACCAGACCCAATGGACCACTCTCTAAGATATTCACTGCAACATCCTCTGGAGGTGAAAAAGGGCAAATAAGACAATAGATGCTTTCGTCCATATAACAGAAAGTGACTAAGCTATCTTTTTAAATGGTACCAACGTAAAATGTTGTTTCTAAAGTACAAATTTCATACAAATACAAATTCAATCACACAATATAAATGGTTTTAAGGGGCTTTATTGGCTTTAATGGACAGTGACAGATGTAGAGTACAGGAAAGGGAAGAGACAGAGAGGAGATGCCACGCAGCAAAGGGCCAAAGGTAAAAGTCGAACCAAGGACTAGCCTGGGTACATGGGGCACCAGCTCTAGCAGGTGAGCCATCAGGGCAGCCCAGTAAAACATATTTTTAACAATGCAGGTGAGGAATTAAGTTTTATGTTGTATCATAAATCATATCAGAAATAGCAAACCATTCCCTTGTCTTTATTGCAATAAAACACAAAATACATTTGTTTTGTCGCAATTAACATTAAATCCAAAGTGGCTGTTAATAGTGTTTTGTTCTAAATTTGAACATTAATTGCAGGCCCCTTTACTTTGATTGCCCCTGGAAGAACACCAGGGTATAGAAGATTATTAGCCTGCTTCAGATCAATTAGTGATATGCAGCGAGGCACGGACACAGTCTGTAGATTAAAACAGAACTGTGGACTGATGTTCCAAACCCTTTCCAGGAGGGTGGGACACAATTAAAGGTTACCACATTCAAGTTATCTCTTAAGTATCAAAGTGAACTCATAACTGAACTGAACTGAATTGTAACCTGGCTTGATGCCTTTAAAAAAACATATTTGGCATTTAATTTCTTTATTACATTTAATAAATCAAATTGCCAGACTATTGTGCAGTAAATGTTACCTGTTGTACCTGTTCTTTGTTGGTTCCTTATCCAGTCACAAATCAGATTGTTGTGTCTGTTGTAGGAACACGTTGTAACATATTCTATAAAAGAAAAAGAAGGGGTCAAATATAGGGGTAATATGTACAGTGTTTATATCTCTGTCTACATATGTCCATTTATTTAAATCTTTATTGTTGTGACACATTTGTATTCAAGCAATTCTAGCAATTATGAATTATCTACAGGTCTTAGTAATTATGATTTCATACCTGCATTTGTCCTCCAGTCTGGTAAAGTAACTAATGAAAAGTCATTTTCAGCCCTGAAATAGGAAAACAACGATAACGGATTAATTTAAAATAGCCATAAATAAAATATCTGACTTACTTTAGTTTCCAGCAAAATGAATATGACCAGTATATCACTATTTCATATGACATATCAGCTAAAATACAGCTAAAAGACAGTTAAAAGTTGAATTATCTTGAGACCCACCTGCACTGAGTCCTTGTCTGAGTTAGAAAGAGTAGAGTCGCTGTCACCAACAAATCTGTGTGAATGTTTCCAAGCATGGCTGATCCCTTAACGGCAGCCTCTCAGCTGCTCTCCCGTTGCTAATACTCTCTCTTTGATGAGTTGAAGAATGAATGATGAGCACAGACTGTGGTGAAGCTTCTCTGTGGAAATGCAGCTTGTGTGACCCTGTGACTGCCAGTACAGAGGTGTGGGACCTCTTGTGTCACTCTCAGAACAGAGCAGCAGGTTTTAGGCATTTATAGCCCACCGCCTATTCAGGTAACCTCAGCAGTGGGTGGAGAAAACAGACTGCAGGACAGGAAGACATGAAAGGGGTTGGACTGGGTCTGTAGCGTAAAAAATGTTCTAAAAGTGATGACAGTAGCTAACACAGTTACAGTAAATATATAATAGTAATAATAATAGGCAAGGTCAGGGTTGAGTGTTGCTAGGTCATAAAAAGCACTGAGACCAAGGTGAATGAAGAAACAAATTCTTGAAAAAAAGTATGTATGAGTATGACCGGAATTTTTGACATGATAAGATAAGATAAAATAAGATGTTCCTTTATTGATCCCCCGTAGGAGAAATTCAAGTTTGGCACAGGGGAAGTGTATTCCAAACAGCAAATATAAAAAAGAAATAAAATAAAAATATAATGGGCAAAAAAAATTATATATAATATATAATAGAAATGTAGAATATAAAAAAAAATATATATATATACACTATATACAATACAGGTGGATGACTGAAATGGATAATTGTACATGTGCAATGTTACAGGGTATTGTGTCAAACAAAAGGAAAAAAGGTTAATGGTTAACACTTGAATCAGAGGAAGTGGGAGGTACTGATCCTCCAAAGTGCTTTGAGGCACGGTGGCTGAAAGTGCTCCTGAGCTGCCTCAGCTCAGCATAGAGAGGATGAGAGGGGTTGTCCATGATATCTTTCAGCTTCCCTCTCATCCTCTTCTGTTACTGCCTCCACACTGTCCAAGTCCATCCACACCACCGAGCTGGCCAATATAATGTCTTCTGTTGACTTAACTATGATGTAAAAATTTCTACTGGCCAGAAATGACCTATGAGAGATTTTGAATGGTTATAGGATGCTGTGGGTTTTTTATGGTTTTGAGGCCCATGATATGGGGAATATTGACTCGACTAGTAGTTGTTATATAAAGCCAACTAGTCACTACTTGTCACACATTTATGATAATTAATTTTAATAGCTCCCAGTCCGGGTACAGACAGCTAGTAGTACCGCTGACTACCTAGTGGCAGCAGCTTGTACAGTTAGCATATGCAACAGCGCACAGGTAAGTGACTCCCTGCGTTATAAGAGAAAAGCTGCAACAATCCCCCGATACTTTCATCCTGGCGACAAGGCACAGCTTCCGAACTTTCTGATTCTGATGTTGTTTTTCTTTTTTTTGTGACTAACCAACTAATGAAAAGTGGGTCGACTTAGACTCTTCTCAGCAACTAACGATTAAGTCGACTATTAGGGGGCAGCCCTACTTTGTACTCCAACAGTGCACTGGGACTGTGGAGTGCTCAATTCAGACAGATGGTCAGCATAGTTAGAAGCAGTGGGAGACTGGTCCCACCTGGGCTTTCCCTGAGGGCCTTTGCAGGGAGTCTGCAGCTATCACATTAATTGTACTATTTGAATTTCTTAGGAATATGCTTTCTTTTTCATTGAGTGCACTTGCATTATGTTATAGGGTGACTTATGGTTTTATTACTTCTTGGATAATAAGGCTTTATAGAAGGAGGTAAGGCAGAGTTGAAGGAGTGAGAGGAGTAGAGGGGAGTGAGAGTGGTGTGATGGCTGTATGAATATGTACAGGGGAATAATGGGATGCTTGTGTGGATGAGGATCGATGTATGCCTATCAGATAACAGGGAAGTGAATGAGAGATGATATGATGAATGGTTGGGGGATGACTGGGTAGAGATGGATGTCATACAGAAGAGGTAAATAATATTGTATATTTACACTTTACAGTTACCAGTTTATTAGGTACACCAAGCTAAAGCTAATGCAGTCTAATACAACAGTCCTGCAATACATCCTACCTTCATGAAGGTTATAATGTTCAGCTTTTATTGGAATTGATTTAGAGAGGTACTGATTCAACTGTAGTCATTTTGGAGGATGTAGTTTGTTGTGATGTTGGATTGTATTGTGTTATACTGACAGATTTTTCTATTATTTTGTTTACCCCATTTATATCAGTGAAGGTAAGTCAAAAACATATTTCTGTATATAGAAAGCAGTCTTTATGTAGCTTCTTGTATGTTGTATGTGTTGACTAGGTTGAAGATATGCAGAAAATGTACCAGGAGCAAAGTCAATAAACTTAAATTACACAATTAAAGTACCAGTGCTTCAAAATACTATTACATGAGTTAATGTAAGTGTTTCTGTAGACAAAGACAGAAAATCATAGACAGTGAAAGAGCAAAATATTGTATGAAAATTATTTTCAAATCTAATATCTAAAAACAAGAATAGATTACCTCAGATGTATTTTACCTTTTAATTCTACAAAGATCAAAATTGGTGATAAAAACGAAGCGTAAAAAAAATAAATATTGAGATTTTGTTCTTGAATAAATTTACATTTTAATGCTGAAATGGGAAATAATTATAACATAGCTCATCTGGGTCTTTCCTTTCAAGTCTGGGTGGTCAGTATAGTTTCGGTTGAACCTTCAAGAACCCTCCAACTTTCTCTTTTGAAGGCGACGGCTCTGTGTGTTTCAGACCTTAGCTTTGCATCGCTGACTGTGACACTGACAGGAGGATTTCTCATGAAAGAAAATGTCATCATCTCTAAGGGCTTTCGCAGCCCTTGAAGAGTCATTTCCACTGAGTTAGATATGTCAGTGCTGCAGACCACCTAGTGAGTTGAAAAGGAGGGTAAAAGCCCATTGGGTCCCATGCATTGAGGTCAGGACAGGGATAGGGATGTGGCATGGCAACTACAACAAACTATCCCACATTCCCCCGGAAACAGGTCTCTAACGTATGTGCCCGAGGCTGCTGTGGGAAATAGAGACTCGACATTGGGACTGCGGCCAAGAGAAGAGATGAAAATAATTCATCTTAGTAGCAACAAGTCAAACTTAGGAGCGGCTATGGAAAGACAGCATGTTTCAAAATGCCTGCCTGTGATGACAGGTGGTCAACAGTCTGTGTCCGACTCACAGAGAAGGAAAGAGCGATTTAAGAAACCTCTATTAGAAACGTATTAATATAGTACTTAACCTAATGCCTCATTAATTTAGAATAAAGAGAATACCTGCCTTCAAGTCCCAAAACCCCCATTTTCCATACAAACAACTAAAATCTGATGTGAATGGAATATTTTTTTATTAATCAGAATGGGATGTTCAGACATTTATACTCAGTCCAAATAAATACAGTCCAAAATCCAGTCAACGCAAACCAAAAGACAAAGACAGAGCATCCACACTGGCAGCTGCAGGATGCCACATTAATTAATGGGTGTCCACGGTCGAAAAGAGAAGCAATAAATGTCATTTTCCCCTGCACTTTATAGTTCACATACTTACATCAAAAAACACATTTTCTCCTGCCATGATAATAACGCATCATGTGGTGTGATCAGTTCTGACAGCAAGCTATCTTGGAAGCACTAGGCTATTAGACACAAAGACACAAAGACCCCAAGACCCGCGGCAATAGAAAGGGAACACAACCAACCCAATTAGACTGAATGTGATTTGGAACCAGACCTGCACTCGACTACATGACCAGTATCCAGTTCCAATAAAGACCTTTCCGCCACACTCAACAGGCAAAGTAATAACAGCAAAAAGGTTACATTTTAATCAAACCATTTGTGCGGATTAACTCACCATAAAGACACCTTCTGTCACCACCTTCCCACTTTTAATATCATCAAAACAGACTCAACCAAACTCTCATTTGATCTCTATTAAGTCTGCTGCATTGTCACATTTCTTTTCACAGACTCAATGCACAAGAAATATAGATCGACATCTAACATTATGGAGCTTGAGGTACTGATGCTAAAATTCTCTCCCTTGAGTTTTTTCCCTGCAAGGCTATTGTCAGCCCCAAATTGATGCTGTGTGGGTGGCAACTGCAATGTACTGATGGCCTGTAGTGCTCTTTCACACTTCAAGGGTCCACATCAAGATAAGCATCCCCTGGGAGACTATCACGGACGAGAGAAACTAAGTATATGGCTCTGAGCACAAGCAGCAGGTTGGACGGGTTTCTGTAAAAAGTTACAAATTTTATTTTCTAAATAAACAAATCATTTTGAATCACCTTTTCTACAGTTCACAATTTTATTATGCCCTCGGTTATCTTTGCAGCCTAACCTCTTTAAACCTTGCGTAAAACATGCAAAGAAAATCTTCTTAGGATTGTGGTTATGAAAATTGGTTTGGTGGATTTGTTTTGTAATTTCCAGGTTATAAAAGCAAAACTGTCTCATTGTGTTAAAAATCCTCAATAAAATTTCCCAATAAAGGTTTTTGATGTGTACTTTCAGAACACGTAACCGAGGCTGAAGCTACAAAAACCTCTACATGTATAAATTTATGATGATGATGATATTAAACTATGTGAAACCAGTGTGAAATGTGCAGTACAGTATGAGACAAGTGTGCTCTGTGTGTCTCATGCGTGTCTGTAAAATCTCCACAAATCATAAGTGACAGGTGAAGTGGAAGATACTTAATGGAATAATTTGATAGCACACTAACTTTACACATGCAGTTCCATCACAGCAAAGACATGGGATGGGTTACTGTTCCATGTCGAGGCTATGAATGATAAGCCCTCATAGCTGCAGTGATTCTCTGCAGAGGCTTATATCTAGCCTCGGGGCACAAGCATTACAGAGATATTACAGCAAGATGTAGAACGAAGAAGCGAAGCAGCATGAGTTGGGGATGAAAACAATCATGTTTCCAAACCACTCCAAAACATTAAGTATGAGCAGATAAGTGTGGAGGGTGCTTATGTGCATGTGAGCACGCACACAAAAGATGCCTACTATGAATGTAAAAAGAATACAAAAGCAAGTGGCAGAAATAAGAACAGGCTCCTTTTTCCACATTGCAGGGACATTTGGTGACACCACTGTACAGTAGGACAACAAGCCAAGAACCCATCAAGACCCACACTTGTCTGTGCATATCAAGTTAATGGCTCAATTCCCTCACAACATAGCAAAATGGCAGAGCTGGGCAACATGGCTAAAAATAATATCTCGATACATAAGGTTTGATGAAACTCTTTAATGACTTAGGATTTATAGTTAATTTAGACTAACAAATCTTCCATTAATGGCTTTAGATTTGCAAAGACAAGTACAAACATTGTTTGATTTAATAGTTAGTAAATTAGCAGAAATAATCTAAACAATCAGGTTACTGCAAATCAGACCTTGATGCGACTTTTCTCATGGTCAATGTAGTAACTAGATGATGTAGTACATTGTGTACTACACAACATTGTGTAGTGCCTCTGCTCTTTTTCTAATGTTAACAAACCACGTCCACATATCTGAAGTTAACACTGACTCCTCCACAGCAGAGCTAGCAGCAATGTTACATCTTCAGCTATACATAATCATAGTGCAATTTGTAAACACGTCACAATACCATAAATATTGTCATTGTTTAAAAATCATATGACGATTTGGGTGCCTGGTTAGCTCAGTCGGTAGAGCTGGTCACCCATGTACAGAGTTGCCGCAGCGGCCCA
>NW_023339796.1:13603598-13617377 GCF_004916995.1 Morone saxatilis | reverse complement strand
GAAAAACGCCCAAGTCGTCACGCCAAAAACGCCAAGTCAAGGCTTTGTGGGCCGGCATGCTCGGGGCGCTGTTCGCCATATTCATGGCAGCCGGGTTAAATGCACCTGCTTCTAACAATCTACAATGGGTTGGTCTGAAGTTAGTTCAACAATTACTCATCAGGTGTGGTTTGGCGTACCATCGCAAATACACCAAAAAAAATCAGAGCATCCCAATCCAACATTCCCCTTTAAAAAGCCAAGGCCGCGCTTTTGTTCCAAAGTGGCGGATTGCTATTATAAACGGCGGATTGCCAGGCGACAACACAGGAACAAAAGCGGCTTCAACCAAAAGCCGAGGAGACCGGACGTTTCTCGGTCCAGGGCCGGTAAAAGAACCCGAAGAATGATACATTAATGACATGAAATAAAATGTAACACACAATCCACAATCAAGATCAAAACAATGTAACGCGCCAGCTTCGCAGGAAGAAGACCCTGGCCTCCGGGACCAGTGCGCCACGGGCCGAAGCAGTGCGCAAGGGCCATCTGAAGGAGAGGCACGCCAGACCAACGGTGCAGACGATCAGACACCTACACCGCCCGGAGGAAGCAACCCGTTTCCTGGCAGCAAAACCCGGGTTTAACTAATGCTGGGCGGGATGCTGCTACGGGATGCGGCAAAGTATTAATGCCCGTCTTGACGGGTGGCCGATGTTGCCTGGGCCTCTTCAGGCGCATCCCGTCAAGCTCGCCGCCTTCAAATAGCATCTGAATAAAGCGGCCCACTCGCACTTTAGACTTAAGGTTTTGTTCCCCTGGTCTGTGGCGGAATTGTTTTCTCAAACAGGCAAATAGCATCGGCAAGATAGGGCCCCCTGTGTCAATCCCTTGATACCTTGGTCCCGGTGACGAGGCGCAGTTCCCGAACGGAGTTTAATGTGACTATCTAACTAGTGACAATTACGTTGACAAGACTTTTGTCATCTACTAACGATTCGACTATTAGAGGGCAGCCCTAGAAAAGTGAAATGGTAAATGTAAGGTCTGCAATCTATGGTAGAAAAAAAGGTAAAAATACAGAAAAGAAACACGGGCATGTGTTTTGCTCTTAATCATTGTCGCATATACATACATATTTATAATCTGTCGACAATTTTTCCAATAAAAACAGTTTAGATATTTGCAACTCACCACCTTTTCTTACAGTGTGTTCTTACAGACTATTGTGGTGTTGATTTCTGTAGTTAGGGTACGGTTAAAGGTCCAGTGTGTAATACTTAGGAAGAAGTATTGGCAGAAAAGGAATATAATATTCCCAGGTATGTTTTCATTAGTGTATAATCCACTAAAAATAAGAATAGCTGTTATACGCTTTGAGGGAAGAGCAGGAGACATTTGGGTGCAATTTACAAGCATTTAACTCCTAACATGTTTATCTAAAAACATTACTGGAGTAAATATTCATACAAAGGTGTTTGATAGTGTGTTGTGCTCAGACAGTCAAAGATGATGATCCTCATCAGATATTATAAATGCAGTAAAAGGGCAACAAAATAATTGTCTTTGCAATCAGAGCTAATCCTCTAACTTTATCACACTTAACAAAGATAAGCCAAAAATATGAGCCATTAAGAGTGTCAATTTATGCAATCCATACTCTTGAAGAGACAGAATGAGGCATGTGTACATTGTGACCTGATAATGTTGTTGTAAAAACTGGCTTCAAGAAGTGTATGCCAGAATATATTTAGTGTATGTCAGCTAGATAGCAGTACACACTGTAAGAACAGGTGGAAAAACATTGATAAGAAAAGAGGAGCTGTCTGATCCACCTACAGTGACATTCCTGTAGCCCCGTTGGTATGTGTCAATAGAGAGGGTGGCCCAAAACAAATATTAGCGCTCTTTAAAACTGTCTAACCTAAAAGAAGGTCTTTGTTATGGAATAGTTACAAAATACTACTGTATATCTCGACAGTATAAAAACTCTTAGTATAAAAAGTTTCAATGCTTGTTAACAAAGAGAGGACAATACAATAACTATCTTATAATAATCCACAGTTATCTAAAAAGACACATTCTTAACAGATAATTAAAGTCTTATCTCAGTGTGTCTCAGTGTGTCCAAGGTGTGTGATGAATTCCACGGGAAGTGTGTTACTTATAAACGACCCACACAGGTCTGTACAGAGCAGGGGCCGATATTTTGGGAGGCTTTAACATGTATGATGTATGGCTCCGCATTGTCTAGTAAAAAACCTGTGTCTTTAAGGCAGTAACACACACTGCTATGCAAATAAATATGTTTAATGTCATTCAGTTAATGTTTTGTCACACACAGTTACTTATTGCCTTTTACTTTATTCATATTTGGCACCATGGCAGTCACCCACATAGGCAGATGAAGTATAATGATTATTAAAGGCTTCTGTTTTTGGTGGTAATGGACATGATGATTACTGGAAGGGAGTTGTCTGTCTGTTGATAAGGTCTGTCCTGGGGTTAAGTGTGTTCAAGTTATTTTATCAACATATATCCCCACCTTTGCATAAACAATCATGATGGATCTTATTGGTAACAAGACAGTAATCAGTGTAGTAACCTTTTCTGCCCCACCCAGATGGGAAAAATATGATATATTGCAAGTTAAAGTTATCGATATAACCTTGTTATTATGTTAGAAATGTAAATATGATATAATGAATCAGAAATGCTCAATTACATACCTATAAATCCATAAACCCGTACCTGCCCTCATACCCAGCAAATAAAGGAGCCATTAATAATCAACCTCGCCCACAGCGAGCGGGAGAAAGAGCAACAAGGGTCAAAGACAAAGCAATATACTGTGGGCTTTTCCAAGCATCATTGTGGACTTAAGATGCCCTGATCCATGACTAACCGTTAATAAGCCTGTGTTTGCTTTTTGCATCTCCCCTTTGCTAGCTCCACTGTGTCGTAGGTAAAAATAGAACACCTTAGTAAGCAGAGGAATGTTATTTTGAAAAAATGGAGCGATTACAAAAATTGATTAAGCAATTCTCAAGTTACAGATTTTGATGAGCGGATAAACATGCATGAGCAATCTGTAATATCTAACAGGTGATCTTCGAGTTGCACTTTTGAGATCATCTTGAACAGTTTTATTTTGGAGACAACTAAACCGTGAAAGTGTAATCGGGTGGGAGTTAAAGGGTCACTATGCTTCAACAGACGTGCTTGTCCAATGAACAGATTTGCAAACCCCTTCCTCCTGCTCTGTTCTGATGTTGGGTTACATTGGACAATATCAGAAACTTTCTAAAACTAACAAAGTGACATTCTTGGCCAGGTGTGTGGCCACTTTTATGATTCTTAACTCAGCTATTTCTGTCACTTTTGATTTGTACAAATTAGTGCAAAACTATAAATTCCTTCCAGGAGTGATAATTGGCCTTTATCCCCATTCAGAGCAATAAACAAGAAACACTTTGGCCTTCTGACTTGGTTGGACCACATGTACATGACACAGTTCACGAGCTGGACCCTTACCCAAAAAGAAGCTATATTTGTAGATCTGCTTATCCCTTCCAAAACTTTTGTCCCTTAATCTTAGAAAACTGTCCTCCACCCACACATCCTAGTTCAAGCACCCTTTTGCCAGAGTTCAGTTTCTAACAAGCTTGCACCCAAAGGTCACCCCTGCTGAAAAAAGAAAATCAATCCACAATCCAGCCTTTCATCTACGAATAGGTCAGTCAATGGCATATGAAAATCTTCTCCGCCTTCTTTCCAGTTTGTTTGTGTCTTCACTGTCTGCAATCGCTGGAGATGTCCTCAGCTGTAGCAGCGGGTCGAGGTCACGGCTGATGGATAACACTGGGCTAGACAGGGCAGACACTGAGCTCTCTCTCATGTCAGAGCTTTAGCACTTATGCTTTCATTGAGCTCTCATTCATACACTCGCTCCCTAGCCTTACATGTGGGAAATAAATGAGGACAGGGATTGCTGCTCCTTCTTTTTGCTGTCAGAAGCAAAAAAATGTCAAATGATTCAATGTAGGGTCAAGGTCATCCAGGATGGAGCGGGCCAGGCAACGGACTCTCACATTTTAATTGAAATCTTTGAGCTTTTTCTGTTGATGCTCTATTTCTGCATTCTGAGAAATACACTGTAAAAAAGCCTTGAAGTTTGTGTGAGGATGTTCTGGCATTTCTAAACTCTGCATGTGATTTCTTTTCTATTCCTTGAAAGTTTATAGAACATAATGTATGGCCTTCAAAATACGCTTGTGAACTTGGTTGATAATTATAGTAGTAAATTACATCCGTACATGAATGTTGAGGACATACGTAACTGCTTAAGTGGGTCTATAACATTGCATTTTAAATCCCCAGAGTATTTATGGGCACATTTTTACAGGAGCTGCCATTTATAGTCTGTCTGCTGGAAAATGACCTATTTTCAATGAGGTTTTTAGAATAAAGACTTACCACTGAAGGGTGAAAGAAAGCAGCGAAAGGCCCTTCTGTGGAATGTAAAGTAGGTAATGTATAGGTTAAAGCAATCTTTTCATTCTTTGAAATAAAACAAGTCCATCAAAACAAATTAGGCCTCAATGTGCGGCGTCTGTTTAATATTCATTGAATTATCTGACAATGCATTTCTTAATTTCACAGGGACAAGTCAAACTTGTTAACATTTCTCCCTCAAACCTCAAAAGTGTAAGTGTTTATAAAGCAATAAAGCAATAAATAACCTCTGTTGCATTCTAAGTATTATCACAATAAACACACCCAATTTAACATTTCTTGGTTTTTGTTTATGTTTTTGGTTCATTTCTTTCTTTCCTCTTCCTGTTCCTTTTTATTAAGACAAGGTTATGAGCTCTCCTCCCCTTCTTCTCTGTTCCTTCCTTCAGTCACGCTCCGCTGGAAAGTTTCCATGCAATCTTGCAGGTGTTTCTTGGCCTGTGGCGCTTGGTTTCACAAACAGAGCCTGACTTCTCCTTCCGCCGCATGGTTGCTAAACAGGTTGTTTAATGAATACAGGTGCTGTGGTTCTGCTCTGCCTATCAGGGAGACATGATCAATACTGTAGGCAAGCTGCATTTAATTGTCTTTTGTCAACACTCCGTGTGAGGAGGGGACGAAAATGCTTCCATCCACCCAAATAGAGTATTTATTCCTTTCTTGAGCCTTAATCATCATGTTTTGATACATGCAGCTTGTTTAAACACCCAACTCTTAGCTACTCATGAAAAATGTGACTCAAATCTGAGACTGAGACTTTAGAAAAAACTCCAGTCAAGGCCAGTCAAGGCAGTTATTGTTGGATTGTTTAAGGGCTATGAGAGATAAAAAAAAAAAAAAAAGCAAGATTAGCATCATAAGTCATCATAAAGGACTTCACATTATAATATGCTGTCAAACCAGGAGGCTGTCATTACTATGCACCAAGGTTTTTGATTTGTCATTGCTGGTTCAAGCATGTGTGCTTTATTTGAGCTATTTCAACCATTCTTAGACAGTTTTTTTATTGCTATTCTTCTCTACAAGCTAAATATATGAGGAAAGTCATTACAAGATAGTAGACCTGAACATTTACATCATTCAGTCATTCCACCAGAAGGTGGCACTCTGTCTCCTTCTGAAAACTACCTGAATGTCAGAGCCATGACTGCAAAGTTTCTGAAGGTTTACCAGCCAGACCATAAAATGAAAACTACGTCTTTGATTTTCTACCGCTGAAAGAAATGTATAATGTTAAATTGAATGGAATATTTGTATTACATTTAAGGAAAGGTGATGAAATATGTATATAAGAAATAATAAAATGCTTATGTACCCACATTTGGACATTGTTTGAACCATTTAGTCTGAATAGAGCTTTCATGCCAGTGAACCTGACCCAGAAACCGATCAAAAGAATATGAATTTAATTACAACAACAATTGATCTCACAATCTTGTCTGTTAAAGCAAGATAATTCCCATTTGTGAGGTCTGATAAGTAATTGTTTTTTTCTGGGTTCAGTGATTCCCTCACTGATAAACCCTCCACCCAACTACAATACTCCGGCAGACACTGGCCCAGTGTCCTATCTCCCCTCAATTAACTTCAAACTGCTCTCCATTACACGCTACAATGAGACACGCAATTTCATTACCTCACACAGGCCCATCAGCGCTACTAATTGTTTTTCTTTTCATTTTCAGCATCCCTCCATCTCCCAGGAAGAGGGTGTGAAGATATCCCATGTTCAGAAAGATAGAAGGATATAGGAGGTCGGGGAAAATAGGGAAAGAGCGTGAGACAGAGAGATTCTAGTTGTCTTGTGTACTTGCTTTTTATTGGTCCAGTAGTGAACAGAGCTGGGGAGTTAGTCCATATAACCTTCAAAGGCCAGGAACTTGAAGCACTCACCGACACTTAATTCACAATCAGCAAAAGGTCAACACAGACACAGACACATATACAGAGAGTAGCTGTAGTTTACTGAGCTAACTGGCCAATGTCAGTGTAGCTCCACTTTCTGTCCTCCAAACACAACAAATCATCAGCTACACTCTGCTAAAATTTAGAAGTACTTCTGTTGCACTCCAAGCAATGTTAGGTATACTTGTGTAAGAAAAGAACAGATTTTCTTTGATGTACAGTACCCCGATGGACTCTTCAGACACATAAACACACAGGAGTTATCAATCTCAACAGTCAAAGCAGAATGTGAAAAATCTGTAATTTAGTCTCTTACAAACTGTAAATTGCTGATTCATATTACCATGACCATGATAAAAATACACTTTTTTACCTACCAATCATTTTGACCTGGAAAAAACCTTAAAGAGCAATCCTCTAAATAATATAGTTAACAAATGTGAATGCTAAACAGTAACGACTAGTATTATACTATGCAAATATTCAAGCTTTTGGATGAATAAGGTTAATTAAATACTACAGTCTTCAACCTGCATATTAACCTTTAAAGTTAATATGGCAAACTTCAACCATTCGACAGACATGGAACATTAGCATTCATTTGGAGTTATGTTTGTGTCCGCTCGATGAGTCCATATTCACTTTTAGCTATATTTTGCTCTCCACCAATCCTGAGGAAAACATCTGGCTATTAGCTGCTAAATGCTACACTATGTTCATTAGCTAGTCGGTAGCTTTGTCTCTGTGTTATTTGGTGCTGCGCAGGTTGCCTATAGTGGGTTTTTAACATATTTTTACTGAAAACAGCTGCTGGAAATGACACGATGACCGTGGTGAGACTGAACCAAATGGAGTGCCTGGATAGCTGACCTAGTAGAGCTGGTACCTCATAGTTCTGTGAAGACCTTTTAAAGTAGTGGAGCGCTAGTGATGTAAGAATAACAACAGCAGCTCTGAGTCGAGGGAGAAAACACAGGGAGGCTGAGGAGGAGGACTTAACTGCCACTTAACCACTCAGAGGAAATAAGTCTCCTAATTAATAATGCACAAAGTAGTGCATATGAGTAGCATGTGGTGATGTCATACACAGTGGGCTTCCAGCATTGGCAGGACCCTCAGAATGACTCGGTCTGCCTTCAGTAACCTCAAATCACCGTTAAAAAGTCAGAATAGAAATAAAATGAATCAGTCATGTTGTCAGTAATAAGAGCATGGAGAATGTGTTTATGTCAGTGCTTTGTGCTGAATTTTTCTTTATTTCTTTATGTTTGTCCATATTACGCCTATGAATGGTCAGGAATTCTGTTGTTCTACTGTTTAGTGTATGATCACTGCAAATGTAGAATTTGTCACGTTTTATTCAGTGTCCATTGTTTGTTGCATATAAAGACGATGAGTGGGAGAGACCAGTGATTCCCAGAAACCTTCAACAGAGAGGCTACTATAGGTTAAATTCCATATGTTTCCATACCCCTCTCAAGCTATTGTTTCACAACCTCAGCAGTCTTTCAACACTGGTCTCCCTGTTCCTTCCCACATATGAGCTGAATTGAATCGAATGCGTCCAATTGAACGTGCCCCAATGACTGAGATGTGAGGCAGGGGTCTCCAGTCTCAAACTGAAATCGTTTCGGTCGTGCTATCCAGGATTTGATTCGCTCACCCAACCAGCCGAGACCAGTTTGTGATGAGATGCTGGTCTCCAACAGAGCTATAGAAATCACATCCACGCTGTTTCACCTTAGCTGAGGCATTCAGCTACTACATTGAGCGAAAGAGGAATAAAAAAAAAAAGAATGACAAACAAGCAGAGAGGCAGAGAGGGAGAGACAGAGGGAGAGAGAAAGAGAGTGATAAGGGGAGAGAAGTCTCAGAGCTTCAAGCATAAAGGTTGCCTGCCCAAAATCCTGTGCAGTCAAGCATATAAGAACAATCAAAGCTTTCAAACACCCATACACACACACATTCTTTGTACGGCTTCTTAGTTGTGTCTTAGTTCCTTCCTGTCTCTTACCTTTTTCTTCACTACTTAAAACATGTGGCTGTGGTCTGTAATGGTCAGCCAATAGGACTTAGAGGAACAGCACCTTCATTTCATTTAACAAGAGGCAAAAAAAAAAAAACAGTGAAAAGAGAAAACCTTTGGTGTTCTAATTACTGAGTGATCTGCATATATTCAAACAGCACCGTATTAGCCCAAGGTAGGGCCTCTATGCCCTGACAGGAAGAATAAAAGCATTTTTCTCCTTTTCTGTAAAGAGACCAGGCACTGAGGCACCCTGGCAAACCCTCATTATGTTTTGAAGATCCGTCTTCGCCTGCAGCACCCAACCTATGCACCTTTTCGCTCAGCCTAGCTGAAACAGATAACGGTGAGCAGCTGCATCCAGGTAGAAAGGACCGCATTTGAATGTCAACTGTCAAATATCAGTGAGAAGCTACAAATGGCAGAGCAACTTTGTCTGAGTCGTAAAGACACACATTATCTCAACATGGAGCTTACTCTGATAAGGCGAATAAAAGCCATGGGAATTTTAATCATGATATTGGGGATTAGACTTGGGAACTGAATGGCATTAATTTGAAGTTGCCTAACACAGCCCTGAATGCAAAATGAAAGCAATTCATAAGAGATGCATAAAGAATAGGCATGGTAGGAGGTATGTTTTAATAATCGATGCACTGCTTTATTTATGCAAATACTAGCTAATTTGTAATTATCTGAGTGGGTGCATGTTTGGAATCTTTTTTTAATCCTCCTTCAGCGTATAACTAACAGTGTATAACCCATCTATAGCTGCTGATGGTAATGAGGTAACTAGAGAATACAGTATCTCAGTGATGGGTGAGATGCTAAGACACTAAAACTCTAGCATGATAATGTAAAGTGTTTAGGACATTTCAGCTGTCCTACAGCACATCCTTATGTGACTCAATCACCACCGATTTGGAGCCAGACCTGCCATCAAAAAAACCCCAAAATGATGAAAGATGAATTCTCAATGTGTATCGGAATAGAACAATTCTCATCTTTTGGTCGACTCTCATAGGAATATCATTCAGAGTTGTTACAATGGTTTGCTTTATGCTTGCATCAGATTGACTACATGGGCTGAGAAAAATAGTTCCTTCCTTGGAGGTCCAATTGCCTTTTTTTTAGGTATACCAGTGTGTGTGTGTGTGTGTATACTCCATTGGCTGGGCATGCAGCATGTATGTGTTTGCATTACTGGTAAAAGTTGTCTGACCCTTACTTTCCTGATGCAACTCTTGTATTGATGCACAGATGAACGGGAGTTTGCAGTTGTCTCCAGAGGACTCGAACACTGACAGAGGGCTACGGGTGCACGCTCACCTAGTCGATAAACAATCTGAGCACCACAAAGGAACAATAGCCACCATTCTATTGCCCACCCAGCAAACACGTCCTTTTAAAATGTCAAATGAAAAAGCTGTTGCAAGGGTGCAGTGTTCTATTGATTCAAAATGGGCTCATCATTTGACCACTATGCCCAATTTATGGACTCCCTCCATCTTGGATACAAAGTGGTGGAGTAAGACCTACGGCTATTTAAGAAATTGCAGAAAAACACAAAATCTTTAAAGTCATCCTTAAAGTATATGAAGGGCAGTGAAGGAAACTAAAATAACAACACTTTGAAATGTTCAATTTGTGAAAAACTGTGGAAAGAGCTATGGAGGCTGAGTGAGGCTTAAACAAAGTGCTTTTTTTTATTCATTACAAAATCCTAGCAATAATCTCCATAAATTATCAACACGAGAAGTCAAACATAGCAATGTAAATAGGTGACACAGACCGGATTGATTAAATAAAACAAAAATGAAAACCCAGAGGCTCCCTTACACTTGGAGAGAGACAGAAATAGAAAAGGGCAACAGTGTTGTTTCATATAAAAGGTACCAACTTCCCTTGAAGACTATACGAGCGTGGATCCAATCAGGTTTAATATTTTTCCTTCTGTGGAGCTTGGCCCAGTGAAACCCTCCCTGTCTGATCAAGCCAGGCTTTTTCATCCATTCGCTAGCCTTCTTCAATCAGGCCAACCACCATTCTTCTCATCATCTCTCATTGTCTACATCTACCACCTCTCCATTTTATTTTTACATTTCAGTAAAAAGGAATGACTTATTTCACCATGATGATCTTACCACAATCCCCTTGCCAAACGGAATGCTGATGTTTTACAATCCTGAAACATATTATTGTAATATGTGTTACTTTATACTATTTATACTTTATACTATTATAACATTATACTAAAGGAAAAGACATTTGCATTTACCACACCAATGGGCCTCCATATGCGCATATAAATCTTACTATCTTATCGGTGATGGCATTTTTATGAGCTTCTGGCAAGGGGCCTGCTGAAGCTAAGCGTGCCAAATTGTAGCAGTAAGATGAGGTTGTACAAGTACGTACACGATGTTGCTTCGCTCATCTGCGGTGCCTCCGCTCCGCTGCAGATTTTGTTGTCATTGTAGAGCTAGACAGCTGTTTTGTACTAAGCCGACAGAGGCACACTGCTTCTCAGATGCTTTGGTGTTGCGGTTCTTCGCTTAGGACTGCTTTGCTCCATGCTTGGCTCAATAGTGTCTTCTAGCTTAGTCTACTAACAGCTCAATAAGGCATGCTATTGGTCTAATTGATTGCGGTGCTCCCTCTGCTGGATCACAAGGCAAACTAAATGGTCTGTTGTGCCTATCACCTGCCTTTCATGGGTCAATCCTCTGCTTATGGGATCTGTTAACTGAGTGGAGAGATGGTCTGGGTATGATTAAGGTCAGTCAACAAAAATGCACACTGTAAATACAGAAAGATCAAGGCCATGGATAAAAAAAAAATCATTGGTCACCATTGACTAGTAGTATACTATAAGATGAACGTGGACCCCTAAATGTGAATCCTAAATGCCCATCCATAATCCCAATTTACGAATTGTTAGTTTTCATCGCATTATAACTTTCATTCACAATCTATTGGCAGTGTTGGCTTAACATGTCTCCTGAAGGTACAATGCAGATGAAAATAATTCAAAGGATATTGGGTTATTTTAGTTATATGTTGGGATAGGTACTAGTTATTCATTAATTATAAGAATTACTCCAGTACCCCAAAGCTGGTCCCTCTCTCCCTTCTAGTCTTTTTCAGGATGAGACTGAGGGGGAGAGAAACTTGTCACAGCTTTCACAGCAATGTCAACTAGATCAATGTTAAAATAATTTCTAATGGCAAATACTTTGCTTTGCAGAGATATGATAAATGATATAACCTCTCAATCATTTATTAGAGTAGTAAAGCACTACCTACTGCATATGCTGTCCAGGTCATTCAATAAAATCACAGACGAGCAAATGTACTGTATTACATTGCCATCATTGTCCTGCAATACTAATCCCATTCGGAGAGGTGATTGCTGGAAGATGGAAGGAACATTTTGAGCAGCTTTTAACCCCAACTGACATGCTTTGGGATAAGGAGACATTCATGGAATATTCTAGTTGTGGGTCCATTTTCCTGGCAGAGTTGCAGAAATATTTATGGCGTGGGATATCTTCGTTGGTCGTCCTCACATTAGCTAGTCTGTAAAAACAAGGAATGGAGGATGTAAGTGTCATGATGCTCAGAACGCCTGGGGGAGGCCAAGATGCTGGAAAGCATGGTGAAGTATAAGCTTCTACAGTAGAAAACACCCATCCAAAGTAACTGATCACCTCTCACGGATAATTAAGGAATCAAGGGAGCTTACTGATTCTGTCTACACGTGTTTTGTTGCTGTAGGAAAGTTTGTATATGGCTGGTATTTTTTCTGCCACTGCTCCAAGCCATTTGATCTCTAGAGATTCTGTTTTCATGCTGCTGTTATAACACTATATCAAGATTTTAATAAATAATGAAATTGCAGTGACAAATTAGTATATTTAAAAAAATATCCAAATAGGAGCTGACATTTACCTGAAAAAGGTAGAACTTTCTGAACGCACTGTGTAGGGATTATTGAGAAATTGAAGCTAACCCCTACATATAAAAAACAAACAAACCAAAATCATGGACTCCATGTCGAACTATGTAATCAAATTCTTGAGGTGAACAACAGCTGTGGTGGATCTCTGTATGTACAGAGCAACTGCAAACAAAAACCAAAACACCTGGAGGCAGAAACATAATTCAGCCTTAATCTGTCTATCAGTATTCCAAATGTAACTTTCTCCTATTGCCAAAATCTGGGAAAAAGCTTCAGTCCCATTCCTGTGTTTGTCTGTCTGTGTTTATATGTGGTGCTCTGTCCTACATGGTGTGTTCTTCAGGCCTCAATGGCTCTGTGATGAATCCTTATGGCCCAGCAGGCATCTGCCTGTATTACAGCTGGGCCAGACTAATGAACTGGACCCAGACACAGTCATAATCAGATTAATGACAGTGTTCAGGTATAAAATGACCAAAATCAATGGGGAGAAAGTGAGATAGAGGGAGAGTGAAGCCAATCCATGACTAAAGGATGATTAGACACTGTGGACAAGGCACGGCGCCAAGGTCAGAGACCAACCAGCTGATTCTAGGTCAGAAAAAGGTACTACGCCAGGGAGAAAAATAAATATAAAAGGTGATCAGGTAGTTGGAGGCCTCCAACATTCTGTCTGCCTGCTGTTGATGCCATATGGAAAATTACACTGAATGAATGCAGATCACTAATATTTTTGAGAGGCATATGGTGACAAAGGTCAGGGCCACTCTTGTCTGCCCCGGTCACATCCCCAAGGACAGTTTGACTCATTGCATTGACTGTTAAAAAGGACAGAGATCACAGTGTGAGTGACTAAAATTGAAACCACTAAACAGTATTCTGGGCACTAACATTCTAAACAATATATCACACGAAAACAGGACTGCATAGGAGATCAAATGTCAGAAAAAGGTAAAGCCTGGGATAACGGGAAGGAACTGCATGCATACTAACTAGATCATGAACATACATAGGCATACACATACATAGGTATAGAAAGATCAGTGTGAGTGAGACTGTTGTGTGATTGATAAGCCCATTGAAGTTAAAAGCAAACCCGTTCAAGTGAGTCTATGGTAGACATAGGGATCAAACTGAGGAAATAAAATTTGTTAGTTACTCTTACAAGCATTGCTAAAATTTCAGAAAAATGGGGAAACAATGTAGAATGAGGATGTTCAAATAATAAAACAGATTGTTTAAAGATGGTGTAGAGTATGTTGAATGTTTGAAGAAAGAGGACAAGACAGTAGGGAAGGAAATTATAACCTGGCAGACCTTCCCGATATGGGAGAGAAGCAGAAAGATGGAAATGAAGATGAAGAGTAAGAGAGTAGAAGAAGAGAAAGATGGA
>NW_023339796.1:13603119-13603535 GCF_004916995.1 Morone saxatilis | reverse complement strand
GCCTACAGGAGGGGAAGAACCCCTTTAGTTAACAGTGACTGGGAAAGGGCAACTTTGCTTATCCCAGAAAATATTTTTTGTAACTAGCAGCCTCCTACAACCACAGGCTTATATATATATTATATCACCTCAGCCTTGAAGTTGTTGAATACATTGCTCCTGTCTCTCATAGATCAGAGAGCCATTGTTGAAGGTAATCATTCACCATGTAAGCACCCCATCATGCTTTGTAAAGAGACCAAATAGGGGGTGGAGACCATTTCAAGATCTTAGGGGGATAAAGTAAGGTGTGAAACTGGACCAACTGTTACAACACTAATGTCACAGGTCCATCAGGATCCTGGTGGTGGTGTAGGAAATTGATTTAGTGAATTCAGACTAATAATGCGACAACGTGACGTCACGGGAGCGCCGTA
>NW_023339796.1:13589705-13603019 GCF_004916995.1 Morone saxatilis | reverse complement strand
ATTATGGAAGAATTTCCCCTACAAGTGCACACTAAAGGAGTGGGAGTTGAGACTATAAAAAGGTACTGGAAGTAGTAAAACCAAGTCAGAGTCTACCACAATAGACTTAAAAGATGTTTACTTCATGCTCTAGTGGCTTACACTGTAACATGCTTACCTCATGTTCCACTTGCTTCCCAACAGATTTTCTTTACTTTGCTTTTCAAAGTGTAGCTCATTACAAGTGATTGCCATTTGCCTAAGTCCTGGAAGCACCACAAACCTTCTCCAAATTAACCTTAAAGATAGTTTTTGGGCTTTATATGCTTTTATTTGATAGGACAGGTAAAGACAGACAGGAAAGCGAGACGTGCAATGGACTGCTGGTCTGAACCAAACCCAGGCTGCTGCCGCAAGGACTTCTTCTTTTGCTAATGTAAAATGTAAAATATGTGTTATTTGTACTACTAACAATTTTGGCAGAAGTATACCAATATCCCTATAAGCCCCTCACAAATGGATAGATGGCTCTAGCAAACAAAGGATTTTAAACACGGGACACCGCTGTTCGTGTCCCTTATGAAACCAAAAGTAAACAAAGTAATGTATGTAAGTTACGTCAGGTACAATACAGAAGTTAGCACCTTTTTGTTATCTTAACCAAAGAATTTTTTGTGAAATGAAACTGCGACCGTTTCACTAGTTAACCACACAAGCTTTATTTTGGAAATTTAACAGGATGTTCCATATTTATTGTTGCTAACTTGACTGTGAATCCCTCCACATCCAGAAATGACGGGGGATACGACAGCATCATATTTTGCAGCCACCTATCAAGGTGCGGTATTTGATGAATTGGGACTGAGAACCTGTTGTATGTGCAGCCATTCTATCAGGCAAAATCAAATACAATTACAGTGAAACACCCAACTAAACAGGCGAGTCTTTCAGTGGCCAGCATTACTTTTTCCTGAGGCTGGGGTTAAGTTTTTCTTTCATTTGTCAAATATCTGAAATACAGCAACTCTATTAAAGACATGGGCAGAATTTTTTGTAGCCTGCCTCAAGTAAGCTTATTTTATTTTTTCCTGTGTTGTAGGAGCGACATTGGAAGATGTGCAGTTATCTTTCTTAATTATACAATTGTGAATAGTGACAGTGTGTAGACGTAGTCATGGTGGGAATTGGGATCTTCCAAGCAAGAAATACAGCATTTACACTGCAGAATTTCTTCGTCATATTAAAAATTAAAGCTGTTCTCTTATCATGTTTGAATACGGATGCAAATAGATATCAAGCTTCAACAACGGCAAATGAAGGAACAGGAGCTTTTTCTTATTTGTAGTCTCTGAGATCCAGTGTTGCAGAAAGCTAAATTCTCCTCTTGTGTTCAACTTTGCAGATGTAATCAACTGATGCTAAACATGATCTGCAATGGATATTACTTGGAATATGGTCCATGGATGCTTGGTGTCCATATCCTGTGGTTGAGCACAAATGTAATGCATTTGGATGGGGACACGCTTTGCAGAACCATTCAAAATGTAAGTAAGATACTGTGAAATTTCATACTTTGCCTTTGGTTGTATTGTGGTAATCATTTTGATATTTCCTTCTGTTTTGTTAACAGGTTGTTGATTTGGATGTACTCCTCACTTTTTGCTTTCCATTATTCCATTAAGGCTTGCATGCAAACGCACACACACACAATCTCACTCACTCACTCACTCACTCACACACATGCAGACAATTACCAGATGATTTCGCCTCATCCACCAGCATCCAGGCATCCAAGCAGGGAGCCAGGCAAGGGCAC
Source organism: Morone saxatilis (assembly GCF_004916995.1). Classification (NCBI taxonomy): domain Eukaryota; kingdom Metazoa; phylum Chordata; class Actinopteri; family Moronidae; genus Morone; species Morone saxatilis. Next base: position 13,601,224 of record NW_023339796.1, on the reverse strand, counting down.
ATGGGAGTTTCTTCACAGCAGGCACAAAACACTGCACAAGAAAGTGCTTCTCATTCTAGCGTATCAGCCCGAGACAGATGCCACCCCAGAAAAGAAAAAAAGAGAGAAATTTTTAGGCAATGTATAACTATATTTGCTAACAAAATTAATGATTTGCATCAGCTTTTTCATCATATCAAGTTATTATGTTATTCAAATAATTTGCTTATTTATGACAACATGAGCAGCACTTTTGAAGAGTTGGGTTTTCTCATTTGAAACATTAGTTGAAACCAAAGGATAACTTTGGTTTAAGTTTAACTGATAAAGAAAAGATGCTTCTAACAATAAGCAGGTGTAATACTGTTGTAAAGAATTTACAGTTCAGTCTGCTACAGTATACAGTACTTATCTGCTGCATAAATCACTTTTCCTCTGTTTTCCTGTTAGAAAAAACAAAAACAAAAGGAAAAATTTTAATTTTAAATGTATATTTTATAAAGCCATTGTTCTGTCACAGGCAGAATAGGTCACACTGAGCCAGACACCAGCCTGCTACACAAGAGCCGCAGACTTAGAACAACAAGCCACGTTAGCTTTCCTGCTAAAGTCTCTTTATTATCTTTCTTAGAAACATAACACACATCTTGTCCTGCACCTCAGCTTGTTGAACTAGCTACATCCAGCCTAGTAAAAGTGCACTGCTAATGTCAGTTTGCAGGCTAGATGGCTAATTAGCTGCCCACCTGCAGCACATTAAACAGTATGTAAATGTTCTTGCAAATGTCACTTGGGTCCGGTTAGATGCGGATGTGGTCCTTACGCTGTCTGCCTATGACGAAGCTCCCATGGAAAACCGCCACCCTTTGAAGCCAATTTGACAAAATTCTGATGTTCATGACATTTATTGTATTTTTACCTTTGTCATTCAGAAATGTATCCAAAAAAGCCAATTTGACATAGGGGTCAAACTGTGGTATGACAGCAATGCAGTGTCTTTGCTAGAACAAATATCCAGGCCAAGTGGATATATAGTCGTGCATAGTGAAAGAGAATGCATTTGGTGGTATGATCCCCAGAAGACCATTTTAAAGAAGAAAAAGCTTTTATAATAATCTGACTAAAAGGAGAAATCAAAGTCGCTTTTTGAGTACTCGAGCCAGTCAGATTCAAACCACTGCACCATCGTCTGCTGAGTACGATGCTTTGAAGCTTACCTTTCAGTCTGCTACTTTATACTGAACTGAGCAACTATAGCTGGCTAGCCCCGCTAACACAGCCAAAAGATTTAATAAGCATGAGTGACATGATGGTTGTCAGGGAAGAGGTCATATTGGAGGTATATTGAACTGGGAAAATGATGGGGTTGTTTATGAACTCTTCAGCAATGTATTTCACAAACTAGTTAGCAACATACCGTGAAGACAGAACTTCGACTCCACCATCTGCTCAGCTGTAATGCGCACGGCACTCTGCTACATTCTGCTGCTGCTGCATCCTGCACACTGAGTGTTGTAGCAATAGGGAGGGCCCACATTTCCCATCATTACTTGCCCAGGGCTGAACTGACTATCTTTATGTTTCAAAAATACTAATGTGACTTTTGTGTTTGTAATGCGTCTGTTCAGAACATGGTGGTTTATAGTTGCAACCATTAGTAAATTCAGTGTTACATTTATTGACCCAAGCAGTATTTTATTGCTTTAACTGAAGGGTTTGTCCCTTGTTTTGTATGGCAAAGGGTTGATAGTGCTAAGAGCTGCTTTATTTCTCTCACTCTGTGCTGCTGGCTGCAACATTGTGTATCGTAGCTAACTCTGCTGGACGAGGTTTATGGTGACAATAATAAAAATCATTTTGTAGTGCATTAGATACTGGAAAAAAAAGAATATCGGAAACGTAGGCACGGACACCGATATGATATCAGTATATCTGTGATAAGCTAATATCAGTCGATATATTGGTGGCGCACTAATCACTTAATCACAATTATTGTTTTACTGTACTTGACTTTTGTTAAGTGGATTGAACTCGCAACTTCTTGCAGGTTATCAGTATATTGATAGCTTAACTACAACATGCTGCTGCTCTCATTTCATATTCAGAAGGAATAATTTGCCTACATTGAGTGGTAGTCAAAGCTTGCAAAAAGTATTTTTTAATGATCCCATCTACACTGTAAGACTTATGAATAAAACACACCAAGATCAATGAATTATTGACTATGTGTCATCAAGTAAGGAAACCCCTAATGAAAAAGAGATATCAATCCAGACTGTAATGCAATGTATGCAAACAAAATCCATTAACTTTATCTGGCCACTAATCAAAAGAATTATTACCCTGACAAAATATAAATGTAACTTGTGCACAATAAAAGTGAAAACAAAGAAATCATCTTTACAGTGCACTAATTCTTCAACACATTTCACAGCAGCCTTTTAGATTCTAAGAAACATTGTTTTGAAGCTACCCTACATATGGTGTGGTGTATGTGGTGCTTTAAAGCCTTTGCATGTTTTTTGCAAATCAATACTCAATCACAGGGGTGATAATAATGCTATTAAAATAATAAAAGAAATAAAAAACCCTAAGATTTTCCATTATATATGTCTACCTAAGTGTCATGCAAATTTCAGCATAAATACTGCTTGTGAGTCAGTAATTGACTGCCCTTTAATAACAGCCGTGTTTTTTTCCCTCGCATCTCAAATGTATAACACCCAAGTGCACATTTCCATGCAAATAGGCTAGAAATGCATCACAAAATATTTAAAATACTCACATCATCACTCTCTGCCTGTGTCTGCTGTCTAAAGCTAAATAGTGAAGTGGTTCTGGCTGTCTATTTCTGAAGAGCGGTGAAGCATGCGCCCATTTTCTGTCTTTTCCTGACAGCCCTGTGATGTGTACAAAGTCCCCATTCCTCAGCTGGGAAATCAGCCTTACTACAGCCCCGTCACAAACAATCAGCGCTCATTACCCACTACACAGCACTACATTCTACCCCATTTACCTGCAATGTCTGGGGTGTGTGCTTGTGTGTGTGCATGTGGCTAATGCGTGTCTCGATGCGTGCAGCTTATGATGATTTTTGTTTGTGCACAATGAATTGTGAGCACTCTTAGGTGAATTGCTGTTAGCTGCATAGCTTTCAGTCTTTAACTTGGTGAATGAGCTCTATGGTCAGGCAGTGTGTTGCTGTTACATAGGCCCTCTAACCTTGCATTGAGTAGACCAACTGTCAAATCCAGAGAGGTGCTTTTATCTACCTGGTGTGGGGCCCCAATGTTGAGCACTCAACCAATTACCTCCCCGTCAGACATATATGTATGCCGTGTTGCTCCTCTCTCTGCGTATGCCTCTTTGAAGGACATGATGATCACAACCAACCTCATGTCAGGGAGAGGGCCATTCCAGGAATTGAGTGTAATTGGTGAGGAGAGCTCTGAGCTGGTTGCTCTGTGTGTAAGCAGATTACAGGCTGGCATGGTTGAGACCCCCTCAGGGCGTCACAACATGGCTGTTGGTACGTGGTGTGTAAAACAAGCATGTCGTTCATGAATTATACATGGGAGAATGCCCGGCAATGAAATTGGGAGAGTGAAGAAAACAAGGGAATAAGAGGAGGTAAAAATAGAAGAAAGACTGTAAGAGAAAGAGGGAGAGACCTTGCTCCATGACAATTAAACAGAAAACAGGTGTAGCCAACTACCAGGAAGCCAGACGGAATTCGTTGAAAGCGGGGAGCTCCAGTGCCTCTGCCATTTTGCATTGTTCGCAAGGCATTGTTGCTGTTTTGTGTATTTACCCTCCTGCTAACAATGAGGTTGTTTTGCAGTCCAAACCGTTGCTTATCATTTTTGCCAAAGAAAGGCTTCTTCATGCACAAGCTTTTGTTCTCTCTTGGAAGTGTGTCGTCTTTAGGATTAGTCTCTTTCATCATTTTAAATGGGTCCCTTTTTGACTATTAAGCTTTCCTCAGCACACTATGCTTCACTGCTCATTAAAAGAGAATAACATACTCATATATACGTAAGCCATAATAAGACTCTGGAATGTAAATTTTTTTAGAGCTTTTGGGAACAGTTTTGTACATATAAGTTGCCAATCACACTTCCGCAACCCCTGGTAGTTACACTCACATACTCTATGTGAAAAAACATATTGGTAAACAATCTATTCTGATTCAATATCAGGCTAATATCATTGTTGTGGACGTTCTAGCCTGTGTTGCTCAAGGTGGAATACATGTTTGCACCATGTTTTCAAAAAGTACTTACTTCATCTGCAGATTTGCATGTCAGTTTATTCTGGCATTGGCGAACACACATCATGTTGTCACATTGATTTTATTTTAATGGAATATTCATTTTTAATGTTAAAATGATGACAGAGAAACTGCCTGACTGTGCTTCATTGTTGTCGGTGTGTTTTGTTGGATGTCCTGTATTCCTGCAGGTTTCATGCTTGTTAAGAACTAAAGATAGTTACTAACTCAAACTAATCAAACACCCAAATTCACTTTGAGTTGACATATTTTCTAGACTACAATTGTAATTGAGCCTTGTGTATCGAGAAAATAGAATACATTTTCAAATATGGGTCTCATTATAAGTTGGGTGATGCTTGCAGAAAGGAAAGTATGCAGCAGAAGTTTTCTCTTTTTCTCTTTGTCAGAAATAACTTGCCATACAATACAATCAGTCTGTGGGCAGGACAGAATTAACAATCTGTGCTTCATATAGTAGATAATTAAATATGAATAGACATTAGTCCCTGAACAATGTGCATGAGGTTTTAGTTAAAATCTGCAAAAATACAACTACTGCCTAATCTTTGCATTCTGAGGTATTTTAACTTATAATGTGGCTGACATGTTAATTTTTTCAGTTCATTTACTTCTCAGTCATCGATAAAAAGGAACGAAATGGTTTATCCCTGTCACATTTTTTACCAAAATTACAAGGCTGTTGCACTGCAGGACCCAACCCGTAGAACATCAGCCCACTGGGAGTGCCACAGTTGATAATGATGCTCATTTCAAGACACATGACAAAACAAAACAAAGTCAGCATGTAGAAAGCCAGCCTCCGATTGAGATTGTCCAGTGCCAAATGAGCATCGCCAGTGCAGCTTTAGCAATTCAAATCACCTCTCTCCTGTGCTTTGCATTAGGATGCGGCAGAGAGAAAAACCTTGATAATGGTTTTCATTTACCCCCCAGCCAGACTAATCACACCAGCATTGGTTCCACTCACTGCTCTGGCTGATGCATTGGAAATACTGCAGCCCAGCACTGTAGGTGGCAATGGAGCAGGTCGATGCCCCCACATCACCCTGTGCGCCAGTGCCAGTTTTCACCACACAACCTCAGGGCATGAGCGCAGAGGATTTGGGCAGATTTGTCACAGCACATACAAAAAGACACACACATTCAGTAAACATGCAACATTTGGAAGTGCTTTTGCACGCTAACCTGTGCAAACTCGTCACCAGGGGCCAGATGCATAAACATTGCACGCACACAAAAACCGTACATACGCCATTTCTGTTATATTTATAAGAAAAGAATGCATGTAACTCACATGCACTTCAAGCTATGTATACACAGGATACACACACAAGCAGGGTGTGATATGGTAAAGGGGAAATGGAGAAATAATGCGAAAAATTAAATCTAATATGCAATGTTATTCTCTTAGGCTGTTAGTCAGTGTCTGTGGATTTGTAGATATTTTACATTCTACACAAATAATAATTTAGATTATGTGCATTATAAACTTAATTTCTGTGGCTGTTGTGTAGTTATTTTTTTATTACTATTCTGCTTTTGGTGCCTTTTTTCTTTGTACTATTATGAAGCATTTGTAAACTCTCTTTTCATATGATTGCTATGTTTAAATAATTATTTATTACCTTTCCAACCTTTGATGACAATGATTGAGATACAGTATTACTGCTTATGAGGCTGTAAAGGTACATTTGCGATGAATCAAAGAAGTAATGAAACTAATGATGCTATAAATAGCTAATGGCTGTGCGTAAGGATTGCTCCTCTGGCACTGTTGGAGGATCTCGACAATGGTGTTTGGTGGAATCGTGCCTGTTTGCAGTTGTTTTCATTTAACTGTGGAGGTGGACATCAGGTTTGTTCAAGTACACACAATATCCTTATGTATGGCTTCATAAGTATGACTTAAGTAGCGCTTAAATGCGTGTTTCTACCTTTGTGATTACACAAAGTTTAGTCTTGAAGCAGTTTTATGCACCTGGCCTGAGGTAAGGACGGTGTGCATGATTACTGTCAGTATTCTCTACAGTATGTGTAGTGCAGTGCTGTTGATGATACAGTAAAACTGGGGATGCAGTGAAACACGGTTAACATAATCTTATTAACTCTGGCATTTAAAATACCCTGAATTATTAAAGATACATTTGACAGTATCCACAGTATGTGAGTTGAAAGCAGTATGGATTATTCATCCTTATTTTTATTCCTCCATAAATATCTGGAGCAGTCAACATTCACTCAGAAAATTAGATAACTGGCTTATAATGTGAGTCAATTCTTTCTGCAATCAGGCCCAATTCAATCCTGCACTAAGTCACTGTGTTTTAGCAGGTTGATTATATTTTACAGTAAATTTATTTCAGTTTAAATATACTTTATAGAAAGTGAAATTACATTCAGTCATAGCAGCATCTTTTTTTTCTCTTCTGAGTGTCCTGCTGATTTATCTCGGCAGTGGCCACACGGTTCTGTGGGTGATACAGAAAGTGCCAAGAACCCTTGCAGCTAGAAATCTCCACCAAGCTTTTGACAATTAATCATTCAAAGTGAAAGTTCCATTTGTGGAGATCGTGTCCATTTGCCACATGGTCGAATAACTGAATAAGTCAACAGCAACAATGAGAGAGAATTTGTTCTAGGCTTAGCCATTTCTCAAAATAACTCTCCTGAGGCTGAAATTGAGACGATGAGAAAGGGAGAGGAAATGGGAAAACCAAATGCATGTTGACATTGTGGACCACCATACTTGCTCGGCTGTCTATGAAATAATAAAGATGTAGCACTGAGGTCATACTTTATTCAGAGTAAAAGCCTTTTGTGTTTTTGTTGCGTCAAAAGACTAATAATAAACCTTGTCAGTGTCTCTTTCTGATTCTGTCCCCTCACAATATCGCCATTATAATGTCAAGTCAAGTCCTCTCTGCTGTTTCAACACTAAATTAAAACCAAAGAAAGAAAATAACAAGAACCAGGTTATGCGGCTTCTATGCTCGGTACAACACAGACCATTTTTATGAAAGACGTATAAAAATGTTTTTAAAGGTGCATAAATACAAGGAAATAAGAAGGAAATGTAAAACAAAATGCTTAAATTACCAGTTGGTTCCCTACACAGATCTGGAAGTTTTCTTTTCTTCTGCTATGACTCAATTATCTGTGATTTTAGGCTTACGGATGTACTGCTCAGGATTTACAAACAGGAAATTCTAATTATAACAATGGAACAAGGACAGATTTTCTTATTGTTTGCTCAGATGGTTGATTAGGTGGATGAACTCATTAGACAACATTTTCCTGCATAATTAACAAGAAGCTGACTATCCAATTTAACAAGGATGCTTATGAATTAACATGTAAGTCCCAGCTAGACTTTACTGACAAAATTGAATTTTAGAACTGAAATACCTTCTCTTTCTATGTGAACTTGTAACTTTACTGCTGAATGAACATTTTCTAAATATGGTTATAACAACCATAATGATATTTATTCATTAAAAATTATGGTTTTATTATTGGTTTTCTCTTAGAATCTTGACACCCATTGACTTTGCTAGTTGTAATGAGATGTGGCGTCCAACTACATACTACTGGGTGCCCAGGTGGCATAATGTTATGGCTGATCAGTTTTTTGGTAAGAGATGCTAGAAATATGAAAAGTTATGAAGGAAATATGAGTTAAAAGATTTTTGCCAGAACTCGGTTGTATATTAGTGGCCACTACTATAGTGCTAATCAAGCATTGTGACACTTGAAGACACTTTTGTCTAAAACCCTTCAGAAATAATTTGGCAAGAGAGTGCTGTCTAAAATCTAATGCAAGGATTTTTGTCCATAACAAATGACAGAATGATTCAACTTTTTTTGTTAAATATGTTTTTTTCCCTTTATTTGTTAGGATAGCTTGAGAGATGGACAGAAAATGGTAGAGAGAGAGAGAGAGGGGATAACACGCAGCAAAGAGCCTCTAGCTGGACCAGAACCCATGGCCACATCAGAAAGAACTCAGCCTCGGCACATGGGGCGCCAGCTGCACCAGGTGAGCTACCAGCGTGTCCCAATAGTTGCACTTTTATTTGATCTTTTTCCCCACAAAAGGAATTGCTTCAGGTTGATAAAGCGTAATGCAAAATTTTATTTTTGCATTGTCCTTGGTTTGTCACACATTGACTGTGTGGGTAAGATAGGTCTGGAAAAAAACCCAAACTAAGTCTTACAATCACTTCACATACATTATGTTCACATTCTATTCTATTCATGTGCATACAACATGCATGTCTGTGTCTGTGTGTGTGTGTGATTTCATGGTCCATCTGCTTGAATGCCACATCACTCCACTGCCACTGATTTACCATGTCAGGGAGCAGCAACATCAGTCTCTGACCTGTCACATTGTGGCGTAGCATTGTTTGATGATAAGAGAGTGCTGAAGACACTCAGCAGTGTCTGGGGTGATCAACTGCTCTGGAAGTGCAGCAATACTGCCTCAAATTTGTCTCAGTCTGTGGTCGAGGCTGTCACAGGCTGATGTTTTTTTTTCACTCTCATTTTATCTTTTTATTTGCTTCCCCCCCACCTGTTTTCCATTTGAATGGTCTGACCCTTTGTCCTTTCTTAAGTTCCACTAAAAAGATCCATCTCTTTATCCATTGCATTTCCAACCACCTTGGTGGGCACGCTGGCTGGATTTGTTCTCCCTTGATTTTTAGTCCCTGAAAGCTTCCATCTACTTTTGATGGTAATGTAACTAACTACTTTTTCAAATTAAGTAACACAGTTACATTCACTAAAATTTAAGTGGACTCATTACTCGTTACTTTTTTCTCACCTTAAAAAAGTGGACAACTACAGAAGACGGCAGACGAACACAGCAAATGCGAGTGTGTCCCCTTGATTTTCCGGTTTATGACACCAAACTAACTTTAACTAAGCAATGCCAGGTTAATTTTTACACCCATGTGGTTCTACTGAATCCTCTTGTCTACTAATCAAGACAATAAGTGTAGCTTACAGGTAGGAGTGCTACTAATTGCCGCTCTCTGGTGGTCAGGGGTATTAATAGCTAAATTAAATTTGCCTTCACCTACAGCAACACTAAAATAATATAGCTGACAGCTGTGTTAGAATTGAAGCTGACATTTAAAAGTAATACATAAGTCACTTTACCTAGTAAGTAATTACTTTTATATGTAGTAATTGGTAAAGTAACTTGATTACTTTTGAGAGAACAAACTTTCATCTGTCCCTGCTATTTATTTAACCGCAATGAGATTACTTTAAACCTAACTTTTAGTTCATCTTTAATAACTTAAGGCTTGATTTACACTGCTCAATAATGAACACTTATGTAGTAGCGAAGATGTTTGGTTTTTACAATCTTCCCTTGCTCTGTAAGACATCACATTGAGCCTGCCGGCCTGTAACAGATCTTTGGGTTTATGGACTTCAAATCCCTTTGGCTAAACAAGAGAACTGCACCATGGGGAGAATGTGGTAAAAGAATAAAAGACTCCACGAACATCCAACGTAAGGCTTCTGAAACACATAAAGACAGGTCAGTGTTTGTTTTTGTTAGCACTAGCCTTGAGCTAAGGCCAATGCTGTTCTTGGTGTGAACTTCTTTCTAGCTGTGCTTCAGCATTGATTTGACCACTCAGGTATGGCAATGCAAAGTTTTTCCCAAAGACAGAAAGTCTATTTATTTATTTATAAGTTGTGACACAAGTTAGCTTATATCATCAAAAGATGCCACTTTTGACTGCTAACATTTATTAACCTGTTAATTGTAGCTTACTTTCCTAACAAGCTGTGACTTAAGACTGACAGTTGTTTTGTATAGGATCACGAGAACCAAGTCATGCCAAAATCCTGAAAATGTTAGGGTACTTATTTTTCTACAGTACGCTAGGTTCCGGGTTTGCAATTCTTCCAGACCTGAAGGGGGCAGCATATACTTCTACAAATATTCTACTCTGCTGTTAAAGGCCATAGGAAAAGGAATGCCTACCAGCATGGAAGAACAACTACACGTTTAAGATGGTGATAGGTGCAACTATGGCTCTGCCTCAGCTCGCTGAAAAGAAAAACAGTATAAAAAACAGTTTTCACATGAACTCCGAACATCGTCCTGAGAATCAGGTTGGGACAAGACAAATACTTGATTAGTACACAAGCAGGTACTGAGATGAAACATTATCCTGTTGTACCCCTTACAAAGTAATTTGCAAAAACAACAAAAATGGCGGTAATACACCATACCGCGCTGCTGAGCCACCCTAAATCACTGTAGGGGAAAATTCCTTTATCGTGACAGCCCTATGCAATACACTGAGATGCATCGAGAGTCGTTGTGCATTTGCATCGTTGACAGATGAATCGTAATCCAGTGAAGAGTCGTACCTCTAATGTATGTAATGTACTCTAATAATTAATCATAATGAAACAAGCTGTCCACTTGATTGGGTTTGATTTTCCAAAAATGTCAGTAAATTTGAATTCGCTCCAAAATTATAATGATTATAGTTGATTATTTAAATTACAAGGGAGAGCACAGAATTACATTGTAAGAAAACCTGTAACAAAGTCTTAGCTTTTCAGTTATATAATTGCTGTTATTTATTCTTCACGGCTATTTTATTTGGAGTTAGAATGAGGGTTAAATGCAGTACTTTGTGCCAGCAGTACACATGGATGATCTTTAAAAAGTGTCTTCACTGCTGTCCAGATCCCCTTTGCTTCCTCACCACTCTGAATAGAGCATTATTTCCCCTCCCTCTATGTCGTTTCTATCTTTTCTTCCCTCTCTCCTGCTGGTATGCAGTGTGACAGCTAAACACTGTTGCCTGCACCCCACTGATTTTCATCAAAATTGCATGCATCACCCAATCCCTCTTCTGCTTTATATCCACCTGTGTGCTTAGGAAGAAGGGAAGGAAAGGTGGGCTGGATGACTGTAGCGATAATGTGTCCGTTTTGGTGCATCAGATGTTATCGCTGCCACAGAAGCAATGTAGCAATATGAGTTAAAAAAAGCAACTGTTAAGTAAATGAAAACGATTTATCATTTAAAATGAATGAATATCAAATTAAAATTAAATTAAAATGAATTAATAGATTATGAGATATTGCAAAATAAAAAAAAACCTTAAAAATGATATACTTACTATACGGTATTCAACGACAAAATTAGATCAGTTTCAAATGGTATTCTGATTATATAATTATTCATTAGAGCTTTAATATATTTATT
>NW_023339796.1:13581128-13589691 GCF_004916995.1 Morone saxatilis | reverse complement strand
TATGTTTTCATCATTTCCAAACTTCAGTTTTTCCTCTGAATGGTACGCTAGCCTAGTGTTTCTTAAACTTTTTACACTGTATACCATCTCAGAAAATATTACACTCTCCCAAGTACCACCATTGTGAATGATGTTAAAATACAACAGCGCAGGCCAACCCCATTCAGCTAGAGACAGTTCACGCAGGAGGCAGGTTTAGTCCTAATAATAATGTTATTTATTGTTCAACGGTTCAAGAACCAGAGCTAATTTGGTGGAACCGTTCATTTTATCTTGCCATCACATTTAGCTTGTAACTAATCATAGATGTGTGCATGCGCTACGTTTATAAATGTGACCACATAGCCAGCTGATGTTGACACAAAAATGTTAAAGGAAATGAAAAACTTTTTTATAATTACATTTCAGCGATCTCATAGTCTAAGTATTTTCATTTGAAATTGTGTAGAATTTTGATAGTATTAGTAGTCACATAGTCTACCAATTAATTTTTTAAATAATTTTTAATGACATTGGAAATAACATTGCAATATCAGTAGTCCTTTTTTTTTCATTTTACTATATAACCCCCCTGTGTGGTTATTTATTCTCTGGTGTTGACTTTGTACTTTGTCTTCCCGTAACTAAAATGTGATGTTCTTGCTGTCTTTATCTTTACGACAGTCCTGGAAGGAATGGGTATCTTAAGTGCTAATCTCTAATAAACTTGCTTGCGAAGCATGATACACAGTAGCTTATTTAGATGTGACTACAGCTGCAGTGTTTCTCTCAATTATCTAAGCATATAGAACACTGCTGAATCAGCAAGGCTCATATACACTCGATCCACAGAAGTCGCAATGTTACTCCTCAAAGGTTAACAGTTTGACTACAGACTATACCTGCTTAATACTGCCCAGTAGTTAACTTTTGATAGAAAAACAAGAAAAAACAAACAAGAGGGTTACTTATTCTGCAAGGTATGAAACTGACAAAGATCTTAAAGCTTTAAAATTAAAAAGATATTTTCATCTTCATTTTTGTCACTCAGTCAGACGAACCAAATATGAGCGAGTAAAGAAATATCAAAAAGAAAAGAGAGAAAAAAAGGAAGAAAGAGGACACAGAATCAGGTTAGTGTCTAGACAAAGCTCTTGATCGTGTGTGTTTTTGTGTGTGTGTGTCTCCATATTTAGAAATGTCTCCAAGCATCTCTGATTGAATCAGCATGATATCAGATTTGGTGAAAACATGTGGTGTGCTGTCATCCAACATAGAGCTGTCAGTATGCACCAAGACAAGCAGAGTGCGAATTGTGAAGGCGGCCTCATCTAGCGGATGCCCTCCTGTCTCTGTGGACTGCCACTGGTTCTGTTTGGCTCTTTTCCTAATATCATTGAATTTTCTTTTTGTGAGTTATGGATCTCCAAGGACAAGAACAACATGATGAGCAAATGTGTGGCCTCCTCCCCAGCCAGTGTACCTTATAGTGCTGTATATTCAGTATATGTGTGTATATCCATGTTGATTATGCGCTTCTGCCATCTTTCGATCTGTCTTAGGAAATTGCTAGAACACAATGTTTCAAAGTGTGCTGGTTTTAAAGGCAAGTGGAATAGATTAATTGATTAGTACTGATTGTTGCCAGTTCCTACCACACCTAATGATAATGTATTGCACCTAATCACATCTCATTTGTGATTGTGCGACAATTGCACAACATGCCTTGGGCAACAAGATTAACAAATCCAGCTGACATGCCCTGTGTGCTCGTGCCCCGCTGTTCCAACTGGGATTTGCACTGTATGCAATTAATTCATGAAAATGCAACCCCATAAATAACCGCAGGTCTCCAATGTACTTTGAGCATCGGAATACATACTGTACACAGAACATGAGCACCGTGTCAGCTGCAGGAAGCAGTGACCCTGTGGCAGCTTTTCAGCTCACACTTTTCATTCTTGCCAAGTAGCTCTGCTCCTGCTGGGTCCCCATCCTGTGTCTGGATCAACAGTCTAATTTCCATGTACTGAGTTCTAGACTGAAGAAAAGGCCAACTTTAGATATGAAGAGTGCCCCCTGTTTTTGGATCAGGCTGTGGCTTTGTAAGCTGGGATGACAATCTCCTGTCCATCTCAGGAAAAAGACTTTCTCAAGGATGTGGTCACAGCTGCCCACCTGAGCAACTTTTTTTCTGCACCAGGCTGTCCCTTTGTTTTAGAAGGCTGCAGGAAGAGAAGAGAAAGATGTACATTTCCATTGACGGAAGGAATGCACGGAGAGCATTGGCTGTCTTTTGCACTGTGAAGGTTTCTGGTTCTGACAGAAGGCTCCTTAACAAGTGGTCTCCCCTGCTGAACTGTATGACCTGTGACGACTTGTAGCGATCCAGCAGAAGGACAGGTGGCCTGCTGGTGTGACCCTGGCCTGGGGCCAGACACCTGGGCAGAAGGGAACTGAGGAAGCCAGTGGGACCAGCTGCTACTGCTGGTGCTGCCACTGTGGGATAAACGCTGGAAATTATCGTAACAAAGATCCAGGTTATTGATAATGTCTGTGACAATGGAGCCTACATTTCCTTTTTTGGAAATATTTGTCAACCCTTAAAGGAGCAGTGTGTAAGACTGGCTGGAATTATGGTTCATGAATAGTAAAACATTCAAATAATGAACTAACAAGTGGTGACATTATGTTGAAGATGTTTATGTATTGTGTTGAGATATCTACTGAAATGAGCATGCTAACCATGTAGCAACCGCTAACTCTGCTCGTACTTTGTTGTCATACGTCGACCTTTGACAAGAAAACTGTAAGCATATGACGGGCTTTAGCTTGTGCTTCTAGAGTTACAGGTTGTTACAGACATGTAAGGAATTTATATTTCTCAAATGGAGTTTGGCGCAAGGAGCTTGTAGTTTAATCAAACTGCTGATATGTATATTTTTTAACGTTTATCACGAGTTGGAGACCAGACACACTCTGGGATTACACCTTGCGAAAGATCTAGTAGTGTATGGCACCCTGTTGCTAATCAGTCATGTAGTGTTAAAACCACAACAACTTGATTTGACACAAGACTACCGATTACAAGGCAGATAGTTGAGAGTGTGAACAGTACAGCAATTTGATGATTTTAAAGTCATGTAGCGTGACCAAGGTTTTATGGAGCACAGAGCAAAGTTTGGTGAGCAGATTGTGGTGCCGATTAAATGGGCTAAGTGGCCAGACATGCCACTCCACCAGAAACAAATGCACAGTAGGGTGCGGATTCTAGAGATTGTTTTATAACACATTAGAGATTTATTAGAAATTTGCGAGTCAAAACTGTAAACAATCTTGAACAGTGTCATGTATGGATAATAGGAGAAGGTGAAATGCTGCCCCATATATTTTTGGAGCATGTAGCCAGAAATTACACATTGCTCCTTTTAAATACTATAGGCGGTTAATCTCAACAGTGTTGATGTGGTGTAATTGTGATCTCATTTTGCAGTAAAACAGAACACCAGTTACAGGTGATTGCAGTTGACCGAGTGGAAAACGTTGCTTAGAGTGGTGGTGATTTGATGGAGGATCTGTTGGCAGAAATGGAATATGATATTCATAGATTTGTTTTCATTAATATGTTATCACCCAAAAATAAGACTAGTTGTGTTTTATTACCTTAAATGGACTGTTTTTATCTATGGGGACGAGGGTCCTCTTTTACAAAGGTCGGCCATGTTGAATTGCCATGTCTCTACAGTAGCCCAGAATGGACACTGGCTCTAGACGACTACCACCATACGAAAACCCACCAATCAGAACCCTTTCTCCACCCTACATCCTGCCAGGTGAGATCAGGGATATTGGAGAGGAATAGCATAGGACTTTATGGAGTGATGCAAGGGTGATTAATAGCAAAATAGTAGGAATGTCTTGGCAAAGCCCCACTAAATGGACAGTATCAGACTGCTGAACCAAGCCAGGAGGTCCTGACTCCCACTATCAGTCTGGCTTTCTTCTTTCCAAACTGGAATTAGTGAGAGGAAGTGGGCTGGCAATAAGTGGGCATCTGCATAACTGGTAGAGGATCGCTCTGGCCAGGCTGGGCTTTATTTTGGCTGCCATTTCAGCAGTTTTGGTAGCATGAGCAGTAGAAGGCTCTGTTGAAATCTCTTTCTATCTGCCTTCAACACTTGGTCATTGGCTGCGGTGGTGAAGGTTAAACTGTGCTTCTGTTTGCCAGTGGGATGTGGGACCGAAACTGGAGTCAGTCCTCCTCCTTATGTTGGAAAAACCATGTTGCATCCTCAGAGCAGATCACACAGATGGTCGAAAGAGAGATGAGCCCTGAGAAAGAGGAGTTCATATCTTTCTTCTCCAGAGTGGTGATATTTAGCCAAACCTGTCTGTTACAGATAGTGATCAAAGCCAGGATATGGCCTGTGGCGATAGTGATGCAGCAAGACAGGAAATGCAACTGACCACACATATGACATTTCTTCGGAGAGACAGAGAGATCTTAGAGAGGCTCATTTGCTGGTCTTAATTGTCCGAACCAGAATATGCAGTGTTTTCAGTACCCTCCTTTGCTAGAATGAGTAGGCAAGTCTATTGGGACTTGGAGGAAACAGCATACAACTTGTTTTTTTAGTCCAGTACATGGGAAACTACACGGGAAAATTTATAAGATAATTATTAATTCTGTCACAGAATACTAACTCAGACAGGAAACACTAAAAATAGATAATCCTGCACGTATATAAACAGCATAAACAATTACACATTCAAGTGAATGTGAGGGTGGTTAAATGTAGCTTATGCACCACAGATGTTTTTGTGTTCCCGTCCTTTATGATAATGTAATGAAACTGCAATTATGTAGATTGTCTCCTTTGCATTGCATCTCTCAATCCTTTGGCTCCTGTTTCATTTTAATCAATAACAAGGGCACACAGAGCATTTCATAGTGGACATGTCAGGTAGCACATATGCTGCTTAAATGTAATCTGTAGGATTTAGTGTCTGGATTTATGGCCCAGCGAAATAGCATTATTCACATGCAGATACATGCTCAAAAGCACGTAAAGCTTTGCTGTAGCTGAGCTTACACGTATATGAATATAAAACAAGCTCAAGCAAAACAGCTTTATTAAAATGAATAAATGTTTTTCTGAAACTGTTTGAGGTAATGTGTTGTTAAGCACCTACACTCTTTGTAATAAAAGACACTGTAATGAAAAATGAAAATTCTGATGAGAAAGTCACTTCTATAGACCCAGTTAATCAATCACAAAGTCTACTGCATGGAGTTAGCTGAACCATTGCAAAAAACGACTTGATTACAGTTGCTGTTGATTTAAAGAGGTGTAATGTTGAACTGACGTGAACTGCTTGCAAATGTTTTGACTGACAGAGATCCCACTGTCATACCAGTGTAACACTTTACACCTTCACCTTGTATCTACATATGAAAACCACTGGGATCGATATGGAGGCACAGAGGGTTGTTAGAATGGAAAATCAATGGCCACAAACATTCATTATGGGAAAAACAGCACCAAAGGGTTTTGCTTTTATAGGCTATGGTCAGGTCGATGAGTTGCTGAGCCCACCTCTGACGTATGAGAATGAGTTATTGGTGTGTCACCTTTATCTACTGCAATGAGTCTTTTATTGGGGTTTCAGTGTTGCTAAAAAGGATTGGCCAAGTCAAAGGCAGTAGGATGCAAACACTACCTACAGTATCTTTTTTACTCCCAGGTATGAAATATTAAGTGAGTTTTAACGATAGCTGTGTGCACCTCAGCAGGAGTCTGACAGCTCTTAAAATACAGGGCAGAGGTTGGAACACAGACAAATGGAGGAATGGAAGAATATAGAGAAGTTAGATTAAAGCTGAGGGGGTACTCTTGTGCTTGAAGAAATTGAAGTCAGCTCCCTGCTGAAGATTTGGGATTAAAATTGTATAAAAATGTGGCATGATTATGTGTATGATATCTGTTAGAGGAGTGTGAATGATGCTTCCTCCAAGTAATTTTATCGCATGGTTTCTTTGTAATAGTACTTTTATTTCACTGCTAAGATATAATTGGTGAAAGAATAAAAAAATAAATAAATGTCTGAGCTGGGTCTTCACTCTCCCTGTCTATCTTCCTTTGCTCTTTCTTCCACTCTGTCTTTTTCCTTGTCCCTGGATAGCAATCAATAGTTATTATCTGCTGAGTGTCGCGATAGACACTGCACAGAGCCCCCTTTCTGAGTTGATGGTGCTTTTTCATTATAGCTGACACTAGTCTAAACAAAGCAGGCCTATTTCCCTGCCACCAGACAAACACAGTCTCCATAATGGCACCAGATAAAAGAGAAGCAGGAGGGAAAATTGAGTTTCACATAATGGGGAATCACTAACTCGGGACCACTTCTTTTCCCACTCCGTTTTTCGCTCTTCCACCATCTTTCTATGAAGTATTTGACAAATACAACAGACTGGATGTTAATTTCTTACCTCTTGCCATTGATCTTTTCATTCTTCCATTCATTCATTCATCCCTATTATCCAGTCCAATAATGATTTTGTTCATCCATCAAACATCCATCCATCCATGCATCTGTCTGTCTGTCCGTCCGTCCATCCATCCATCCAGCTGTCAGTCTGTAGGTGGGTAGGGGGTGAGGTTGTTTTGTTTTGACGGGGTTGTTGTTTCATAAAATAAATAAATGATATCTGTGCAGCAGAGTGGAAAGCATAACGAATGGCAGTTGGAGAAAAGGCAATTTAGAGAGAAGTGCACTGGCTGGCGAAGGAACAGAATAGGTTTTTACTGTGAAGTATAACCAATGCATTACAAAACACATCAGAGGTTTATTGAAAAAGCCAAGTACCCCTCACTCCCCCCTATGAAAATGGCCAACATTATCATGGCCTACATGGTTAGGCACTGAAAGTCACTTTCAGAAAGTCAGGGGAGAGGTTTTTATTGCAACGGCACACAGAAATGGAAGAGCCCCAGGTGAATGACAGAGCAAGAGGTGGTCGTTTTTCAATTCACTTACATACATGGGTGCAGATACGTTTCATGACACATGGCATGGGGTCACCATGGAGTGATACACTGTGATTTTTATTCACATGATACACATCTTTGCTGTTCACACATGTTTCTAAATACGTAGTCTTGTAACACAATGGCTAGACCGTCAGGAAAATGTTTGGCTTCAGTAGGCAGGTGTCTAAGCTGTGAACTAGCATTGCTCTGTTAAAATGATTGTAAACCATTTACCAATAATTGCTCATTAATGTTATGGCTAGCTGCACTAGAATGGGTTTACTATGGTAAAATTATATCCTTGGTAGGGGATAAAACCAGCTTATAGAAATGTGATCCATTTCCTCAGGCCAATTCAAGTCAAAGTAATTTTCAAATGTATTGTTATTGTAGATATCTAGAAATACCTTTTTTTTCCTTCTAAGCCTCTGAATGGGCGGGCTGATGTTTGACTGGCAGCTGAGCCAACAAACTGTAGGTGAACTGAAGCTTAGACGCAGAGGAAGGCAGTGTTTATTAGCAATATTACTGACAAATAAGGACCACGTCGTTTGGCATCTAATCTGACTGATGTTCAGATTTGCATTTAAGTTTTTAAGCAGTTTAATGTTCTACAGCTAAGCAGCTAATTATCTATTTACTGTAGCCTGCAACAATGTTTGTGATGCACTTTTTCTCTCAAGTGGATGTTTGTTTGGTAGCTCATTCAGCAATCCAAGGTGCAATATAAGACATATGTGCTTGTAGATAAGGAAGGAAACATAAGCTAGGAAGCTAATGTGGGTTGCGCTTCAAAGTCTTTGACTCTTTTTGTGTCATGTTGCTTTCTGGCAGTTAGTCAATGTTACTGCCAGCCAGTGAAAGAACAGTGAAGGTTACTTAAGACTTATGTAAATATAGATTAAAATGGTTTATTAATAGACAAGGGGGCAGTCATGAAATGAAAGAAGCAAAAAAAATGAAAAACTTGCAAATATCAGTTAAAATATGCAATGCAATTGAATATTATAAAATGAACACACAGAGGTTGAAATAAATGTTATATGACTTAGCAATATGCCTCTGCAAGAAATGTGAAATGTAGAGAAATGTGAGCTGAAAAAGCAATTTTTCAAACCAATTGCACCGACTAATAGCCGCAGCATGAGAAGTAACTTTCAGGCCATCAGGATGCTCATAACACTTATTACCGTTGGCATTTCAGACACAGACAAATTCAAAGCCCTAATGGAAATACTAGAGTCACTTAGAAATGATCAATATATGTAGACGATATGTCCTCTGTCCTTTTAAATTAGAGAGAAAGAAAGTAGATTCACCATAATGCTTATACAGAAATGAGAAAACCAGCAGACATTATTTGCTTAAGTCTATCCTAAGTTTATTCAGGTTGTCATATCCGTAGTTCTGACTTTTTTCTTTTTTAAGAGCAGCCAGATTCTGTAAAGCACCTGACTGGAAGTATTTCATCATCTGCTGTCACATTATTAGTCAAGTCAAGTCAAGTCAAGTCAAGTCAAGTCAACTTTATTGTCAAGTATGCTATACATGCA
>NW_023339796.1:13574883-13581103 GCF_004916995.1 Morone saxatilis | reverse complement strand
GCCATAGTGAGAGCAAGCCTTGAAAGGGATCATTGGTGTCCCACCCCCCCCAAATTCTGGACATTTATAACACGCCTTAACAACCCGCCCCTTCACCAGCAAAGCCCATCAGGATTGGCAGGTGACACCAAAAACCCACCCCATCTCACCAGCCCCTCCTTCCAGCCTGCTGCCGTCCGGGGAGGAGACTGCGGAGTCTTCGCTGCAGAGTCTTGCGGCAGGACACGGTGCAGGCGCCGTACCACACGGTGATGCAGCTGGTCAGGATGCTCTCGATGGTGCCTCTGTAGAAGGTGTGCATGATGGGGTACAAGTAAGTAAGTACAGGCGCTGTTGGGCTTTTTTTTGGCCAGCTGATGCAGGTGGTCTGTGGGCTCCAGACAGCGTCTTCAGTGCGTGCCCACCAACCTCTCCACTGCCCCCAGCACTGTCATTGGGTAGCTGGCAGCATGCTGGGTGTGCACTCTCCTCTGAAGTCCACAACAATCTCCTTCGTCTGACCTTGCACCACGTGGCCAGCCTGCTCACCTCACTCCTGTAGGTTGTCTCATCCCCGTTGTTGATGGGACCCACCACAGTTGTGTCGTCCGCAAACTTGATGATTATATCACTATACCATAATGACTTCACTGTTGTAGGATTTCCTCCAAATTTAAAGCTATTCTTAATATAAACTCACTTTATTACATTTTCCCAAATAGCACCAAAATGTGCTGTAGCTTGAGTTTCACGCTTATGATTCTGTATACTAGCAGGGTCAAGAAGTTCCGATGCTGTTTGACAGCACTTTAGAATTAGCATGCTGGCTTTATAAGTGCTCGCTGTCAGACATGAAACTTAAGGCATTATGTGTTACACAAGCTGTCAACTAATAACTAAATTATGCCAGTCATGTTGAAATGTTAAGTAAATCACCCCCCTCTATGGGTCACCAAAACAAGGGGGTCATGAAGCCTTCTTGAGTTTAAGAGGTATAAGAAAACTTTAAAAATATACATCTGGCATTTAGTTAATTTCTGTGAAGAAATCTAAATAAAAAGATTTTTTAAGTTTAGATTATTATTTAAGATATAAACTTTGAAGACCTGAATACAAGTTTTATTCACAGAGCCTTCACTCTCTGCCTTGTCCTGCATTAGAAAAGTATGCAGTTAACAACCAAAGAGATAATGGAACAATGGCCAAGCATCACGAAGAAAGAAAAAAATGCTGATTGTTAAATAATAAAATAAAATAAGCATAATACAGACAGAGAATTAGTATTAGTATAAGTATTAGTATAAGTATTATCAAAACCAACCTGGTCCCAAATAACATTGGCACCTATTAGGTAGATGTACATGAATGAAGGTTGATGTGAAAGTTGGTGGTCCACAAATTGACAGCTTGAAGGAGTAGATGTCAGGCTTGAGGGCATCTTGGTGCCACCACCAGATATATTAAGCAAACCCCCCCCTAACTCAGGAAAAAGTTCTTTGGGCTCCATAGGCTTAGGGGCTAACTGATAAGAGGATGACAGGAATAGGACTGGGACCGAGATGAGAGTTCATCAACACTGCTGCAATCACCCGCTCTGCATATCTAACAGAGCTAATTCCAGGGGCTTAGTCATCTACTGGAGCCATGTACTGTCTCTGTATGTGCATGGAACTAATTTGTGGTCATAATAACGGCACTGCTCCCTGCTTTGTGTCCCTAGGCCAATAATGAAGTGGAGTCAGGGCTCTGAAAGCACTGGGAATTTGTTTTATCCAGAATGCTTGAAACCCTCACATCTTCAAACAAGCCATAGTTTGTTTGGAAAACACAAAAGGGCCTATAATTTAGTACTATATTATACTTCGACTTGTATACTCCAACCCACAGAAACTGTAAATAACTCGGGCAAATATGGTAAAAAGCTGAGTCACTAAAGTTTGCAAATTAAAAGGCCATCAAAGCCAATCATCAGCTTTTAGCAGTGATAGAATGAAAACCAACTTCTGTTGCCTTTTCTCTGTTGTTGAAGTTATTTTTGAGGCTGTTGCAGGATAATTTTGTTTCTAAATAGAACTGTTCAATAGATAAAAGTCAATACTTGCTGGTGTAAGACCTCTCTGTCTGTCATGGACATCTTATATGCCCTTTTGTGAAACCTCTGGTACTGTCAAACCTGTCTTGTGCTGCAACTCGATTTTCTTCCAGTTATTTATTTTTTGATTTAAAATATGTTGACCTTCTTAGTGTTGCACTTTTTAAAGGTGTCCATTCACACAGCAATGATCTTATCATGTTGAAGTATTTTTTCTCATTGCCTAAATCTCATTATCCACTTTACTACTCATGTTCATTTACACTCCGAGATTATCAGTGCATATCGTCATTGAATAAAAGCGGTGACATCAAGCCGAGCGCTATCTGTGCTACACAGATTGTTCCTATCATGCACCACCCTTGCTGCAGTACGTTGTGTTCTCCGTGCTGTTCAATTGGCTCAATTGAATCCATCTGCTGTGACCATTGTTTGAAAACCAGGTAGGGTGCTCTACGGACAGCTGCATAAAGTTGTTACATAGGAGTGGAGTGCAGCCGGCAATTTTCGCCCTACAATGCTATAGCATGGCAGTGTGAGTCCTTTGTGGGAAAGCATTACGGTGGGGATAATACAGCCTTGTAAAAAGAATGCCCCACAGTCCAAGGGGAATGACTGACAGACACTCAGGCATTATCACATTAACACCTGGAGCCAGAGAAAATCTGCCCTTCACTATAAAAAGTAGGTTACTGAGAGCCATGTTTGCAGATGCATTATGCTGAGAGAACATTACACATTACGCAAACAATATGTTCTTTTATTAGAATTGTTTTGTATGAATGTGTTTTTGCAAAAAAAAACATGAACAGACCATGCAGACCAACCTTATTTCAAGCAGAAGATTGATATTGGATTTTACAAAACCCTGCATTACATTCAATAGTCAGTTTTTTTTATGTTCAGTCCCAAAATGTCTACAATATCCATTTGTGCCAACTCCAAAATCTTCTCAGCATTCTGCAATTTAGAGTCTCAGTTGGAGAGGGAAAAATAAAATAGCATTTGTTGTTTGTTTAATACCCAATAAAACCTATGTTTATGTCACCTGACCATGAGCTGTAGTGGCCATGTGAATTAGGACTGTTGTCTGTCAGAGACAAAGGTGGAAGCAGCATGATGATGTTAGAGAACCACAAAACCTCTTAGAGAGGGGGTCAGGGTGGGTGGATGAGTCAAATTGTGTGTGACTTGATCAAAGAGTGTTCCATTAATACTAGACTTCCCTTAGTACAGTTTAAGGTCATCATCACATTCATTTTTCAAAGACCAGACTTAATAGGATTTTCCCATCGGTTTTAGCTATTGGCGACAAATGCAAATCAGGTAAAGGGTACCTGACTCATCTCTTCTGGGCTTGCCCTGAAGCTAAATATTTTTGGGAGGAAATATTTCTTCATAGAATTACAACTAATTGACCAAGACTGTGCACATGCTGTTTGGAGTCTTTCTGCCACCTCCACCTTCACCGGTCACCTGTCTCTGGTTCTGTTACCCATTCCAGTATCACTCCCTGCTACTTTCCCCCCCGCCCTGGGCCTTTAATCCTCCTCCTCCCGGCGGTGCTACTGTGGTGCTCTTAGCTCAAGGTCTGGGGAAGACATATCCGCACATCGGTTGAAGCAATACAAAATATTGCTTCAACCATCGGATCAGGAAGGCAGTGATGATTGTAATGGGAGTCTGCTCATTAGTGCTATCAGATGTGTCGTTTTAGAAAGCAATGACGAGCTGTATTTTGCTGTAGTTTGGAGGACTTGTTACAAAGCAGACATAAGTTACTGTTACATCAACTGATAAATACAATGTTGGGCAATGAAATGAACATGAGCAAATTTTAAGACCCCAGCTGAATATAATACGATAAGGGCAGTGGTTTGATTTGCTTCATTTTATCTGAATATATTGGTCTATTTTGTTTTTGCAATGACTTGCTTGGGTGGCAGTTGTGTCATACTTATCTCGGAGAAAAACTGAAGGTCTGTGCTGTTCAGTGTGTGAGTGTCATGAATTCACAGCATTTGCTGCTGCTCACTGACAGCCTGAGCATAAGAGTGATATTAGAGTGTATCAACTGTCTGAACTCAACATTACCCAACACAATATCACAGTCCTTGCTGTGTAAATAGCTATCTCATTTATAGTGCATTAAATTGCGTTGGTTGACATTGTGTTTTGTGCGCACACACACACAAGAGCACATCTATCTGTGAGGCTATGGGCAGGGATGTCTTTTCGCTACTCCGAATACACGTTTTTGTATCTAAGGAGTGTTTACTTCAGTCAGACATATCCTCTAGAAGCTATAGGGGATATGTCGGTAATCTCAGCAGCACAAATACATAATGTAATGATGATAAGATTAGCTTGTAGCCCTGTGTTTGCTGACTGGCTAAAGAGAAGGAAGGCAAGCATCTGTAAAGAGTAATGAAAGAGTCCTGCTATCAGCTGCTCCAGCACAGATAAATGTGCTGCAGGGGGCTTTGTATATATATTACAAATTAAATGGGAGACAACGTCAAAAGTCGACCTTCCAGTATATTATGATCATTCTTTGACACTTCAACTAAACATCTTCACTATGCCATCAGTGTCAAAGCTGTTATTGGCAATTCAGTGAGATTTATTTTATGGAAATTCTATGCAATGGATGCAAAATGTACACAAAAGCAGAATACTTTAGTTTTTGAATATCATGCATGAAAGAGGTTGTTTGAGATTCATTTTAATATGCATATAAGCTTAAAGCACAAAATAAGTATTTGTGACAAGCTATTGACTTTAGGATTTGCATGTGAAAGTAGTGAAATGCATTATTACATGGTGGTGAGTTTTAATCTTTTGAATTATAAAACAAGTCACAGTCACTTACGGTCAATCTGTATTCAACTTTAAACTTTATTTATTCATTTTTTTATTACCATTCTCCTTTCTCCTCTTTGTTCTTGTCACAGTCCATCTTTTAAACTCAAAAGCCAGTGCATTGTAATACATGGCCCTTACCTGTTATTGATTATCCTTCAACCAGGTTTGACACGGCCTCTTTGGAGAATTCTCCAATAGAATTAGAAACAAGGAGGATGAGGATCAGTATTTTTACAATATGGCTGAAGTCTGTCATAACTGCTCCCTCTGACTGAATGGGAGAGTGGAAGTAAAGCCTCTTTCTGAAGTCAGAATCAGAGTCCTTGGATGTACAGTACAAGCTACACAGGACAACAATATATCACATTTATGGATGCATTCCCTCAAGGCTTTTAACTGTTCTTTGGGGATATTTTACCTGAGATTGATGTTAGATCAAATATGTAGGACAGGACTGAAGATAACCTATAAAATACTACTGCAAAGCACTAATGTTTCAGTTAATCTACATCTTATCTCTGTACAGTGCCATGTTGATTTGTTTTTATCACTGTTTGCCATCTCTGTGTGTCTGCAGTCATTTCACAAACTGAAATGTAGATAGCACAACACAGCAAACCACACAATCCTTCGCACCTTACACTC
The DNA here is from genome assembly GCF_004916995.1 of Morone saxatilis. Taxonomy (NCBI): domain Eukaryota; kingdom Metazoa; phylum Chordata; class Actinopteri; family Moronidae; genus Morone; species Morone saxatilis. The sequence continues at coordinate 13,575,522 of NW_023339796.1, read as the reverse complement.
TCACTGTCTTGGTCGGACACAAACACACACCACACACACACACACACCACAACACACACACACACACACACACACTTCAAAGACACAAGGGATGGTCACCTTCCTGCTCAGTGGGAGGCTTTCTGCACTAGAAAAACAATGCTGAAATATTGGCATTCAGAGAGCAGAAAGAAGCCAAAGGCCAGAGAGAGGACACACAAACCCAGCCAGAGAGAGAGAAATGAAATGATTTCCTTCGAGTGCAAACAGCAGGGATAATACATTGTATGTTAATAATTGATGATATGTTTTCATTGAGCTTTCATAAGGCTTTTTGAACATTCATTTAAAAAGAAAATAACAACGTTGACAGATATTACATGAGGAAATATGATAATCACTAAGTAGAACATATGATTGATATATTATGGCTGGCACTGTTAGCAGAGAGGAAACACTGTGTATTATTATTGTGTTAGCATAAGGTTGATGCAAAATTAGTTCACCTTAAAAAAATTTACTTAACTCAGAGGGAAAAGCTCAATAGCTTTTTTCATTGTTGACATTATTGTTAATTTAAAAAAAATGTGTAGTAAACAAGCCAATTGTCAGTAGCAGCTAGTGTGGTGGATGGGCTGGGGTGTATGGATTGTACTGCAT
>NW_023339796.1:13558687-13574862 GCF_004916995.1 Morone saxatilis | reverse complement strand
GCCAGTGCAGGGTGCGGAGGAGCATGTAGTGTGGGAGAACTCAGGTATGTTAGAGACCAACTGCGCTGCTACATTCTAGATGAGCTGCAGCCATGGAACCCCACTAGCACTACAAATAAATATATTTTTTAAAGTGTGAATGCTAGAATTCATTATTTAAAAAAAATCACAAATACATTAATAAAATACACAATCTTTTTTTAGAAACCCATAATGATCAGGTGATCTGATTTGGCTAATGGGTGCAGCATGCATTCAACTTCTTGACACTTTCTGTTAGCAGGACAAAAATCGGACTCCTTATATGTATCTCTCTACAATGTTTATTTATATAATATCAGGTCTATGGTACTGAGTATTCTTTATTCATTAGCTTTTGTGTATGTAACTGGCAGCACTGGAGTTTGTGATCTCAGAATCTGAAGCTGAAATATGCACTTTCTGCTTGTGAACCTTACCTCCACCCTTTAGAGCAGAATATCTTGCCTTGTATTGAACTCTAATGACATTCTAGCCCAACTGTCGCTGAACTCTGGGTACTGCATATGTGCAGGCGTAGGCCTACGTGTTGGGAAGTTGCGCCAGAAATGAAACTGTGGTGACCATCACGTTAAACCCTACATTTCAGAACACCCTCACTCAAGCAACCTCATAACACCAGCTAAAGAAAATCTCTTCTGCCACCACTGCTACCTGTTCATCTGCAGAAGCAGGTTGTTGCAGTGATGTTGGCAAGGAAGGACAGCTGGTCATCCAGTGTCACACCCAGATAAGGGGAAACAAGTTCATTTGGGGGTTCAAATTTACATTCCAAATTACATTGCTTTTTAAAATGATTTTATGAGTGAATGAGTGCATTTCAGACGTTTTTTCCAGAGCAACTTATTTTTTTTAATGTTGCTTTTACTTCATTTTAACCTTTATTCATAGTATAGAGAGACAGGAAACATGGGAAGAGAGTGAGCAGAATGACATGCGATAAAGGTCCAACAGAGGTGAGGCTGCAATTATGAGTATACATCTTAACCCCGGTGCTACCAGGCCCGGCATTCCCTCTTCTGGTTTAGTAGTCTGTGTAAACAGATTATATTGGTAAACCTTGCATTTGGTGGAGTGTACACAAATTGTCATATCAATTTATAAATATATATATTCTATTACATGTGGCCTTTGAGGGCTCAGCAAAATGTTGCATTCATAGTGAGTTACACATTACACTGAAACTATAATGTCAATAAACTTTTACTGAAACTACCTTATACTTATCAGCAAGCATAGATGTTGCATGTTTTAAAGGCTGTAAAGGAGAAATATGTAGCCCAAAAGTACGTTGCATTAACACTTTGTGCACACTGCCCTTTGACTGTGGGATATAAACTCAGTTTTCCAGTTTTCTGACACAGTTCTGAAAGGACTTGATATTTCACAGCTGAATGGCATTTTTTGCCACTATACCATGTTCAGAAAAGTCTACAGCTCAGGCGTTAAAGTTGTTCTCTACCACACTGACCTTGAAGTCTTTGAAAACAAGCAAACAAACCAAAAACCATTGCATATAATAAGCACAGATTAACTATATATTCACAAACCATTTAACAATAAATAATAAAGACTTACTAATGATAAAATAATTATAAAAAAATAAATAATATCCTGTATTTCAGTAGTCTAACATATTTGAATACAATAATACTTTAGTAAGTGGAGAGTAGAGAGTGCATTTATAATCCAGTATTACTAAAGATTACATTTTAATTTTATGTGTTCTTTGTGATAGTTGGTCTTGGTTTGGTACTAGCTTTGTTTAGATTTCCAGAGTTAACAGAGTGCTACTGATCAAAGACAGGGAGACTGAGTGGCAAATTGATTTGATCTTAAAATCCCTGCCGGGCATTAACTGACTGTATTAATGGCTGTAAATACTTGTTCATATCAAGTATTCTCCCAGGTCATGTTATTTTAGTGTTGGTGCTCTAACAAAATGACAGCCAGTGTTTTGCAAACTTACAATCAGTGGACTTGTTTTTGCATAAGTGTCAAGTTTTCCTAACAGTGCAATGACATCAGCAGAAATGCTGAAGATGCACGCCAATGTTTTCACTAGCTTCAATTATTCATTAAAATGTGCTGTCTGTTTGTCCTGATAAGCCGCTGGCTCATTCAGTTCTGTGCAGCCATGTGAGCATAGCTGATTTAGCTAGCTGTACTGTAGATGCTGCTCTCAACATTCCTGTCTGCACAGAATCAATGTCCTCCTCCACCAAAACAACAACTTAAACTGAGCTGGCCTTGGATTGCCTGTCTCTTGCAGCTATTCCATTAAAATCTTTCATTTAGAATTTTAATGCCAGCTAAACATTACCATTTCTCTTTTTCCGAAGTTATTTCCGCCATGTCTTTCCGCAGCAAATGCTTTATGTGGCTTTAACTTTCTGACAAAAAGGCAAAAGTTTAGAAATCCAGCGTCAAAGCTTTGCCAACAATCGAGCTTGTTAGCGGCAGAGTGTAAGGTTTAAATTGGCAGCTCAGAGGTGACAGGTGTGTGGTCCTGCATTGCCTGTGTTTGTATTCATCTCACTTTATTTAAGAGGTGTGTGTGTGTGTGTGTGTGTGTCTGGGGGGGGATAAAAAGAAGAGTCTAATCAATTAGTCTTTCAAGGGCTCTGCTCTGCTTTCACCCTCCTAATCAGATACAGCTCTAAATCTCCTCTGCCAGAAAACACACAAGGAGGCCACCCTAATGAAGAGTGAGGTGCAGCCATGTCAGGCCGCCATGGAGCCAGTGGTAGCCGCTCCCCTTTTGTTCCCAAACATTTCCAGCTCTCCAACATCCTACAGAAAGATCCGACGCTGGAGATGCTCAAGTGCCACCTCCACATCTTCCCCTGTGGAGATGAAGCGGTTGTTTTGGCAGCAATGTAAACCTGGGCGCAATCCGCTCATGTAATGATCAGACAGCTGTGACCTTCATGGGAACCTGTCCCATGACCCTGCAGGTGGAAAGCTGCTGCTGTGCCGGCATTAGCAGACAGACAGACACCTCTTCGGGGAATGGGGTAGAAATAAGAGGAAATGTTTGGCGCAGAGGAGAGAGTAGCTTGGAGACAAAGTAATTTGTCTGGGTCTGAGCCTGCCGAGCAGAGTCAGGGTCATACGGGGGTAAGGGCAGAGTGTATACTAACAGCACATGATGAGCGTGTACTGCTACTGGAGCGTAAAGTCACAGGGCATTGTGAAAATAACCCATGCTGAACTCCACTTTTGGCTTATTAAAAGAAACACAGAAACTCTCAACTTGCTTTTTTCTTCCTGACTCACTCATTGATCCTTACTTTAAACCATTACAGGTGTCAGTCAAAGTCTGCACTGGACAGTTCTAACTGGATTGAGTTAAATCTTTCATTTTGAGCACGTCCCAGTCCCTGAAATTCAGACTTTGTAGCAATGCAGTGTAGAAGTAGCCTTGTTTTCCAGTCATGCATAACTCTTCATTAGTCTTCTCCACAGTACTCTGAAAAGAAGTCACTCGCTAGATGTCTAGGCTTTTGCTGTGCAGAGCAGAGGTGTATTCTGGGGCCTGTGGCACCGTTCCGTTTACCATACTGTGAATGTAATTAAATCCATGAGCTGCCAGTATTTACTGGCAAGGGGGGGCAGCCTCTCTCTGCTCCTCAAACAGCCCTCCATCTGTCTGATTGGATTGTGGTCCCAGGCAGTACCAGGCATGACATGGGCACTGGAGGAGGCAGCCCTGACTGAGGCCCCCCCCCCCCCAATAAAACCTCATGCTGTTTTTAATACAATATGACCTAGCCAGGGGGATTCATACACAGAAGATATTGTGTGTTTGTTTATATAAACATGATAAGAGCAGTAACAATCCCTCGAGGTTAGCACACACGATTAGTGTTTTTTGCCGTGATGTTTTTTCTTGATAGAGGAGCACAGCTTTGACAGATAGCAGATAGCAGATACAGCGAAGACTATAAAACGTTTAGTGTCAGCAGAGTATTGAAAGGGGCAAAGCAACACAGATTTACTGTCTAGTGGATTTAATGACTTAATGGTACAAGGATCCAATAGAAAAATTGCAGCATCAAACACAGATCTCATTTTAATTGATTCCCTTGACAATGTAATATGCTGGAGGTTTATCCAGATTCAAGCAGGACTCTGTGTAACTGGAGTGGTCTGGTGACACTGTGTGAGATCCTAATACACACAGGGAGATATTTACTAAATTACCATTAGGGGTATATAATTTTGCATCACCACATTTTTTTTTTTTTGAAAAATCCTTTCTAAATCTTTGAAAACAGATAAAGAAGATAATATAGCGACACACTTAATGACTGTCGCCTGCTGCTTGAATCATATTGCACCAAATTTGAGGCCTTAAAAGTCAGCAAAAATAAGCATGAGGCATTTGCGGAAAACAGAAATGTAAAATTGGGCGAATTGAGTGAAATTGCTTTTGTCTTGTGTTGTGGCGCTGAGTCTATAGCTCTGATAAAGTACCTTTGTACTGCATCTTTTAGCCCGCGTTTCTCTCTTTAACTCACTGTTTAAACCTGTCTATAGTCTCTCACCCTCTCTGTGTGTCTGATAAAACAGTTAAATTTCGTCTGCTGCAGTGGTCAGCCTGCTGTGATAAATAAAACGCAGCAGATATGTGTGAATTTCCATTCCCTTTCCCATATTTTGCATCTCTGAACAGGAACGCCTTGAAATACATATTGCATGAGACTAAACACGCAATTTTCAGCGTTACTGCTTTTCTTCCATTTCACCAGCGCGAAACCTCAGTGCAGTTCTTCAGTAAACAAGGACCAATGCAATTTGACTGTTTAACGCCTTAAAAGGGACTGCAAACTATACAGTATAAAATGTCCCTATTTTGTGTGCTGTTGTCTCCAAACACACTTAGCAGTTAGCTCAGACAAAATCCTGATATTTGATGTATGCCTTTGATACTATCATGCAGGGACACTGGATTGAAATGTCTTCATTGGTGTGTTTCACCCAAAGGCATGAAATAGCATCACCATTGTTCCATTTTCTGCTGATAAGACCCTGTTACCTCCTGTTTCTTGGACAGTTGTTCTTCAGCGAGTACAGAGGCTATCAGGACGGCGTGTCCTTGTCATTATCTCAGCATGGAAGCACCAGTCTTACTTATTACTCTCCTGCTTTACCTCACCAGGAACTGTGGCCGAACATGGGATTCAAAAGAATAAAAAATGAAAAACCGCGGAGAGCGAAAAGAAGACGAGGCAGAAGCAAATAGATACCCCCCTTATTATGGCAGTTAGGGCTTATTGTGTGTGGGAAAAGCTAGTGATTGAGGTGGGGTCAAGTCTTTGGAAGTCAGAACTAGAGTGACGAAGTGAAAACAATGACAGTTATGATGAGGTCTTCTTGATGTAGGCTCTCCGCTGAGCCAGCGGTGCTGGAGATGGAGCTGTGGGAGAGGGCAAAAGAGCCTCCTGTGGAGACACTGATCAAATAGGGTGTTCAGAATAGTGATGTGGTGCACATAAAGGGCAGATAAAGACATAGCCTTTGGTCTGTGTCACAGGGAGGAAGAAGGATTCGTGGAAAAAGAAAAAAAAACAAAGAAAATGAAAGCCTTCTTGGAATGAATGTGCTTTTAAGACAGTAAAAGAAGCAAGAGGTTTTTGAAATATTAGCATGCTGTTTTCTGAGTTTTCCATTTCTTGCTATCCTCCCCTGTGCTCCCCTTATATACACAGTCACAATAATAAAACTATTTTTTCCCTCCCAATCTCTTTCTGCAGAGTCAATCTTGGTGAAATCGTTTTTTCAGGCAATTCACCAAGGTTACACAGGAATAAACTTCAGAACATGGCCATTTAGCCGTTTACTCAGTACTTCGACAAACATGCACAAACCGAGGGGGCGCACACAATTGACTTAAAGCCCTCTCGCTTCACACATATGCCAACAAAACCTAATTTTAATCTGGTGTAGCGTACACATATTGTTCTAGATGGTTGGTTTATCATAGGATTTTATGCAATTACTGCAGTCACAGCACAGCACAAAACCTTAGCCAGCCTCCATCTCTCAATTATTAATGACGTATATTCTTCACTGTCTTTTTCTGATGGTAATTGCATTGTAACTAAATTTAATTCATTTTGTGTTATACGTCCCTCTCTGGATGTGCTCAGCTTTGTTTTTCCTCTTATTCTCTTTTCCCCCTTCTCTGTCTCCGCATCCTTTTTCTCTTCGCTCCCTTCGCCTCTCTCCGTCATGCAACGAAGGGCTCTCTCTACCAGCTCCCTCTTCAGCAGAATGTCGGCATTCATCACATCATCCAGGAACAACTCAACAGTCCCACTAACATGCTGTATTAGAGAGCAAGATGGGATGTGAGATGCAGCCTCTATCTAATTTCTCACAGCTGTAAATTGAAAAAAAAGGAAAAAGAAATCTATGAAATGGATGACTACTCCGACAAAAGATATCAAATCAGCATTTTCTGGATACACTTCCAGGAGTAATCACATACTCTTGAACTTTTCTTTGCAGCTGGAAAATCTGATATCAAAACTTCCTTGTATGACACAGTGAGTTTGAAATAAGGTACAGGGGGAACTAAAAGGAAATAATACATTAGAAGGCTAATAATACATTATTGCTTTGGATTAAATATGTATCTCCTTGATGTGATCTCTCACTTTTATCTCTCTGTGGTGCTTGCTCACTCTTGTGCTGCAACATCACATACTGTATCATATGCAAGACTGCCAAATGTATAATCCACAGTGTGTGTGTGACACAGGGAGTAGGCTGATGGCAGTGGGGAAAGTGAGGAACTCTTTATTCCAGGGAGCACTTTGTGCCATCTGTGAGCAACTGGAACAAGAACTGTGAAAACCCTGCCTCAGTCTTTTTCTTGTTATAACTTCAGTTGAAGAATTTTATGCTCTTCTACGGGTTGTGACATTTCTAAATCCAGTTGGCTTGTAAACCCCCCCACAAACCAGTAATAATAAAGTAAAAATAAAGCTTTTAATAACAGTCACAGAATTTCTAGCTGTAAAAACATATCATATCATATCATATCAAATACCTATATAACTGAAAGTTATAGCACTCTGGACATAAATTCAGAAAAAATGACATTATTACCATGGAATTACAGGAATTCACATCAGAATCGCTCTTATTGCCATATAGGTTTTCACCTTGGTATATTGGTGCATAACAATAACATTTATGTAAGTAAACAAGAAAGCACGTACTGAAAGTCAAGAAGCATAAATAGAAAAATGCTTTGTGGTTCTGCTGAACAGTTACTATGAGCAAGAACTAAACAACAAAAAACACTTTACTACTTGGTATTAAATGATTTGGATAATGATTAAATGTCAACACTACAGGGATCATTTCAGTTTCATTTAACAGTGTTCACACTATGTTCACTTGAACTTAACAAATTAGTTACCTGATCAAAAAACAACATTGCCAATCCTCAATTCCCAAACATACGCACAGTGTGTTTAACATTAAGCTTAACATAAAGATCAAGTAGGGAAACAGCTAGTCTGGTTCTGTTATTAAATCCTCCTACCAGCACCTCCGAATCTCACTAATCTTGTTTGTTTAATATGGAGAAAAACAAAGTGGAAAAACAATAATTTGCTGTTTTACAGAGGGTTATGTGTAAGACTATTCCTTAGCCAGGGCAAGTTACTTCCTGGAGTCTCTGCTGATAAATGGCTGCTGTATAACCCATATTTACAGGTTAAATTGGAGAATGAGCTCATGCAATAAACAAAAAAAAGATAAACTATCACATCCTAACAGTACTAATTTCATTTGAAAAAAAATGCTTGCTGGATTTACACAACTTGTAAACTAAGACTCATTTGTAAGCAGTGAGTTTTGTTCATTTACTGTATATTAAGGAAACTGAAGTGGTTAAACTTTAGTCTTACTAATATATAGCCTATCACACACCTGAATAAATTATATTGACCAATGATTTGTGCTTTTATGGGCTGTAGAATGAGGGGACAGCTGTATTTTTTTCGGTAATTTGAGAATTTTTAACACGATAGCAAAGAAGAATGGATTTCTGAATTTCTAAAAATGAATAATAGTATTAAGGCCTGAGGCCTGATGTGTGTGGCTTTCAAGTTTTTATTCCATGTTCTTTGAACAAAAACGTGAACGTTGAACATTGCATCAGCATGGTCAATTCTATTCTTCTCTGTTATTCATCCAATTGTTTGGTCTGTTTTCTTTCTTCTACTTTACTTTCCTCTGGTGCGAGGGTTACAGAACAATAAAATGTATCTACCCTGCATTTCTTTGAATAATCTGACATCAAAAAGCATGGAATGAAACAAATGAACATGAAACTCAAAGGTTGCATCATCAAACTTGTTTTGCATCACATGAGCAGTGAATTACGTCAGTTTAACATGACGTTTCACTTAATTACCATATAATCCTAACTAAATATGATAACATGACTTTATAAGCAATAAAAAGAAGTTGTCTGGATACATGTAGCACATGTCTTCCAGCAGACACATGAATATGTAATAGAAGAAGGTTACATCAACATCAGGCAATTCCTTTGATAATAAAACTGCAAAAAAAAAAGAAGAAATAGAACCTGAAAGCTCTCCCACATCCTGTCTGTTCTATAAGATTATACTTATAGATGACACATCTTCATTATATCCACAGGGAGCTTGACTTACCAGCAGGTTTATATGAAAGACAGCTTGACTTCATTGTTGAGTAATGGACAGCTAGTACGCCATGTAAAATGACTGCATACATATCAGATCTCATTAGGAAATCTGCTAACCTGGGTTTTTCTTACCTTATTAAAATGATCTAATAAGCATGGATGAAGTGCTGCTGGCACATCCTCAGGCATTTCCTGGAGCAAATGCAAGCTCAGTAAGATCTATTTTGAAGCTGTGAATAGTTCTTAGAAAAATAGTGTCTACCCTATACCATTTAGATGTTGCTGCATTCATAATAAAGGCATTCCAAACAGCTTCCAGTCTTAAACATTTTCAAGGGCACTTAACTATTTTTTACCTGGCTGTTAAAACAAAAGGGGCTGAAGGTGGCTGTATTTAGCTCTTCTGCAGGTGTGTCTATCTTTGTGGTCCCTTGAGATGAGAAGAACTCGAATGCATTCTGAGGAGTTCTTTTTATTTTGCCGGTAATGAGCTGATAGCTAGCGGGTAGCTGTTGTGTCCTGCTGTGCCTTATTCTGTATTGATAGTTTCCCTTTCAAACACACCTCATCCACCCCCTTGTGGCCAGCAGTGCCAGGTTGCTACTGTGCTTCGTAGTTTGCCCTGACACTAGCTCTAATCTTTAGACACAGCAAGCAAAGAAGCAGTGATCCCCTTTCAAAAGAGAATACAAGGGCAGGGTGTGTTCATAGAATATGACATATGTCTGAAAATGGGTTCCTGTTATGCTGATATGGCTCTTCCTGAGGCGTTCACTGACAACCCACAGCAGGTGACCCACAGTGGGGCAAAGGGACTCATCAGATGGATATCGCAGAGCCGGAGTGAAAATCGGTGAGGAGAAAGGCAAAGAACACTAATATTGCATCCACCCAGGGTTCTATAGCACTGCTAGTGAAGTGCTACTGTGTTACATGTAAAAAAAAGAAATAAAAAGAAATCTTTTTCCCTGAGTGAAATGCTGCATATGTTCATTGTTGCTCAGTTGTGTTTACAGCAGCAGGACTGTCAATGTTCAGAGACCTCTCATTATCGTGGCCAGAAACAAATAGGAGGGATAAAAAAAAGAGGCTGTTTTACAGACAAAGCTGATCTTCCAATTATGTTTTATCCACATTTCCTCTATGCAGCAAATTTTTATCGGCTGTGGGTTAGATGATAATTAAAACTAATTAGTTTCCTCTCTATCCTAAAATCTGAAATAACACTATATTCAACATAAACATAAACAAATCCTGAATAAAAGTCCAGAAAAACCCTTTGTGGAAACTCACTTAGCTTGGAAACCTGAGGCATGTATCTGGCTGTGTGGAGTCTATTTGATTTGTTACTTTGGTGATAGATCAGTTAACAAACCTGAGCTGATCTGGCCATTAGTAAAGAACACAACAACTTTTTTTTCCCATGTTGGTGTTATATAGCAGTTGTGGTGGGAGTAATTAACAAAGGTTTATTAGTCTAATGAGTGCCCTTGCTGCACCTCATGAGATAAATTAAGGCTGCAGGTTCCAAGGTATGCTCCCAGTTCATCTTGTTGGAGGTGGTGGGGAAGCTTATTGATTATCTCCCGCTGTTTCTGTCAAGTCTGAGAAAGCCTGGTCATGGAAAGTATGTAGCTCCAGCCCTCCTCACCGCAGGTTCAAAGAAAGTGAGGGGTTGTGTTTTGCTTTGAAGGTGCCAAAATGGATAAATTCCAAGGGCATAGGTTTTATAGGTATTTTTTTTTTTTTAAATTAACTTGAAATAACATACACATTGTCATAGGCAAACATTATTTATGGAAGGGTGAAAAACTGCACATGTAATTTAGTATGGTTGGAAGAAATGAAAAGATAAAAAAGAACACTAAATGAATTTAAAGGTAATCAAAGAGGAATCTACACTAGTAGATTAATTATCAACTCTATAGCTGTGCAGCTAAAGCCAGAGAGCGAAACGCATTCAGCAATTGCCTTGCTGTTTAGTCACTGAAAGGATTATATGTAAGCTTCCTAAGTCTCAGAAGCTTTCAGTTCATTAGGAACACTGGACACATGTAACACATTCAAACAATAATCAACCAACCCATTTGTATTTGATGCTGTTTTGCCCTATTAACCAAGAACAACATAACAGTATATTAAATATTTTTGTTAGATTTTCACTCATGTATGCTTTTTTGCATTTAGAGTTTATATACTTACAGTGTCTCTAGCTCCAGTTCTCCAAGTCTTGCCTTAAACCGGGGGCTGTGGGAAATAGAATCAGCAAGGAAAAACTTTGAAACAAATTTTGAACAAAACAAAGAAGACCACTCTAATATGTCACCTAATTGTTCATTAATTATATCATAAATCACTGTGACAATGACAGCTAGTCCCAATTACAGATGTCACGGTTGGCCTGGCCCTCTATCAAGCTTCATTGTCCCTGGAAACCATTTTGTGTACAAATCCCTTTGTTTACTTAATGCCAGAAATATAAGTCGTATAAAAATATACATTAGATCTTAACAAAAAGTACATATTCTATAGACATGTTAAAGACATGTCACATTCATTCATTATGTGTAAAGATGATTTACTTCATTATAGAAATCAAAAGCTAAATTAAGAGAGTGGGGAAACTGGTTTCAACCACCAAAGATGGTGAAAAATTTAACAAGGGCCTTGTACAATTATACAGTATTTATGCTGTTGCTTGACCTATTTTTTTTTAATAACAAAGAATATATGATACTGGAGATGCTGCTGTAGTTACCCCAGATTGCAAGATTATTTACTGGCTTTCTGGACACTTCTAAATAATAATGATACTTAGCACTGATGAGCAATATATAAAGATTTAATACATGGTTTAGGGCACATTATAATAGAGCTGTAAGCATATATAAGTGTAAGTAATGTATTTACTGTATAAACAGATATTGAATGACAAGTTATCTATAATAATGTAAAACATGTCTTATGAGGAGAAATTATAATATTGTTTATCATAAAACCAATAAAATGTCTTTATAGCTGCTTACAACTCTATTAGTGTAATGCAAAAAATGTATATATTCTTTAAGAAACAACATAATCAACACTTCTTTTGTATGCAGAACAGGCAACAGACCAGATAATATAAATCTATGTTCAAAATTAATGGACATGCAATTCTTTTCAATTGACTTATTATTTATTGTTATATTTGTATAGCACCTTCCATAATTTAAGAAATAACAAATTAATTATAACACGTACAGCTTTTGTTGCAATTTTCACTTCCTCCTACAATTTCATTACAAAAAAAAGCCTAAAAACATCACAACATGCATCACAATGTTTTGGAAAAACTGCTGTAAAATCAGGCATTTTAGGCTGTGGCAATCCCCAAAAAAAGTCCTTGAAAGTCTGGAGGGACTGATGAATTTTCATGAAATGGAGATCATACAGATCCCGATTCAAACAGGATATCTTAGTTCTGTTGCTATTTCATAATTCATGCACTGTTTCAACACAGGTGAGTGTGGTTGAGGTGTTATGGAGCCACAGGTCAGCAGGATGTCCTCTCAACCTGTTAGTGCCTGGGGATTCACCCAATAAGGACCTGGCCCTGCTGTAACTCACTCTTTGTGATTTTTTACCCCCTTTTTCCTCTGCATTTATATTCTGGTTGTGTCTGAATGCCGGCAGTGACAGCTATTTAGCATTATATTTGAATGCCTTTAAAAGGACCTCTTCAAAGGAGTACAGGCATGGTAACAGGGAATAGAACAAATAGCAGATGGTGTTGAAACTCTATGTTCACATCAGGGGGTGATGCAAATGTTCATCATTCATTAAAGCTGAGGAGAGTAATTTGATAATAAGTGAATACATTCCACATACTTTCTTCATCATGTGTTATTCTGTGCACTGCGGACTACATAAGATACACGATTTATATGTGTATAGTTTGATCGAAAGAGGTCAATCTTTATGGATGCAGGGAAGATCTCCTAGCTAGAGAGGTCATTACCAGCTGTGTACTCTGAAGAGATGAAAGGATAGACTGCGAATAACTATCAGACTGTAAACACACAAATCAATTTATTAGCAGAAGTAATTGATGGGGCTTCAGCACTTGACCAGTATCACATAGTAATTTTCATAGCCGCCTCTGTGCCTTACATAGTTAGTCATGCAGCAAATCCTGAAATAATTTTAATTCTAAGGTGTCAATTGTTGAATATTTTCCCTGGTTGGACTCAGGCACCACACTGTCAAACTCAAAGCTTTCTGTGATGCTACATTAATGCAGGGCATGGCATAGCTTCTTACACATTCATTATGTTACAGTTTACTCAACTGTAATTTACTATTTAATAGTCTCTAATGACTAATAATAATCCATCTTACTCAAAATATGAATCATTACTGAGCTCCATTAGTTTGAAGGTTCTTAAAAACATTGAGTGTCGCATTGGGTGAGGAAAAATAGAGTGAAGGATGGGAGCTACATACCATATCTAGAATCAGGGATCGAGGAAATGTATTCATCATTATACAACTCAATTATAGCTTGCAGTCCCTTCATGCTGCACACATAGAAAAAGATAAGTCAATTAATAACATAAAATAAGTAAAAGAAAATAATACAAAACAATATATACAGTTATTTAGACACATATACAACACACCCAGGATATAATTTTGCAGTGCATCTTTGCCACTGGGGGAATGTAAACAGCAGCAACAAGATAATAAGCCGATGATAATATTGTTTCATCTTTACATAAAAACTCAGACATTTTAGAAACCGTGCCAATCAACTTTGACTGTGTTTGAACACCAAGCATCATCAGTGTAAACAGAGTCCACGCTATCGGGTCAGAACACTGCCCGCCCTTCAAGGATATTGATGGAGCAGGTCTCTGTAAACCTGTGGGCACAACAATCTCTGATTTCCCATTGTTTGGTCAGCCTGAGTCCCATTTCGTCCAGACTGACATTAGCCTTAAATTCAAGCTGGGCCAGTGTTATGTGTTTTAGAAAAACTGTTTCCATATTGAGAGAAGAGCAAACTTGTGTCTGTATAGCTATGTGGGCAATTTATTCCATGTCCATATTGAGGTCAGTTTTAAGACACCTACTGCCTCAGCCTAGGTCTCTGATATCTAATCAATAAATAATCTGAGACTGGATCTGCCCTACCAATTCCCCATCCATCACTCACTGATCTCCCTTTGTATCATTCCCTGAATTTATAGACCACTGTCTGCATGCTAAACCAGACAGCAGTGGTGAAATGTCCCCTCAAATCCTCATTCTTGCTTTCTTGGATTCATTATGTACTGTAGTTTCTCAAAGTCTGTCTGTCCTGCCTTGTATTTTTGGCCACCCCAATAGCAGAAACACACACACACAGTCAACCTTTTTTCTCATTGTCTGTGTTCAAAAAGTCTCATTGTTCTGCATCATCCGCTTGTCTCTTGACCTTATCTCTGTTCTTTCCAAATGGACAAAGCAACAGTACAGTCATGCATCCTGTCACCAAGTGCTGCACATAATTGGATTGTTAGACTCACCGCCTGAAATTGAACACAGAGATCTTATTTGGTTTGCAGTGTTCTTTCTTTCTGTCTCTCTCACTTTATCACTTGTTTCTCCCTCTTCTCTTTTTAAACTAATCAACCCTGTCCTCTCTTATTGTCTGTATCACACCGTCAAATCCCTCCCTTTCTCTTTCTTGCTCTGATCCACTCTGTATATAGACCTGTGTCGCTAGGCAGTGGGAGGTACAGACAGAGGCAGGATTCAGAGGTCATTTTACAAGTGTAGCTGCTAATTAACAGAAATGGAATGAATCATTTCAAAGGGAGATGGTATGGACACACAATTCAACCCTCCATTTCATCTTGTTTTTTTCTCTCTTGCTCGGTGTTGCTTCTCTTTCAAAAGTACTCCAAAAACACTTGATCGCTTCTATTTCCATGGACACAGACACTGCTCCCGGCTTGGATCAGCACGTTTTGAAGAGTGAACGCCACTTGGACAAATCCACCCAATTTTCTCATTCTAGAGATGACATTTCATTTCACATGTACAGCTCCTGCTCGATCAGTTCTCACCATTTATTAAACTTACTGACTTTAATGTGAGGTCTCTGAGAATCAATATACTGTACTTCCCACATGTCAACTAGCGCTCAGAGCAAGTATGGATGCCTATACAATCTCTTTTATGTCAATTCAAAAATCATCTGTGTTTTCCAACCACATAACTCAATATATAACTTAATATATATATATATATATATATAGAGTCTTAACTGGTCTTAACTTTTCCCCAAATGATGAATATTGTGGAACATATTTTATATTAAAAGGAGAATACTAGAATGAAAAAGTAGTTTATATAAGAACTTTGCTTTGTTGCCACACTTACCAGTTTGTGAGACTATAATTTCACTCGTCTACATTAAAAAAGTTTTTACTGAACTACTCTTATATGAAGGCTGTAGTTGTATGTTGACCATATGTCAGTTTGCTGTACCCATTTATACTGGTCAAGGCTTGATGCCTATACATGATGCATATTCTTAAATATAATTGTAGAAACTTTTTAAAATGTAAATGTTATTTGTTGTTGTTTTGTATTATATATATATATATTTAAAATATTTTCTATTTTCTTGAGTGACTTGACCAGATTGCAGATTCATTGGCAATGAAAAGGTCTCTCTGAATCTCTTGAACAACTCTGGCATCAGCAGCTCATTTTCTTCCCAGTGTCAAGTGTTTATAGGTGTTCCAAATGGCCACACTCAAGGGTGGACTGAAAAGCCGGCCGTCATAGAGAGAGACGAGACGTGGCATTGTTAAAATATTTGGATAACTGTGCACATTTTAAATTTTTTCACATAGTCATAGTTTTGCATTTGGTTGTAAACACAAAAAGTGCCACAGATAGTTGGGTACCAAATGTAAAAAGCCAGCTAGAGGGAGTTGTTAAAACCCTGGCACCATTCTCACCTCTGCACAGCTGGCCAATTATGACATGAGCTGGGTATGAATGTTGGATTGCCGGCTTATAGAGTATAGGTTACAGCCATGATCACATAGGATGCAATTTTCCACTGCTCAAGTGCATGACACGGGTTTAAAAGTTAACCCTGATTGCTTATGCACAATACAAAATTAGTAGTACACTGTGAAGGGTCTGTAAGAAATATGGCTTTCACCAATAACAAAAAACTAAATTTCACTGAATAAGGAAGTGAAATCTATTTCTTCTATAGCTCCTGATCTATAAATTTACCTATGGAACTTTGTGGCTTCTGTCATGAATAGGCTAACATAACCTACGGCTAAAATGTTCAACTGAACGTCTAATCAATAATTCAAGCATGCATGCACCCATTCTCATCACATGCCTTTCTATTCAGACTTCTTTGAATGACAGGCAGAGTGTGTGTGTG
>NW_023339796.1:13556624-13558655 GCF_004916995.1 Morone saxatilis | reverse complement strand
TGTGTGTGTGTGTGTGTGGCGGTGCATATGAAAATACTAAAAGCAGAGGTGTCTCGTTACAGGTGATGATATTGCAGCCTAGATTGCTGCCATAGTTCTGCCTCTGCCAAGGAATCAATGACATGGTTGCCGGTACAAATCAAGCTCACAGCTGCCAGGAAAGTGAAGTGCAGCTCAGCTTAGATTGGAGACAGGTGGATGGATAGTTTTAAACAAAATTAAACAACAATAGGTTGGTAGATATTGGAAATGTTTATTTATGTTTGTGTGTAAGAAAGAAAGTGGAGAAGAAGAAAAAGAGAAGGAGGACAAAGCCTTTATGAGTTTCTGTGAGATGATAGAGAGGGATATAAGCAAGGAGTATTTTGGTGAGGAATGAGATGGGTTGGCGACATAACAAACACACACATTTAGTCCAACTGAAATTAAATTGCATNNCTGCTCTGTAAATCACTTGTCCTGAGTTCTCCTTTGAGAAAACAGGGAAACCAAAAGGGAGAAGATTACATTTAATATTTTGTTGACCTATAGCCAATCAAATTTTACATTAAACACATTTACATAAAGAACTTTATTATAAGCAAAGCAGATAGTCACACTGAGCCAGACAGCAGCCTAACACAGCGTAGCAAAAGATGGTAGTTACTGGATGTAACTCAAATTCTACGAGTATGTGCATATCCCTCTAATTTAATTTTCCTAATTAGAAGAATAAATTAACATATAGACAAATAGTTTTGTTCGTCTTTATGAGAATATAGATAGATAATTTGTGATATTTCCTCAAATACCTTTTTCTCCCTTTTTAATAATAAAAACTATTAACAATATGTCTAAAAAGATTTTGACATTATGGTTGACTGCAAAAAGGGATGACTAAATGTAATTTCAGTTGTACGTTTTTAGTCATTAATTCAGCCAGCTAGTTGGAGCCAGATGACTGGATAGTAAACCGGGCCCAAAGCAGTCTTTTTTTTTCTCCCTTCACACAATAGCTTACACTCTCACCAGTCACCTTAAAATGTGTGGATGCCATTGTTAACGGTGTCTGTTATTCCAAGGAATCTTTCTTGGTCTTGGCTCCACCATAGGCCACATTTCATTAGTCCCATCAGCAAGGTAATTCAAAGTAAAATATAACGGTAAATTACAGTGCGTGGGAGGCCTGGTATATAATCAAAATGCTGACATATCTAGCCTTGCTTGAAAAGTGGTTAATGAATAAAATGAGACACTGTCAAATTTTCAAAGTATGAATTTTTTGTAGAACACTGAAATACTGTAAAATTTCAAAGGCAGCATCATCTTAGCTAATATTATTACCAAAAAGGCTTTACCTTAACATTTCACTCACACATACCAATGCTAAAGAATTTGTATGTGTTACAATGTACATGTTTAAAGGCGCATTCTTTCCTGCAAAACTTGACTGTAGTTTATCACAGTATTAGTCATCTTTCAGTGACATCTAATGCAGTCAACCTTGTGACATCTGAAATATTAGTGTGGGTTCAAAGAAACAAAGCTACGTTATATGTATCAAATAGCATAGCTCTGGAACTGCAATGGCCTTATTAGATCAAACCCTTTAACTTCAGCTCATACATTTATCTGGGTTGGTTTAGTAAATGTTTGTAGGTGCAAAAGTATATATGAAGTCAAACAGTATGTACTGTAGTTGGAACAACTGTTTCCAAATACTGTACATCACTGCTAAGGTTCTAGCTTGCATTTCACTCTGATTCACTGAGATGATGGATAGCATGTGTTCTACTACGTTTCCCAGGGTGAAGCAAATTGAATATACTCACTGGAATAAAGCAGGGGGATTCACTGGTTTGTGACTGTCAAATAATGTGCCAAATGTCTCTTTGTACCTAGTCACAGCGGAGGGGGCTCCACAAGGTAGAAGCTGAGGAAAACCTGCTACATCATCAGATATTACAAATGTAAATATAATGAGAAAAGAATGGGGGCCATGATGGAAAGCAGGTGCAGTCAATTAGAGAAAATACAGCATTTTTTCTTTAA
>NW_023339796.1:13551413-13556599 GCF_004916995.1 Morone saxatilis | reverse complement strand
CTTAAAGAAAAAATGCTGTATTTTCTCTTAATTGACTTGCACCTGCATTTCCATCATGGCCCCCATTCTTTTCTCATTGAAGTAAGTTTCTTTCTGTAGGTTTAAATTAAAGAGTAGTTAAATACAATTAAATGGGGAAAATATTTGTTTGCAGCTACCTACCTTCCTTCCACTCATCCATTCTCTATAATTGTTGTACTCGATTATCTATTGTACTGTACTGTATCATACTTAGGTAATAAACTCACAAAAAAAACATGAAAGCCCATAATATTCTAGACGCAGTGTTTGATTTGGGTCTGTTCTTGGGCTACTGTAGAAACATGGCGGTTCAACATGGTGGCCTCGTGTAAGAAGACCGCTCCCTCTGTAGATAAAAAAAACTGCCTCATCTTAAAGGTAACAAAAACACAACATCATAATTCTATTTTAAAAAACAATATATACCTATGAATAATTTGTACATTTTTGCAACATACGTTCATCCTTAAAACACACTGGACCTTTAAATGTTATTTAATCAAACTACTGTATTTTAACCACAAGCCAAATAGTAACAAAAATGCAACTTACTGTGTATCTTATTTAGAGAAAAGGCTGGTGAGAGCTGTAGTGCAGGTCTGTGCCAGCAGTCTGAGTTTTAAGTTTAGAGTTCTGCAAACAGTTATCAGGTGAATAAGAGGGAAACCCACAGAGGGAAGGTAGTCATGGGAGCGAGTGCTGCAAAAGTAATTTTGGCAAGTAGTGAACACTTTATGCTGAGTAAGGCCAAAAAGTTTCGGATGAGGAAGAGACGAGCAGACATGCATCATAATGTTGTACAATTCTATGGGGAGAAACACTAATAGTTCCTTCAACCTGCAGTCCAGCACCGTCTGAGGTGCAGTGTATTATAATGAATGATGTAAGCGATGGTTTGAGTGAAAGGACATCAGCCTTCCTGGCGGGACTGCAAAATTGGAACTCCTTTGGTGATATGGATGTTATTTAGATAAAAATAATATTTAGATGGCATATGATACACCAGAATACTGAGCCAAAACTAAAATAATATTTAATCCAAAAAACGTATATAGATTCTCTTCCAGAGATTTAGTATTGCACTTCTATAAAGTAGAATGGCTAACAAGAGACAGAATAATAAAATAATAGAGATATAGACATCAAACAGCATATGAAAGAGATGTAACTACATCACTATAACCTTTGCATTTAGACAATATTTGTTATTGTTTTAGGTTACTTAATTGAAGCAAGCGAGTTGCGAGAGAATGGTGTTTTCCTCAGTCAAATGCTGATCTTCTGCTCGGAGAGCAGGAAGCACAGCACACACATGCAATCTGGTAATAGAAACTGAAGTCTTTGATATTGGTCCCCATAGGCAGCATCCGCTTGAATTCTGCGATGGGGTTGTGTGAATCCTAACAGAAGGCTCCTACTGCAGGGTCAGAGCTACACTGGGAGACAACACGTGCTGAATACATTTGAAAAACACTATGCTTTGATATTCAGATCAGCCAGTTCTCTGTTGGGAAAAGTGTTAGTATTATTATCCAAGGGAGTACATCTATGAAAATGCATGTTGACTTTTTGCACTGACTAAAAGCATACAAGGATGTCACATACCAACAGCTCCAATCTCGCCTAATGACTATGTGTAGCTATATCTATCATTCCAGTGAGACACATGTAGAAATTGCCTGAATATAGAAATTATATTTGTAATATAGAAGCAGAGAGATGCACAATTTATTCCTGTCTTTAAAACAAATTAGTCAATTTGTTGCAATATCCAGTGCAGAAACTAGTCAACCGTTTATAGTGCAGCATCTTTTTGCCGTCATTTCCATGATTATGGAAATAATGAGCCATTGTCACTTCTATGTTTCACATCAATCAGGGCTCATGCAGAAAAAACCCCCAACATACTGGTGTCTTTTTAGTGCCCTGGAAAGGAACCTTACTTGGCAACCAATAGAATAAACTATGATAAAACATTCTGGACTCAACCTTTAATTATATTACTTCCTATCCCATCTTGAGATTTAATCATTTCACAAATTAATTTTCACTGAAGCAAGAATATTGTAACCCTAAGGTTATATGGGTTCTGTCCTGTTATCTAATCACCAGATAAAACACCAGTGGTTTTAATTATTGATAATTAACCTTATGAAATGTGATTCATGCACCCATCCTGTCTTTTTCTCTCTGTCTTTCTCATTAACATATCTTTTTAATATTTATATTATATATGTAACCCTCAATTATCCTGTAGTTTGAAATACTGTTATTGTTATTGTATTTTTTTTATGCTATAACACCGTAGACCAGATGACCCCATACCTTTTCTAGAACACTTAGTCTAATTAGCAAATATGCGCTCTGGATCTCATATGGTCCAACACAGCTGCATAATGTGATCCATGCTATATTGAGCTGAGAGGTATCCTTGCTTGATGATGGCTCTGCTTTGGCATACAGTCCAGTAATGTCAGCTCATATCAGTCATATCATGCCCTACCTCTCATGTTCCCAGTATAATTTCCATTGTCTGACCCAACTGCCCTCCACTTGAAAGGCTGCTCGTGGATCTTTCTAGGATCTCATTAGAATCCCCTTTGGCCACTCCATCACTAGACCGTCATCAGTGACAAGTCTGTGCCATCCGCACACCAGCAAAGTCATGGATTTGACTGACAGCTCTTTTAACACACATATCCGTTTGTGCACTTAAATTATATGGACATGCATGTATAGGCACATAAACGGTACGCACATTCATAAAGCAAACATTATTGAATTTCCTTGACTACATACGCACACTTTCATACACACATGTATGTTCCTGCTGTCAGGGTTGTCTTTCCCCACATGCGTAATATCATGCATGCCCAATTTATAGGCAAAGTGATCAGGCCACCAGGGCTCGTCAGCTGGCTTAGTGCCTCTTCATACACTCTCAACCGCTGTGGCCAGCATAGGTTGGTGATTGGCTTGACAGCTCCATTAAAAAAGAGAAGGTGATTGCATTCTGTTCCATTCCCATAGCATGCATGACTAACCAGGCTCAGCAGTAAGTGGGAGGGACCCACTTGAGCTTTGTTCCATTGGGTTTATGTCAGTTTTAATACAATGCCTTCATGTACGGCTGGTTTTACCTTTCACCACTGTCCTATGAGCTGAGGTTGTTAACAAAGGGCTTCAGAAAAGAACCAGGTTACTTGGAGAAATTAAAGAAAATACATCACATACAATAAAATAGTACATCATCAATCAACGTTATATTGTTTTGTTGGGTTACAAGTTATGTTAGAAAAAGCTGCTTTCAGGACCAGAAACTGCGACTGTGACAGTGCTGTTTCTAATGTTTTAGTGACCATGAACTGGTGTGCATGCTAAGAAGAGTCTTGTTTTAAAATGAACCAGCCTAAGACAGTCAATTTGTTCATATTTAGCTCACTGCGGATTCTCCACAAGGGGGAGCCTGTCATTGTAAAGTAGCTTTTCTTTGAATTTGTCATTAGTGAAGATATTGTTATGCACCAACAACACAGTGAATATGTTTGCGGTGCCCTGTTTTGTATTACATGTACAGAAAAAGTGTAACCTCATATTTAGTTTTGTTAATGAGAGGATAGAATCTTTGCACGTTCTTAATATACCAACGGAGGAGTGCTTTGCATGTTAATTTTATAATACATGTAATTCTCTACTATCATCTCTTGCAACGTTTTTCCTTGCTGTGATAATATCAGGAGTAGGGGAAAGGGAGTTATTATGTAAACAGAAATATTTAACAAATTCTTTACTCTAATTATAGCTGCCAACATAGCCAGCAACAACATCCAGTACAACCCTGCTGTAAGAAATACAAGAGCTTCTATGTTTGAACAAGGGTAGCCTTTGTTACCTCATTTAGAGCTATAGCTCATTACTGGGTACTGCAGAAAGCTGAAATTGTCTCTCAGCAGTAACCGCACTTATTTTATGGGGCAGACTCCTGTGTGGAAAATATATAAGTACATACAATAAAGCATGTCAAGCCAAAGTCATTAAAACATTATTGAATATGTACAAATGTAAATATAAACATACTGGGCTATAACTCTGGCTGAAATTAACTCCAAACAAGAGGAGTGCAGTTCTCCATCAGGTGTGTCCTGGGGCCAGATGCGTACACATGAAAAAAGTGTATTTACCCCACTTTCCATGCAGGTTTCCAAATGTATAAAAACCTACACGCGGTAAAAATGTGCATACTTGTACAGATCTTACACACCTAACCGCTTAACTTGTTTGATTGTTTGTTAATAATAATGATTAATTCAATACCCAAAAAGTTATGATCCTTGACTGTAAGGGAGCAGGTATGCTCGGCAGGGCCCCTACCAATCAGTTAATATGAGTTAGGAGTCAGCAGTCAATGGTGGTATAAAACAGAGCAGTTAGTAAATTAGGTTTCTCAAAAATTGTGAATCACTAGAACCACAGGAGGTCCTTGAGAATGTGTCAGAAAGGTACACAAAACGTATTAGGCTAATAGGTACAATAAACAGCGAAACACACAATCCTCTCTAGGCTTACACCTGCCGGCGATAATATAACCAAACTTTTTTTTACAAAGTTATTTGAGCTGAGAGTGTATATGATTCCATTGGTATAGTTGTCGAAAACACTGTACACAGGGGGAATCATTAACTTACAATAAAACTGATCCAACCGACCCAGTTCACCACTGCTATATTTGAAGCAAATTGGTTCGGAGGGCTATTTATTCTAATCTGGGTGCTGAACGCAATGTGTCAACATCAGGATTAAACCCAAACAAGACAGATGGAAATCTCCTCAGCATCCCCAAACACAAAGGGCTCAGAGTAAGCACTGCCACTGTATGACATCTACATTTAGATATGCTGTCTTTGATTTAGCCTGTGAAATGGTGCTGTTAATTTACAGTTTCTTGAGAAATGTAATACATTTTTGGTTGATAACTTAACATACTTAGATGAGGATATGTCTTCCCAAAGATTTCCTAGCTTTCTGTGCACTAATAGCAGGTGTTTTTTCTCTGGTACTTGAATGATTACTGATATGTGGGTGTAAGATAGGTGTTGCCAGAGTAGGTCATAGATAGGAGGCAGATTCAGGTAGTTGTGGTTTAAGTCCCTTTGTGTGGGCATTTA
>NW_023339796.1:13551096-13551313 GCF_004916995.1 Morone saxatilis | reverse complement strand
TTCATAAAATGAGAACGAAACAGAATTAAATATACAACTTATTCCCCCGTTAACATGGTACGTCCCTGACGTAATTGGTGACGTCATCGTATTCATTTAACCTTGATTGATGGATGTTGAAGATTATAAAGAAATAACGCTGAACACAAAACAGACCCGGGATAGTAATGTGCACGTGCGTTCATAAATAAATCAGCTGAAATCAATTTATGGTTAA
>NW_023339796.1:13539023-13551071 GCF_004916995.1 Morone saxatilis | reverse complement strand
AGATGAGTCTACTTTGTCACAGTGAGGCATTCCCAGTAAATAGATACAGTGTCTTTGTACACAGAGTGGTGAACATAGTGAGGTAAGCGGTCACTAACCATTATGCAGGACTTCAAGAACATTCAAAGCAGCTAAGAGTCTTTCCGTCACCAAGGTCAGAAACACTTACTGTTCAGAAAGTGCAGCAAGAACAAAGTGACTGCATATGTATGTGTGTGTGGTGGGGAATATGGCCATACAATAAATCAAACTGAATAAAGAAAAACCGTCAAGATTCTTTGTAAGGGATGATACATAATGTGCAGTGCATACAGTATGAAGTCCAATGTAGCCTGTATTTTAGGGCCTCTGAAAATAGTTCATACAGTTCCATAAAAAAATCATGGATCAATTAAACTTTTTCTCTCCACTAATAACTCCCTCAGGACCATCTGTTCCTGCCAGTCCTACCCCTGTGTCTCCATCCAAAACACGTGGTAAGTGGGGCAATGGGTGTGCGTGTCGTCATCTTTTTAACTTTTTTTTCTTCTTAAGTTTGGCCAAAGTACTGGCTGGAACTACAGTACAGGTGGATGTGTGGCTGTGATGAGCAACACAATGTGATAGAGATTGTTTGGGGTAACTTTTATAGTGGTGTTCCCTGAAACAATATACATATATATAATATTGTTATTTTGAAATATTTTTTTTGTGGATTATTACCAGGATCACATTTATGTTGCAATATTAACATTATAGAGGTAACAATTTCATTTCCACATCTAACAGAAAAACCCCCCCCAGAAAATTAAAATACATCAGGCATAAATCTAGATAGAAAAATTGCATACTAGGCCTATTACATATAAAAACATGGTGACAAGTAGACTAGATCTAATAGACTAGTCTCCTCTGAGGAAAAACTCTCCACTGGATTCCCAAACTGTCGGTGTGTCATGGCGGAGAAAAACCTGTGTTAAAAGAGGATGAAAGTAAAGCTTGTGATTGCCCAAGATCTAACACACCCATCTTTCATGTATACTCTTTCTGGTCCTACTTCATATCTCCACATGGCACAGATGCATGTCTGACCATGAAAATACGTAATAAATAATAAATAAATAAGTGTGTTTGGCAGGCACTGGTCCGCGTGAAAATAAATTTTGAGCTTATATTGTTCGAAGATAGTAGACGGAAAACATGCTTCACAGGAACCAGTGCCAAGAGTCACAACGTTCATGTAGTGAAAGTGACATGCAGTGTGGCTTTCAAGCCAACAGGTGGCAACAACAAGCTTATGATATGAAAAGTATAGCGGCAATTCATATTTTGATTATAGATTACTCTGTTGAACAAAGTATTGAACAGGTAAAGCGTATAACCTGTAAAGATATCTAAATATGTGAAGCTGCCAGAGCCCCAAGTTGGATCCTTCAATAGCTGTAACTCTACTGGTTATAAACACAAATTACATCTTATTATTATGAAATAAAATCTTTACCTGTAAGATGCTGGAACCAGTATATGTTTGCTATTTTAACTAAATAAATGACTTAAAAATTTTACTGTCGATCAAATAATTAAAATGTGGGTTCTTCCTTCAGCTTGAAATCGGGTTATTTCTATACACAGTATAAAATTGAATTGTTAATAAGATTTATTTTATTCCATTATTTCTGATAATTATATAGATATTCGGTCTTGGTGCCTTTTTGACTTGTCCTTGCATTGCCCATAGAATAACGCCATTTATAATTCCCACCTTTTGGAGGCAATTACACGGCTGCCCTAATCTCATCAGTCAGGGAGACAGTCGGAGAGACAGCTGTTGGAGTGTTTCATTCTTATCTCTTGTGCACGCTCCCTTTCCCTCTCTGTCTTTCTCTCCTCCCCTCTCCTCCATCTTCCTCAGGCTGGGTGGCTGGCACGACTAGTGACAGCAAGTCCTTGGGTCCATCTCACACTCACTCTCCTTTTCATAGCACAGTGTGCGTGTTTTGACAATTATCAGAGCTGTGTCTGCACTGACTTTATTGTTTTGACGTTATTTGTCCTTCATTCTGTCCTTCCTCCTTTTTTCTTCTTGCTTACACTAAGAGCACTTGGTCAATTGAAGTCATCAGCTCTGTGACCGCAATAGGACAAGCAGCAAACAAGTGAGTTAGATGTGAATCCGCATCCCAAGTGGTCAGACCATTAAAATCAATATCAGCTCATCTCCATATCTTAAGCTCTGGCTGCTGTGGTAAAGCATTTGTCTTCTCTCAAGTCTCCAATGAAGTTAACGATGAAACATCTGAACAGAGGAGCTGTAAACATTAAAAAACTGCATGTTGACCAAAATTACTAATGTGACACCTGCAAATTGCAAATATTTCCCCAAAATCTCACTCTTTAAATACCTAAGAAGAAATCGCTCTGTAAGAATCCACTTCCAGCATCACCTTTGTGTACTGAGCAGAATTTATTTCTGGGCCTGTTTTCTCTGTCCGAATGACAGTTCCTTGGCAGTGCACTGTCCAGCCTATGAGTGGTGTGTCAGCCATGTTTATTTTGGATGACAGATGCAATCTGCCCCTGTATCAGCTGACGGTTCAATCTATATCTCATTACTCTTTCCAAACAATATCATCTTGGCTGAGATTCACAAGGCATCATAATACATTCAGTCCCAGTGATATCATGTATGGCTACCTTGGTAAAGCACCCCTCAATTACAATGTAGCAGCAAATACAGCAAATCAGTTTTCTGCCTCTAATGCAATAACTTTAAAAGATATTTAATTCTATTTCACACCCTTATATGTTTACTTTTCATTTTCATCTCATCCTCTACCCCCAAATCTCTCTCCCCCTCTCCCTCTTTCTTTGCTATTATTCACTTTTTTCCAGGGCAGCGCGAAAGCTGGCTTTGCTCGTGTGATTTACTTTCTATTAGGGGATTAAAAATCAATTATGCAGGAAGCCATGCGTAGGCGTGATTATAGCTGCGCATGACGGCACCATTCATCACAGGACCACTCATCTCTACAGCCGTTAGTTACACAACACACACCAGGACAGCCATCTTTTACCATGAACTCTGCCCTCATCTTTTACACACTGTAAATATAGTAGGTCCATAATATAACATAAGATGGATGACTTAACTGCTTTTTAAAAAAAAACCTTTGTACAGGATAGTGAAAGAGGTGGGGATAAAAATGGTTAAAAAACGCACAGCATTTAATATCTACATTACTAACAATAAAAAAAGAATAATTTATGAAGGGATCCATTAACATCCATCCCAGTTGCATACAGCCAATTATAACGATTACAGTCTCGTTTATTGAAAATAGAATAACACAGTAACAAACGTGACAAGGCCCAGAAACAGTGCTGAAATTGCATCAATAATGATCTTTCAAACAAAGAAATATTGTCAGGTGCCATCTGAATTACATTCTTGCGATTTGTGACTCAGCCCTCTGTGGTTTGATCTATCTATCTGTGGATATGATTTGCGGTTTGTCCTACATATATCATAGGAATACAATAGAGTACGAACTTATAAGATTAATGGATAAATCAGTTATTTAGTTATTTATCAGTTACTTCATCTCAGGCACAGTGGTAGACACTTTGGGAGCTAAGTATATCTATTGACCTTTGGATCTGTGATAAAATCTGCTAAACGTCTACCCTCTCTATTTGTGGGAGTGATTATAATGTGTTTTGAAACATTAGGCATTGTTTTATCTTGATTAGTGTTATCTGTCCTTTCCGCTAATCGCACTTGACCTTAGCAGATAATCCTTAAGCCCAATGTTTTATTTCAGTATTGGTAAGTTAAGACTTAACTATAACTCCCGTTAAATCCCAATGATCCATATTCTACGCAACTACAATACAAAGTGCTGGATGTCTTGGAACCTTTCTCCAGTTATTTCAGTACATTTCTGGACTGCACAGATAACATGGAGGCACTGTGAACTGTGAACACTGTGTGTCTTCTCAAAGCGGCTCAGGTTTTTCAGATTACTCATCTGTGTTGGCTAGCACACTGTTGTGTGCAGTGGTGTGCTGGTGAGAAAACATCAATGCTGGGGATGCAGGCAGGACAAACAAGCTGGTGATAAAGGCCATCTTTGTTGCAGGGCTGAGTCTGAACACCCTGGAGGCCTTGGCACAGGAGAGGAGAAGGACTAAACTGAACTCCATCTTAGACAACCCCTTTCGTCCTGCCCCTTCTATCATGTGCTGACACAGCTACAGAGCATCCTCTGCCTAGTCCCTCCAAGGTGCAGCACAGAAACACAGATTTTTTTTGTGCTAGCTAACATCAGACTTCTTTCTGTTCAAATGAATTGTGCCTCAGCCACCTAGGAAAGAGCCAAAGAAGGACGACTGCACTGTGCTGTGCTGTGCTGGTTTAATCAGCTACCATGCCGTGCTCTTTGTGTGTTCTCTGTGGTATTCTATAAATACAGAGTTTTTTGCTTAGCTGTTTTCTCTGGACATATTTCAGTACATTCCATGTGAATACAATCCTGCATATGAAACTTTCCCACAAAACAGTATGCTACCTCTTTTATTTCTGTCTCACTCCTTCTTCTCTTTATTATTATAAGTTTTTTCCCAAGCGCCCTTCTACTCTATGTGCTGTCTGTGGCTTAAAGTGAATTCAGTGTGAACTTACATAACATACAAATTCTGTTCTGTACAATCTTGGTTAAAGCAGTAATAGCAAAAACTATGCACATATGATGGAGGTCAGGTGACGGAGGAAACCCTGGCAACAAACGGCATCTACATTCGTGTATCAGCATAGTGATCGTGAGTGTCAGAGTATAATGGCTGCTCTGTATGCCCACATTGATATGATTAGATCACTGGTCAGCTGGTAGCCAAACAGCGAGCCTGTGATTATGAAGCATTAATGAAGCAGCAGATGCCAATCAGCTAATGCAAGCACAATTTATTCAATATTGCAGTGAACAGACACAGACGCCTTCTTTGTTTTACACCTGTACTAAAACCCAGACTTTATAAACAAGATTTGCTATATTATTCATTTAAAACTGAAGGAGTTTTAGCTAAAAGCTGCAAGCAGACCGTTAAAATTTCAGTATCGTCTTTTGCAGTGCTGAACATTTGCCAGCAGCAAACTCAGAATTACTGGCCAAGATTTTCACATCAATAACTGAGGTACATACACAGTCATATTCTGACAGAGGCACGGTCAATGTTTGTATCTCTACAGTTTCTTATGTGATACACATGCACGCATGTACATGCACATACACAACCCACATTCACCACCCTTTTCATGCCGATAACAGCCCAGACTTCAGGAGAATGGCACGTCTGTTTACTCTGAAAGGTTCAAAGATAATTTACCTGGATTAGAGGAGCCATCTGTGCCTGCCATCCCAGATTGCTTTGGAGGTGTCTCAATAAATACTGAGCAGGCTGCGTGGCAGGCAGTGCAATGGAAAGGCAGTAAGAGGTTTGCTCTGACGCAGGACTTAATGCCCCCTTTTTACATCAATTACTACTGGATGCACACTGGTGGCACCCATGACCTCTGTCATCACTGGTCTTTGGAAACTGTGTCTTTGTCAGGCCCACAATACAAACCAAACAGTACACGTGAGCCTTCATCGTATATGGAGAGATTTTTGCTTTTCTCAAACAAACATACAGTGAAGTCAAAGTATTACACCAGTGATATGTTTTTCATTGTTTTGGTTTCTCTCCAGCACATTGAGTTTCAAATGAAACAATGACTAGGAGGTTAAAGTGCTAACTTTCAGCTTTGCCTGTGATTGCGGGTGTTCACATCATTGGGGGGACTATGTAACAAAAAAAAGGGGTACAATTTCTACACTATTCATCCAATTTCAATGTCAACACCCTCAAATTACAGCTAAATGTCAGCACTTTAACATCACAGCTTTGGTTTCATTTTTAACCCACCATGCTTGATTACAGAGCCAAAACAACAGAAAACACCTCACTGCCCTAATACTTTCTGACTGCACTGATGATGTGTTCATAAATTCATCAAGTTTGTGACATAATCTTTACCTTTCTGGACAGCTCTGTCATACATACTGGTGTAATGAGGCTGCCATGCAGACAGAAGCCTGGAAAGCATAACTGAAGTGGCATCAAGGTTACTTTGGCCTCTTGTTTGTTCAATTTAGAGCACCTTGTCACCATTGTGGAGTATATAACTATGGCACTTCACATTTTGTGCTCTTGCAGTGATGTGAGTGAGAGCTGAAATATTTGTAGATGTTATAAACCTATAACAACTCCCAAATGTAAACCTTTGTGTGAGGGCTTATTTGATGGCAACTTAGACAGTCTTAGACAGTGGTAGCCACTGGGAAAGTG
Organism: Morone saxatilis; assembly: GCF_004916995.1. Lineage (NCBI taxonomy): Eukaryota > Metazoa > Chordata > Actinopteri > Moronidae > Morone > Morone saxatilis. The sequence continues at coordinate 13,544,708 of NW_023339796.1, read as the reverse complement.
GTAGTCTTCTAAAAAAGAAGAAAAGCATAAAACCTGCCTAAGGTGTGGGTATTGATTTTTAAAAAGGCTGTATCTGGTGGTTTCTCGAAACATGCTGAGATGCAGAAACACCCCCCTTCTCTGTCTCTCAAACTCACAACCCTAGCACATTACCCTCTTGTAGCTGCCTCCTGTACACACACAAATGCATTTAATGCCTAGTTAGTTAGTTGCACAGTCATTAGATTCTATGGATGAGTTTGAGGAAGTTACCACTAAATTAAGTCAGGAGGCTGTACATGCCTGAAGACACACCTGGGGCTAAAGAGGATAGAGATCCCACCAAAACGTTAAGTAGTACACAAGTGGTCAAACTGACTGCACTGCACTCTCAACGCAGTTAAGATTTAGATACTCGCCCATATTCAGTTTTGTCTTATTCAATCGCCTTTTCCCAAGGTGAAATATCAGGAGAGCAGAGGTGGCAGCTGAGTAAAACCTCACATTCAGGAAATAAATTGTTCCTGCCATCCTTGCTGTGATTAGAGTGGGGGAGTTTGGACCTGAGCAGCCATATCCGGATTATTTCCCAACTGCAGCAAACAAGAAAACGAAACAGCTGCATTCATCTTGAGAGATGTGAAAAACTTTAATCTTGGATGTCAGGCGCAGCCTTTCGCAGCGCATGCATGTGAACACATTCATGTGTTTCTCACACTTGCACACATGCCCACACACTGCTTTACTTGCCTACAAAAGTTAGGGCACAGAGTCTGTGTGGCGAGATTGTAAAGAATGCAGCTCATGCATCTGTGCCACTGATAAACCTGCCTTTACAGGGGAGCTAGGGGATCTATATTCTGCTGATGCTGTGTACAGCCAGGGATGCACACATCTCCCTCTCTCTCTTACACACAGCACATGTAGCACATACCACCACACCACACACAGAAGCAAAAAAAAAAAGCTGGAGATGCTCCTACTATTTGTGTAAAGGCTGTTGCTCACCCCAAGTGCAATCCGTATTGTTGAGAGGGTGAATGCTAAAATAAATAGAAGAGGTAGACTCTCTTCCTGGTACCATCAATAAAGAGGAGAACGCAACGTTATTAGGCTATGTGAGCACTTATAAGACTAATATGCTGTTGTGACATTACACTCTACCTCTAAAGGATATCATTTTCACTTAGCAGTCCTTTGAAGACAGCCATTATACTTGTCTTGATGTTTTGCAAATTGTCAACTTTTGGTATGAAACCAAAAAGTTCGAGTGAGAACGCCTTACTGCTCCTGCTCGAGTATGATGATGAAATACACTTTATTCTACATCAAAAGCATTGTACCCTTTTTACGGCAGAGTTGATCTTAAAGAAGGCCATTTTCAGACCTCGCTGTCAGGTAGGTGCAAAAAGATTTGAATGATTCATGAATCAATTTGCCGTGTGTGAATGTAGTGCTTATAGAAATGGAGCGTTTCGCTCCTAGGCAATGCTAAGGCTACTGCTGCTGCTGTACAGCACTTGTCTGAAGTAGAGTCAGGGTCTTTGAGGCTCTCACACCGCACAGATGCTATTACCTGAAAACATTTAGAGAGGGGAAAATGAGGTCATATGCAGCCTGGCTTCAGTGAGGTCACACAAGGCTTCTGCTCTCTTTGTCTTGCTCTCCCACACACATTTCACAGTGCCTTCACACTGAGGTTATGAGTCAGTTGCAGGGTCCTCAGTCATGTTTTGGTCATTACAGCACTCGTCCTATCTTACACTGAGAACCTCAACACCCCGACCCCTTTTAGAGTCACATTACTGAACACACAAGCTGAAAACACACGTGTAGGCTTTTTTCCTTTGTCTCTGTGTCTCAAAACACCTCTGCTCTGTTTTCTCTCGTGTGCAAATTCTGACACAGGCAGATAGTGAGAGGGTATAGGATAGATGGCACATTTCCTGAGAAGAGGCAGCCAACGTTATTTGTTATAATTCAGCTCTAATTTCAATATTTTCAAACCTTCCCAGAGATTTATATGTGCTGCCTGAAAGAGCATCCATCTTGACCGAGCCCTGGCCAGCCTGAACTGCGCCGGTGTCACATGATCGATGTTTTCCCTGGCCTCCCGACATCTTCTTGGGGTCACATGGGCCTCTGTCAAGCTTGGTTAATTTTGCACTCTCAGCTCCACAGCTATTAGCATATGAATATCCTCATAGCCATACATATTCTACAGCCATGCATGGGGATTTCAAAAAGTGGTCCTTTTAAGGGGGAATCTGAAAAGACCGGAGGGGACGAAGAGGAGGAAGGAGTGGATGGGGGCTTGGCAGGATGTTTTCACAGCTGTCATGGTGATGAATTAGGCTCTTATGATTAATCTGTATTTAAATGTAACATTACCATCTCCAGACAGTTAGAGCCAGCCCATTTTCAGCAGACCGTGGCCTTCCAATAGCAAAACATGTTGATTATACTGAACATCACCGAAAGGAGCAAATCAAACACCAACTACATTATTAGCCCCATTAGGTGAAAGTCATTATTTATTTACCTATACATGGGCCCTTTTTCGAAAGTAAAAAATTAGTAAAGCTATCAAGATTTGCAAGATCCCCAGATAACTTCAGCCCCATAATCCTGGTATTGAAGTGAAATGGAGAGACACTGAATGGGTGGCTATAAAAGGTTCCTCACTCATTGACTCTGTGAGGACAAACTCTCCTCCCATCTCCATTGTGTGTCTACATGCCAGCTTTTTAGAGCCAAGTTAGCGTTAAAGTGAGAGTTGGACTCCCACCCCTGCCATTTAGTTCCCACACGACCTTGCGGAGATACAAAAAGCGGCCACGCCGAACAGCTGCCCACTGGGGCGACAGATTTATGTGGGCCAAATCAAACCTCTAAAATTCCAACAGCTGACCTGAGCGGTGAAGAGAAATAAAAATCACAATGTGCATATTATTGCTCTTGTGAGACTCTCGTCCTCTCTAGTTCAAGGCTTCAGCTGTCATTAGTGTTCATAATAAGAGCTTTCCCATATGCTTCTGTCCACAGATGTTATGATTGGGACATAACATGTTATGACTGCACATTCCCAAACAGTGTTACGGGTCAAGTGAGGGACAGCCTTAGTAGGAGTGCTAAAGGGAACCAGTTGCCAGCGAGCAAGAGTTGCGGTTACCGATGCTGACAGAAATCAGAACATAATCTGATGTTAATTGTGCTTGGCGGGCTGATGTGACATAGTGTATGCTGACTCTGCTATCCTAATGTCTGTCAGGTCAGTTGACTGCGAGGAGAAAAAAAATAAAGCTCTTACAATGGGGTCGATCAGTGTGTATGTTTGACATTTTTGGAAACACGCTTATTCACTCTTTTGCTGATAATTAGATGAGAAAATGTATATCACACTATCTGTATGGTGAATATGAAGCTACAGCCAGCAGCCGGTAAAGCGTATCTAAAAGACTGTAAACAGGGAACCAGCTGACGTGGCTGTGTCCAAAGGTAACAAAATCCACCTAACAGCACTTCTAAAACTAAGCAACACATTACATCTTGTTTGTTTCATTAATATAAACTGTAAAAAGTCAGGAAGAGCCAGACTAGCACTCTTCCCATTTATATCCTTAATACTTAGTTAAGCTATCCAGTTGCTGCTTTTATATTTACTATACAGATACTGTATGCGAGTTATATCAACCTTCTTGTCTGGCTTTTTGCAAGAAAGCAAAAATATGTGTATTTCCAAAAACGTTATACTATTCCTTTAAAACCACTTTATTGTTCTCATTACAAAATATTGTAACCTACCCAATATAATCATAATCATTCAATTGCCTCAAGGCAGTGTCCTGCTAATAACTGCCAGTGCCATAAACATGTCCCTTCAACACAGATATATTGTATGTAGTGTCTAATCTGATGCCAAAGTGATCCACTGGCCAATTTTATTGGCATTATTTATTTTTGCTCTGCTGGATGTTCTTCTGACAATTCCTTATTGCCAAACACCATGAAAACCATCTGTTTTGAAGAGATCCAGACCTGCTCCTGCAGTGTTTATCACCTTAGGGGTATTATAGTGTTGAAGAAGTCACTGCTGTTTACTGTATTTGTGAAATGAGATGGTCAGACCCGGCCCTGAATTTATGTCCATGTATTTACTCTAAAGATTTAATTCAAAGTGCCATCTAAAGGAGGCTGATTGAAAGGTCCAATACAGATGGTCTTAGTTCTTCTTGGCTAAGCTGGTAGGAGAAGGGAGATAAGAATACCAGTCCTGACTATGATTAATGGGTTGGTATTGCTACCCGTCTCATGCAAACCAGCAGACACTGTGTAAATTATGCTTAAAATACGTCTGAAAGCACTTTGTACATTTCCGTTTGAGGCCCCTGTGTTTTACTCTGTATTCATGACATCAGAACAGGGAGAGTAGAAATAATTTGACATGTATTTGGAAGGTGGAGGGTTTTTAAAGGACAGGAGCAGGGAATAGGATGGGACACATTTTGATAGTGAAGCCACAAAGCCTGTATAATGTGAAAAAAAAGCAGCATCTGATTTAAATTCTTATATACCACCACCATCTCCCCACCTTGAATTTTCATTCACCCAATGTGAATTTTTTGACCTTGCCTTTTATGCTGCATTCTAATTTATACAAATGTAAGCATTTCTTTCCCCTTCATGGTCTATTGCCAGAGTTTGTTAGCTTTTTCTGGGTGGGCGAGGTCCTGCCTTGAAACACCCAAATCTCTTCCTCACTGTGCCCCCCCCCCCCATTAAGAAACTGAAATTAAAGCTTTGCAGCGGTTCACTGCCTCTTCACTTAAATTAAAGACATTCATGCATTCTGAAAGAAAGAGCACTTTAATGAAAATGTATACAGTGTGGCAAATGTCTTTGTAATGCTCTGATGATAAAGAATTGGAGATGGGCATGGTAAAAAATAAACATGGTAATGTATTTTGGAGGATAAACAGAAAGGGTAAACATGACAGAGGTAAATAGTTTGGATATGTGTCTCCCTCATCAAAGCTAATGCCCTGCTGTGTAAATTTGCCAAAGTCTTTTTGCGTAATTGATTCGCATAGAGGATGATAAGCTGTGTTTTGCGATAAGAGGATGGTTTGAGGACAATGTTGTTTGAGGAAAAATTGGAATTCCAATCTTAAGTATTTCACGCAAAGGACAAAAGTAAATGAATTATCACAAAGAATGGGTTGAACATCAAAATAATCAGACTTCATTTTAGCCAGTAATACTGAATCCAATTATTCTATTCATTTTCCCTCAGCACAGTAATAAAGTGCCTCTGAAATCCCTGTAGAATATGAATTAGCTGTGTTTCTAACATCTAGAGGTTAATGATATGAAGAGCTGCATGTGTACTGTATACTTGATGACTAAGTGCTCTTGCAATCAACCCCTGCAGGCATATGGTGCAATTCCTAGCAAGTCCAATGAGAAACTCCATGCGACTTCCTATACAATAATGAACAGTCACAGTCAGTGACAGTCGTTTCAATTTTCAGCAGCATCTTCTTATCTGAGAAGTAAATATGTTGAAAAGGAAATTTCTTCACTACACTTCTCACCTCATTCCACTCTGCTGCTGGAGAAAATTCTTCTTGGCTCTCTTCTCTGATTGTAACTTTATTGAAGCATACAGCAAAGTGAAAGACAAAAAAAAAGATGTTTAGGTGAATG
>NW_023339796.1:13518456-13539006 GCF_004916995.1 Morone saxatilis | reverse complement strand
AACCATAGCCATAAAACACCTGTTTAACACATTTTCCCCCCACACTACATATACCCTTCTTTACTTCATTCGTCTATTCATCTTTTTTGTGTTTTATAGCGATTCTGTCTATTACTTACCTTTGCCTCCACCTCCTATCTTTATCTCTCCCTCTGTCCTCCCTTTTTTCCTCTCAGCGTGCGGTGTATAGAGGACGAGATGGCTAAAACATCTTGCTGTGATGTTAAACAGGGGTATTCCTAGGAATAACTCAACAAAAGCAGTAAAGAGAGCGGTTGAGGCACAGGCAAAAAAAATCATATGCATAATATAATATTATAAAAACAGAGAAAGATCAGAAGCCACACAACCATGAACAACACTATCAATAGGGCACATTTTACACTATTACGTTACATTGCATTTATTTAGATGACGCTTTTATCCAAAGCAACTTCAAATAAGTGCATTCAACCATATGGGTACAACCCAAAAATGGCAAGAATCATGCAGGTACATCCACTTCCACAAATATGCTTCAAGTGCTACATTACTGCGATGGAAGATGTGTAGAGTTTCTGATGTCAATGGGGAGCTCATTCCACCACTGTGGAGCCAGGAAGGCAAATTATTTTGAGTGGTATTTTTGTAGTGAGGCAGTAGCAAGCCTTGGCAATAGCTGGGTGTAGTTGATGGGCTGGGGTTTATGGTTTGACCATGTCCTGGATGTAGGATGAGTTTGAGCTATTCACAGCACATTAGGCAAGTACCAGTGTCTTGAATCAGACTGGAGCAGCCACCAGTAGCCAGTGCAGGGTGTGGAGGAGCAGTGTAGTGTGGGAGAACTTCAGTAGGTTGAAGACCAGACGGGCTGAATTATCCTCCTGATGTTGTAGAACATGAATCTGCAAGAGTAGGCTGTCGCAGCAGTGTTGGCAGAAAAGGACAGCTGGTTATCCAGTGTCACACCCTGGTTCCTTGCAGTCCGAGCTGGCGACACCACAGAGTTTTCAATGATAATGGAATCAAACCAATTAACATCCATGTGAAAGTCTGTTTTCCCTTTCCCTTTGCTCAGTGTTTCACCTTCTGTTATCTCTAACCAGGGGCAAAGGGCCGCTGGTATAATTACAAAGACAAAGACGCTTGTGGTATGTGTTCCTCTTAAAATCAACCTCTGTGCCTCTCAAATTGCTAAATGATGAAGTAACAAACATAAATTATAGGCATCATGCTTTTTGTCACCAAAGGACCAACACTTTTGATTGCAGGGATACAATGCTTTGTTTGGTACTGTGTATCAGTTCTTATAATAGCTTTTACTTACAAAGCAGAGTAATTGTGCTACCTACAGTTTGTGATCAAAATTCTCATCGGCACACGAGAACCAAAAGAATATAGATCAATTGTGATTTCTCCAGTGTAGCATGTTCCATAACAACCCTGTCAAACAGAATAAAATATGGCAAACATTTACATCAGAGGTGTTTATCTCACAGGTGCAGATATACACACAAGCACATCAATGCAGATGGTATCAAATGCCACATGCATACACAGAGGATTTGGTTAGTAACAGGAAATGTTTCTGGCGATAAATTCAGAAAAAAAGAAACAAAAAATATTACGTAATATTCCAGTTCTCCAGCATTAAAGATTATTATTTTTTTTTTTTTTTAAAATGGGTGTTGCTTCTTGAAATAATTCTAGTTTAGTCAGTCTGATGCTGAGAGCTTATAGGGACAACAAAGGGGAGAAGGAGCAGATAAAATGCTGATGCTGATCTGCTTCAGTGTTAAACTTTCAGGCCATGTCTGCACCAGGCTGGCTGACTGTGACACTTTAGACCAGGCAGCAGCAGATGGCGGTGACATGTCTGTATTGGTCTGAGGCCGCAGAGAAAAACTAAACACATGGCTGCTCAGTGCAGTAGACAGGAGAGACTGTGGAGAAAACTTCCTATTGAAAGGCAGCTAATGGTACTCACTCAGGAGGAAGTCAGAATAAAGACATCGATACTGGTGGGAATGGAGGCCAAAAACAAGGAGTTTACCGAAATTATGGGCTGGTTGACCCCCAGACGTTAAGTATTGACAGCTATGGACACATCAGGATGTCCCAAGCAACGTGGAGTCTGGTCCACACAAAGAAATTATGTATTCTTTCACTCAAAACTTGGTGTGTCTGAGTGTTTAGTACATATTGCCTTTGCCAAAAAAGAGCCATGTCATTTGCCAGATATAAGCTACTGACCAAAAGAATACACCTGAAATTACTCTTTCGAATATAAATATATTCAAAATGTATTTGAAATGTTGAACAAAGAATGATTCCAACATGTTAGTGTGTTTAACATTCAAAAGCAAAATATGGTAAAGCTTCAGATACACACATCCAAAATGCATGACACCATTTAATAATATATTCTGTTGTCATTTGTATATCTCATTCAAGGTAGTAAAGTTAGTAAAAAGTAAAAATCACTTTTTATTCTTAGTGACCAATTAAGAATCAAAAAGTTTGGTGAGTACACATCTCTCTCTTCTCACCTCCATTTTGTTGCACTCTGTTCTGAAGTTGTTAGGTTGAGTGGGTGGCTGGAACGATCTGTCATATTGCATAGTGGCAGTAACATTTTGTTTTGTCTGTAACAGTTTTCTGTCTTTTTTTTTTGCCTCAGAATTTGTGCAGCACATAGAATTCATAAATAAAAAAGATAATTACTCTCTGAATTTCTTGCTTTCAGATGTCCGAAAGAGAATTCAGACACCATTCTTTACTTGACAAGTGAAAATATGCTCCTGTGGGTTTATGCTTCTATGAGCATATTGCCTCATAAGGCAGGGCATTAGGGGTGTCCAAACAGAAATATAGGAATGGTATCTTGTAGCACCACTCCTCTCAGGGGATTCTCTCATCATTCATATAGCCACATACAGCATACAGCAATGTGTACTTGTAAAAACAAGAAGCCTGCACATTCAAAGAACGTTTTTCCTTTTTTGTCCAGGTAATTATTAGAGTTTTTCTCAGGCTATTTAATTTCAGTGTTTGTGCCATTCACTGCCTCCAGGCACTGTTACATGTTGTGTGCTTGGTAAAAGTTGGTAATGAGGCCAGGGTTTTTCTTCCTCTCTAAACTGGATGCTGCTTGAATAAGTTTTTTTTTTTAATACACAATATGCCGAATAAAAAGAAATCCACACAATCACAGGGATAAAGCTATGAAATCAGACAGTTATGCTTACTATGGGTTAGGTCTCCAGCGAGGAAAGACTTTTGAGCATTGCTTATATGAAACAATGTCAGTCCATCCAATATACAGAATCAAAACAAGAAAAACTAGGAGAAACATATTCACTGAACAGTCTTTTACAATAATAATTCTATTTCAGAAAATAATTGAATTAGCCTACACAAATAAAGTGCAAACTTGCCCATTCGCCTACTACAAACAGTTGTGTGTTAATACTAACCTTTTCTTCTTTCTGTCTTTAATTGTAGCTGAATTCCACTGCTGCTGCATTGCTTGGTAATCTCAATACTGTTGCATTTGAAGTGACATTTCAAAAGTTAAGCATTATTACCTTTATCATCATCATGATGATGATCATTTACAAATGTATTGCCAGCAGTGATTACTTTTGTGGTCTGTAAAAATCTGGTCTTAGACCTCTTGACCACTGTTAACTTGTTGACAGAGTCAGAAGTAGTTTTAATGGTAATATGCTTAATGAAATACTGTTCAATGCACAATACTTAAGTTCTTTAATTCTGATTGATACAGCAATTATTTCTCCCAAATTGTCTACTTAAGAGCTGCTCCAAGCCTGAAAATATTTGTGACTATGGTAGCGTCTTTGTTCTTGACAGAATACGTTTTTTTATATAAATGTATTGGGACAAATAAACCAATTCAAACCAACATGATATACATTTATACTGTACTGGGAGGGGTGATGGTAATATTAAAACACTGTAATGATCTTGAAATCACACATAAAACTAGGAGGATGCTGCACTTATTATGGGCTAAATGACTATGTTTACGGTCTGGTCAGACACTGCTGTGTAATTTCAATCAGCCAAACTTCCCCCACATACAAAGCGCAGCTCATTACCACTCACCTCTGTGGACACACTGTTTTGTTCCCTTGATTGGAGGGCCTCAGCTCCAATTAATATCTTAGAAGGCTGACATTTCAAACGAGACTCCATCCTCTCCTGTTTGGAGCACATCGCCTCCTTTAATGAAGGTGCACAAATAGAAAAAAAGAGGTGTTTTCCTTTGATCTTTTTTTTTTTTAAATGTTGGCATATTCTATGTGCAGTGTACTGAATGTGTTCTCTTTCAAGAAATATCGTCATTTTTAAAAATGAGATTTTTGCACAAGACTCTGGTTATTCATTAATGAGATTCATAGAACTGACTTAATGGCAATGCAGTTAGGGGAAATTGCATATGTGCACCAGGGTCAGCCTTGGTGTCTTAGGGCTTTCTGGAAAATGGGACAAATACTGTTAAAGCTTAGGCTCTGTTACTTTCATTCCTTAAACCTCATCTTTTCCTTTAATGACATATTATTGATCGCAATATTAATTTATTCCTGAGCCAGAAATTACAATCTAAAAGGCAACGTAAATAGTTATCTTCATTGCTAATAAATCTAAATTCAAAACAGCTGATACAGGCTAAGAAAACATGATAGCATTTCTGCTGAAATGAGATTCATTTAAAGATTCTGAGGGAGAGAAAAAGAGAGAAAAAAATAATGTCAGATCCTGTTTCATATGCAGAGCTACATCCTCCAAGCCATCAGTCCACATAACCTTTCTCTTTTTGAGGTACAGTGGATATCAAGCCAGCCACTATCTCTTTCTCTCACTCCCACATAATGTAGCTCCAGCTGGCCACGGTGCTTCATAGATGTCATGCCGGGTCACACGCGTGACGCTATTTCCCTCCCACCTTGCGCCAGGCCCTACAGGTTGTTTAGCATTTCAGACAGGGCTCTTGTGTTGCCTCGCAGCCGAGCACAAGGGCGCTTAGGGATGTCATCTCCTCAAAGCTAATTGCTGTGCCCTTCTCTTAACGAAACAAGCTCAGGAAATAAATAACTAATGTGCCCCTTGGTACGCTCATTAGCTTACTGCAAATTCGCCGTTCCACAACTTTTCTTGCCCTCACCATCTCACTCCATCTCACTCAGCTTTCAAGCCACACGCCCATCCCACCTACCACACACACGGACATCAACACACACACACACACACACTTCTACTCTTCTTCATTCAACTTTATTCTTCTCCATTTTTTACATTCTGCCTTTCCCATCTGCCAGGAGAGATCAACGTAACAAGGATGTTAAAGAGTCTTTCTACAATTCCTTTGAAGAATTCTGAACCAGTTCTAAACAAACAGCTCTATTCAGTAGGAAATAAGAGATCTTGCTATCATTCCTGACATAAAAGCCACTGAAGTCAGTGAAATTTGACACATCCTTGTATTCACCCCAGTATTATTTTTTACTTACTGAATTAAGATTTGATGAGTTCTACAAAAAGAAGAGTCATTTTACTTCATCAGGGTCATTTATTGGAAATATTCTTTGTGGCGTAACACCCATGTCAAATCTTAATGGAAGGTGGGGAATATTCAACCCCACATTTGGTTCCAGTTTACCACAATTTTTTTCCCATTTCCCAATGGAAATGGACAGTCGCCTGTGCAGGATAAAGACCTTTGTTGACTTTCCAACCCACAACAAGGCTAATTGTGTTTGCTGGAATACACTGTCCAGTAACACCACCATGAGCCATCAAATCCAGTCGTGGGTTAGACTTTACACTGCACTACCGGGTTGCTGTAGATTAAAAGAAACAGGAAATTCAAAATTTCTCAGACTACAGGTACATGTAACTTCCATTAACCAGAACAACCTGGATCACAATTGTTCCCCTCAGTGTAAATGAAACAGGAAACAAGGTGATTGTGTTTTCTGGCAGTGTAGATAGATATAAGGTTTCCTTGTAGTCAGAAGTATTTTTATAATAATTGCTTAAGAAAGGTCTTTGACTTTTCTTGCTGATTTTATCTTGTAAAGATGTGTTAATTCCTGTCTGAAATATTAATTGATTCAATTATTACTTCTAGCAGGGAAATGCATTCTGCTAAATGGAACGCGGTAACCCCTCTGCTACCTTGTGGGATAGAGATTTTAATACATTTCCACATAAAAGGATTAGTTCTGTACTTAATGGTAATGATGTGTCATTTCTGAACGTAAAGAGGACACATCTGGAGTATCTTCCTGTGGACATTTATAACATTGCTGAATGGACATTACTCTGGACTTCAGGGCATAGTTCTGGTGCTGATTTGAGACAGTGCAAGGCCTTTGGGACATGATAATGTGAGTTGTTGGTGGCGGATGGGTGTTTTGTTCCTGTTTGTAAAAAATAAAATAAAATAAAAAGTCCGCCCTGGGATTTGCAGAATATCTGCTTGTATAACATCCATGGCTATCTCTCATCCACCCATAACTAGATTTTATACCGATGGGAGAAGTTGAACAGATTGATTTTGAAAATCATGAATCTTTGGAGTAAAGGCTGGCTTATTGAGCTTAATTTTAAGGCTAGGGGATATATGTGGACACACAGCCCAAAACAAATGTCTGCCTAAGCCCACAAATAATCAACGGATGTATCATGAATAAACCTTGGTAGAAAGTGAGATTACAGGCATTTTTTCACAAAGAAAATATTTGAATTCTACCATAATATCAACACAAGTTGCTCCTATTTAAGACAGTCCACTCCAAAGGCAAACTGTCCTTGGCCTTAGATTTTTGAGACATTAGGTTTTAGTTCTCTATTAGTGTCTGAGGCGTAACTGTCATTAAATGGAGGTGCTCACGAGTATAACTTGATCAAATAAATACCACAATGTCACCTTTTCATAGTTATCTCTAACCCTTTTTATGGATCTGTCCTGTTGTAAAACACTTCAACTGCATCCTTGTACTACTTGGGTAAGTTTAGCAAATAAAAATGTCACCCTGCATGCCGTCACAAAAGGTAAAAGAAGATAAGAGAGAATAGCTAAAAGCACAAATCCCATTGGAGCTTGTGTTCGCATACAAAGGAGCGTGTCTCTCTCAAACCCAGTTCATGTGGGGAATAATGTAAATATGACACTAAATGCCAAAGCATAGTGCGTATGTGAATGCGTGCTTGCATACACGGAGATACACACAGAGCTCTCAGATGGGTTTACATTTGGCTAATGAATGACTGGCAGAGAGACACGAATACCCATTAGTCCCTAATGACTAACTTTTAAAACATATAACCTCAGACTACAATAGAGCAAATTATTGATTTCTTAAAAGAGAAAATGTCTATAGAATGAATTCTCTTGTTTGGGCCTTGTCACTAATGCCTGAGTAATCTTCTATTTAGCTGTACAAGCATGTAACCTGCATTCAGAGACCATGACAATGAGGAATGTTCCCCATGATACAGCTATGGATGTTAATTACTTCACATACCAGAACCTCAGATCAGTGGTGCACTAGCGACCAATAGAAAGCCAGTATCAGCTTAGTTTAGATTAATCATGCACATGGTGTAGGGCTAAGCAGCTATTTCTTAACTTAATGGCTATGCCTCAGGTAATGGTGGAGAGGTTGAACATCTCCCAAATTAATTTTGATTTCTGAGCTCAAGTCAAACCTAATCAGGTTTCTCCAGAATGCTTTACTTGTATAGATTTCCCATAAATACACTTACAGATATATACCAAACACACTTACACACAAACAGGCTAGTATTACAACATTTTTGAGGACCTACACTGAATATACATTTATTCCCCAAACTGCAATCCCCTCTCTATAGTATGCCCTGACCAAGCCCCAGGAAGAGAGCAGGGCTGTGATGTGATTTGCTATTCTAGTATCATGAGACACACTAGCCCAAAACAACTTTTCTTAACTTCCTTACAAAAGTAAACACTGTAAAGTGATGAGTACATTTTCTGAGCATCACAGGCAAACCAGAATTACCCTTTGTATAGTCCAAATTTGATCCATTTGGTCCAATAAAATTTCTCTAAAAAAGTCAGCAATTTATTTAATGCCATTTATGTGTGCAGGGAGTTGGCAGGAGTGAGGAAGTCACTAACATGCATGCTCTCAACCCATTCAGCTGGAGAAGGAAGTTTGGGCCTGACAATGCAGAAACAGTTTTCTTAATACATCTATGCTGCCCTATAAAGCAAACTACAATTTTGGTCAAACTTTTAAATGTCTGTTTTATCTTCTAACACATTTTCTGAGTTTAGTCTTTCTCTATCTTAGAGCAAAAAACAATGTAAAAATTGTAGTAACTACAAAAACCAAGGGAAAGTGCAATAAGTGCACTTACTTTATTCTTCCTTGGCTTCTCAGAGCTTCGGCTGCAGTTACTGCATTTTTAGTCTGAAATTGAGCATAATTTACTAAATGAATGTCATAATGTATTGAAGAAGATATTAAACTAGTGATTGAGACCATAAACTAGTAAGGAAACTGTTTTCTGCTACGGACGAGTCAAAACTGCACAGCCAAAATGCAGAACTTGAGGCTTCAAAATGGTACTCCACAAACCAATAGGTGATGTCACCGTAGGTTAACAGGACAAGATCAAAGGTCAAATAATTGGTCATGATTTTTAAGCCATAAAAATGACTTAGATAAACACATGACCGTCATTCTACATTAAACACATTTGGCTGGCCAGTCAAAAAACTTTGAAGCCATTTTTCTGTTAGCATAGTTACTAGGCTTTGGAGGGCAACATGGTGCTGACACACCAAGCCACGGTCAGTCATTGGTGCCATTTATGTAGTTTATGCAAGGTGTCTAGAAATGTTTGCTTGGCCTTTTGATGGCAATTCAGAATGTCGAGTAGTTTTCAGAGGAACCTGGTGAGAGAGAGCTTACTGACTGAGTGTTCAGTCTAGTGAATCAGTGATTTAATTTAGCACAGTTTCTTTTTATTTGTCGTCTCTGCCTTTTCTCTCCTTCACCCACAAGCAATAGATCTTGGGCTGATAATGTCAGTTTAAAGCAAATCAAGGCAAAATATGACTTAAATTTTACTGTTAAATTAGATTTACCATATAATGATAATGGTTCGCTAGTTTAATTTGGGCTGTTTGTAAATAAATAGTACAAACTACTTTTATTTGCTTTTTGAAAACTTTTTTAAAATATTTTTTCCTCTTATGCAGGAAGAGAATGTGTTGATGCTGCCATGTACATGTCAGCTACCTGTGGTCTTTGCAGTGTGTTCAAGTCAGCCTGATGTGTCATTTAGATTACAAGTCATGAATAAGAAAATGCCACACTATAATCATCTAAAATTAATGCTGCCTATAGTACTGTAAGTTGACATTATTCTGAGGTGCCTGAGTTGGTGAGAAAAATATATATTTAAGGTAGGAAATCCTGCATATTTTCTGAACACCATGTTGATACACTGTGGTTTAACAATTAACATCTTGGTAGTAATCACATGAGCCATGCTTCAAACCACAGAAAACAATCAGTTTGCTCGATACTGTAATCATGGCAGGCCAACATATGAATAAAAACACTGTTCATTTAGAGCTCCATGTGACTAAGAAGCTTTAAGGCAGCTCTATATTGTCAGCTGACCAACAATATCCTGCATTGTGTCGATTACCTTTCTTTCATTCTGAGAACTCAAATTTACCTTCTACCTCTAGCTGTGCATAAATGATTTGGTTGGATGTGTAATGATGGTAGGACCCCCACATTACCTCCTCTATTTATCTATTTTGTCTCACCAAAAAATGTTTACTGTAATATTATAAGGTTTAGTGAAGGAGACAAGAGGAGGAAAATTTAACTCAGGAAATGAAAAGGTCTTTTGATATTGTACGAAATTGTTTTGCAGCAGATAGACCTACTACTGGGTCAAATTCGCTCATAGATTATCTTTGTGATATTAAGACACTGGGGGAGCTTGTGTCTGTTCAAGGATAGATTTATTTCTTCTTTTTTTTAAAAGTTCATTACATTGAGGCAAGCAAAAAAGGTGCAATGCTGAAAGGAATATACTTTCTAAGTATAAGTATATATATATATTTTTTACTTTACTTGGCAGGCCAGGCTTTCCTATAAGAAGATACACCCACATACAAAAAGTATGAGACCTCAGAAATTCCCCTTGCTTTTTAATAATTGAAAACTGTGAGTTTTCTCCCATTGGTCTTTATGTGATGTACAACAATGTCTGGGCCTCATTTACAGTCAGGGCTGCTGAGACCACTCCATGCATTCAGATGCGGCTTTGCTGCCAGGCTCAGTGCATGCAAACGAACAGTGGATTGAATTGTCAGGCTGGAGCCATGCTACTATAAGAGGAGCCACTCTGCAATGAAAAAAAAAGAGTTTCAGACTAATGTCTCCCCTTGGAGTAGCTTCTCTGCCTAAGATGAGATGGCAACAGTCTGCATCTTGTATCTAAAGGCATCGATGACAACAACTCTACTCTATCTGTGTCTGGGTTTGGGTGTTTTGCACAAAACCCTGGAGGAATAGTCTGGAGAAATGGTCCCTCAACAATCACTCTGTGAGACTAATCAAATCAATTCTCCAAAGAAAAATGATTAAATGCTTTTAGTTTGAATTCTTCTTCTATCTCACTCTGGATATCTGAGAATTAAGAGTTATTGCTTGATGATTGAACTGTAGCTGAAATATTGTTTCTCATACATAAAACACTAGAAGTCTTTTTGTCCTACAAAGGGAGGGTGGAGGTGGGTAAAATTTTGCCTCTGGGAAAAAAGTTATTCCTAAATACTTGCATTGTTTTTCAAAAACTTAAAACACGTGTTCAGAAAAGAATGTGTGTTAATGTCATGACCTTGCCTCTGAGTCTGTTTTAAAGAGAACCAGTGAGGACAATGGCAACCTGTGCACACCCTGATATTTATGCACATAATCATACACTCAAGCCACCAGAGCTACCTGTCAAAACCAGGAACCAATCTGCAAGAGTGATTAGTTATGCCTGACTGAGTTTGCTGAACATTCTCCATCTGCATGCACTAGTAATGTATGGAATAAGCAGAGTTGGTAATAGGCTGGAGACTGACAAGGTTAAGCTGATGCAGATGCAGGATAAACAGTTTGGCATGGACAGAGGTCACTAAGGTCTGACAGTTTGAAAGGTTCATTTTTTTCTTTTCTTTTTTCAGGAGGATAACAAAAAACAAAAAAAATGGCCAAAGGTAGAAAATAAAGCCAAATACATAGTGTACTGTCAAGACTGAGCTGAAATATATTCTATAATTATAAAAAATATATTTTATAATATATATAATATTATAAAATAATTCAAGGTTGATTTGTGTTAAGAACAGTAGCAGCAGTGGACTGTAACAGCACATTTAACGATGAGAAGATACTATGTATCATCTGGAAATTTAGAGCACTTAATAACACTTTAAAGGACAGACAGGTGTTAGTATAAGGCTGTACAAATTTGAAGAAAAGAATCAGTTACCAAACACCTAGTATTAAAATTAGGGTTAAAAATAGGGGCAGTGATTCAGAAAGAAAATGCAAGGTCTTTTCCGACATGGTCCTATACTGACAGTAAGCATGTGGTTTGCATGGATGAGTTATCTTGCCAGAGTGGGTGAGAAGTCACCACAAAAGACTCCTGACTGCAGAGACATGTTAGAAGTATTTCACACATGGTCACGATTTCAGCCTTTTACAACTAATGGACAAAAATAAGTCACAGTAAATCTCTCAACCTTTATAACTAGTTCCTTTGCTTGTGTGTGAGGCATTGAAACCACATTGACTGGTCAAAATCAGTAGTAAAGCACAGCTGTAAGTTCGTCCACTACAACACAATAATGTAGTTGTCTCTGGATGCATAGGCTACTCTTACCATGAAGTGATACATTTACAGGGAAAAAAGTGGTAAAATAACACTAAGCAACAGTAACCACTGAAGGTTTTTGTCTGTAAAAAGGTTTCTATTCCTTCTTCTAGGTGGTTGCTGGTGAGGAAAATAAAGTCACAGAGTGAAAACTTAGTGCTTACCTTTGTACTGTATCTCTATTGATTTGAATCAAAGCAGACTGAACCACTTTCTTTGATCATTTAGGGACAATGACTTTTGAATTTTATCAGCCCTCTGTAATGCGGACCTGCAGTCATCTAAAACTGTATGAAGAAGTGAAGGAGATATGTATATGTCATATGCTGCAGCATTGTTTACCAGCTAACACATTGTTTTTCTAATCATGTAAGTTCTTTTAAATGACTCAAAACAACAATTGTCTAAATAATTCATCCCTGAATGACATACAATACCGGTCAAAAGTTTTAGAATACCCCAATTTTTTCAGTTTTTTATTTAAATTCAAGCAGTGTCCAATAGCTTCAAATGGTACAAAGGTAAGTGGTGAAGTGCCAGAGGTTAAAAAAAAGGTACGGTTACCCAAAACTGAAAAATAATGTACATTTCAGAATTATACAAAAATGCCTTTTTCAGGGAACAAGAAATGGGTTAACAACTTAAAGCGTTGGATCAAGCCTTGAAAGTTGGTGCTACCAATTCCCAACAGATGTCTTGATTTCTTACAAACCCCCCTCTTGTCTGCATAAAAGTAAACACACTGTGGTACCATACCCCTGTGAGCATTATTTGAACAGTATTGTACTACAGAAAGTAGTGTGTTGCTCTAAAAACAAAAGGCAATTCACAATGGAAGAGAGACAGACCATCATAACACTTTAAAATGTAGGTCTTTCCTACCGAGAAATTGCGAAGAAAGTCAAGGTGTCAGCAAGTACAGTCTCCTTCACCATTGAAACTGGGGGAACAAGATGGTAAGCTTAAAAAACATGGAGTGGCCTGCACAGTCACTAGACTTAAACCCCATTGAGCTGTTTTGGGATGAACAGGACAGAAGAGTGAAGCAAGGCAACCTTACGAGTGCCACACATTTATGAGAACTTATGCTCTCAACAGAAGCTATCCATCAACAGGAAGACTATTTTCCTTCTTTTAGTGCATGATGTAAGAAATGGTTGTTTCCATCAATTGAATGACTCATTTTTTCTCTTTTTGTTTTGATCTTACCACAGTAAAGCACAGCTGGAAAGGTCATCATAAGGGTGTTTGTACTTAAAGATACTGCATGTACAGGTTATCATGCTCAAGGATGCTCCTTTTTTTCAAAAAACACAATACTATAGGAAAGAATCCAACTCTTAGTCTTATTAGGGCTGGGGATTTGCCATCAGTCTCACCTTAGGGACTGTTCATCACAGTATATGCATGAAAACAAAGCACAATACACTACAGTGACAGTAGACCCCTGCCTACATACCCATACTCCCAAATTTATACACACAAGATTAGGCTAACCTCCTTTGCTCAGATGACTGACTGCTGCAGGGATAACGGATCTCTTACAGGGTGTCTTTACAAATGAAATGACAACTGTCACTCACTACCTCAGGCCTCTTGTATGTTGTTACATCGTGTAAGTCCAGCAGCAGCCTTTTCTGTCTGTCTAATATTTTCCCAGCAGTATAAGAATTCTGGCTTTAACTGGTTCCTGCAACTTGTGTGAGAAGGTTGCTAAACCATGGACAAATACTGAGAATCAATATTTGAATGCTGTCTGCCAGACTAACATAGATACTTTGCAGTATAGCCATACTGACACCAAACCAACTCAGATTTCTGAGTGAAATATTAATTGGTTTGCATTTGCAGAAATAAAATCAGTGATAATTGAAAACTCAACCTGTAATGAATACATGCAAACAAAACTAAGCAATTTACTCTCAACAGACACACCATCCAATCTGTTTAAACAAACTGATTGTTGTCTCCTTTCCTGTGAAACATTCATTCATCACAGGTTGAATTTTTTAGTTTTTCATTTATTCATTTATTTATTTTTGTTCATTTGCATAGACTGCACAAACCAGAACTAATTATATATATATATGAATAAGGCTGGGGAAGGTGGGGTTAAATCAATACATTAAAAGCTCTGCATAGGTTTTTAGTTTGTCTTTCTGCTGGTTGACAAACACTTAAGGAAAGGAGTTCATTGCAGCCAAGTGCCTTCCAGGGCTAATCAGCGAAAGTCTAACTTATCTCTCCAGACAATATGCAGCAATAAAGATTTCAATATAAGTTTAATATAGAACGAAGACAATGATCATTCAGGTTTCGACATCACACTTGGCATCTCATTTGGAAATTGATCCACTTACTTATGCATGTTTTTTTCAATTGGTGTTCCAGCTATAGCTAGAAGGGCATGCAAGCTATCTTACCAACATTAATAGTTATCAGTGTTGTAATTCCAGTGTATGCCATACACCACCACCCCACCATCAGTGTCTAAGTCCTTTATGGCTGCCCAGCTGGGGAAATACTATATTGGTGCTACTAGAAGACTTATATCATCTACACAGTGGTTTCATGAGTGGAGTTAACCTTAAAGATCCTGAAACTACCAAAATAAACATCTGCATTTTGCTCAGTGGTTGAACTTTTACCGGCTAATGGTTGCATAGGAAACAAGGTCTAAGCTTAAGATTCATGGCAAAACAGGCTTTAGAACCTAAAACTCCTCATTTATCATTGGAGTATATTATATTTATCCTGCTGCTTGACCTTCTCCTATAGTCCCCTATTAGCCGTGGTCTTTAAACATTTTTGAAGTAATACATTTCCCATCTTCTCCACTGCTGGTGCTGCAACCACATTAACGGCGGGAGAACCACAATATAGCACCACAGCGCCGTTTCCCATTGCTCTCAGCTGGTAAAACAGCAGTGTGAGAGAACTACCATCTCCCTGGTTGTCAGTCAGATTACGGTCTATGGGAAATGACATGTGAGCTGGCCACATACTGTGCCTGCTTGGTGGGATAAAGGCACACGTCTAAAACCCCTTGCACCTTAATGTGATTTGCTTTAGAGTGCAACAGGCTTTTACAGCGCACAGACAATTATATTAGGATTATGGTGCCCAGGGATGTGGGCTTCTTAGACCCTTAGACAGTGAGGAAACCCTTGTCAGCTGTCAGTCATAAGTACTGAGGCAAAGACATTGTATCTATGGTGTCCAAGGCTCTGACGCTGCCATTTCAATCATTCATAAGAGGGGATTCTTTCACAAAAGCTGCACCGTCTTAAGTGCTCAGATTGACAGAATGCAGCTTATCAAGAAGTAAAAGGATTGCACACATTTGAAAGTATATGTTAGGCGCTTGATGTTTGATAAGCACTCATATTCTTCAGAATAATGCATTATAAGTATGCCACCCATAAATGTCAGCCTGTTCCTGTCATAAAGTAGAAAAATATATGCATTTATTCCTGTGATGAAACTTTGTTTTCCTCCATTTTGTTTATTCACATTTTCAAAGTATATGTAAATACAATGTTAGTATCTTTCATCCGGCAGCACTGGAGTTGTAATTTATTTACAGCTAGCTCATCATGCTGCAGTTCAGACAAGCCTTGGTCTGATGAAACTAATTGCGTTAAAGCAAAATGTAAGTGTATTTTCTCTTGCTGAGTTGACAAAACTGACTTGCAGCGCTGGAAATGTCAATAATTAAACACTGGCATGGCAAAAGCTTCTTGGTTCACAGCTTGCATCTTCACTCCATTTGATCTTCAAGGCTGGTGCAGTCTGGCATCTTCAGTCTTTAATGTGGGTTCAGGATGGATTCCCAGGACTGAACCCCATACTCAAAAGTCTTTCCGTCTTCCAAGCTTACTGGAGTTGGCCCGGCAGGAGGCTGAGATCTGCCTTTTGCCTCAACCCTCTGAAGGTGCCCCCACATTGAATGCATTTCTCCTGCTGTGCTGAGCCACCCTGTAGCTTAAGACACACACGTACTAACACACCTATTGAAAAAAAGTCTGTTTGTTTTGCTTATGTGTGAGTGTCTACACATATATATGCTCTCATGTACACAGACACATGTACATACATTTTAAACAGGTTATTATCATGGAACACTACACACACAGAAAGTAATGCATTAATCAGTTAAGGAAGACATTGATCATTACTCATCAGATACACAACTTCTGTTTCAAGGTCATCATCACGGTACTTTTACAGATCCATACCCTCACAATGACTCAGAGAAGAGAAACTGACAAATATTGCATTTTTTTTCAAAACATCAGCATTGTCATTATGAGCATAGAGATATATGAGATATTTTATTTTTCTCATCAATCTACTTACCACCAAAATGCAAAAAATATGAATGTGTACAGTGACCTCTATTTATATTATATATTTATTTTTATTTATTCTACCTCTATATGTTTTTATGTTAAATAAAAATGCAAACATAAATTGAAAGGATGTGTGGGAGACAACTGAGCAAAGTGGGAGAGAAACAGCAGTGAGTAAAGCAGGTGGATATATGAGTGTCCGTGGTGCTTTGTCTGGCCCTGATTGGTGAGTTAGAAAAGGAATGGTGCTCCTCCATCCATCCATCCACAGGCCGTGCTTCTCCCCGGCCTAATGAAACCATAATAGAAGATGACAGGAAGCAGGGTGGGAACGCGGCCTTCGTTGATACACTGACTGGACCTGTATTGTAGATCACTGTTTGTATGTGGGTGCTTGTGTGTGCCATTTGGGGACGAGATGTAGTAAACAGGAAAGGCAGGCACATACAGCTAGACACGGTTAACCATAACTGTGCCAACTGTGTAATCATCTGGAAAGTCATTACAAATGTGGCGTCCTTTGAAAACTGTACCACAGTAGCAGGCTGTTAAATAAAATCAAAACTAATCAATAATTCTGCTGTGTTGGACCCAGCCAGATGTCTCATATGAAGATAATGCCTTTTGCCTTTAAATGATGGCTC
This sequence comes from Morone saxatilis, assembly GCF_004916995.1. NCBI lineage: Eukaryota > Metazoa > Chordata > Actinopteri > Moronidae > Morone > Morone saxatilis. The sequence goes on along the minus strand of NW_023339796.1, from coordinate 13,522,064 downwards.
ATTTCTATGTGGGAGAGAAGGAGGGCGGTGGGATTCGGATGAGGGATATGCTCCGTGCCTTTTCTCTGTTTCCCTGGTTTGCTTTTTTGAGTCTGTTAATCCCCTGGCAAACTCTGATGAGACTGCAACTCCCTGGGAGTGCTAACAGCACATCAATAATACATCCAGTCCAGCTGCATCCACTAAACACTCCACACACACACGTATACACATGCATGGTCTGTATCTCCCTCAAGCACACATACATACACCCTTTCCATTCTCCCCTCAACCATGGCTTGACTCCTCGCTGTCACTGTCATAAAAGCCTTGCATTATTTATTCATGTCAGGCCCAAAATATGAGCTAAAACCGTCCAGAAAAGAGGTGACACCTGAAGCATTTTCTAAAGGCTGCTGTATCATTCAAGAACAGACTGATTGCTTAGTCTGAAAGGAAGGTGACAAGTTTTGTTTAGGCTTCAGCGTTGGTACAAAGTGCCTCTGTGTTTACACTAAGATTGCATATTCAAGGTGGTGGCTTTCTCTGGTCCCACTAAGTGCACATCAGGTAGAATGTGAACTGGAGCAAGAGTGTCATGCTGAAACACAGCATTAAAGATTTATTTCCTTCTACACAGCCTTAATTTATGCACTATGCAAACTGTTGATTCTTTTGGTAGATGGTTCAGGATGTAGAGACAATGCTAGCAAAACATTTATTGTATCAACAATATAATGTCAACTGATTCTATAACAGTTGCTTTATTACCTAAATTAACAATGTGAAGGATACAGGCAAAGTTGAAAATGTGTTGCTTTAGACACTGGGTGCTTCCTAACAAAGGCCATCAGTCTATGCATGCTGTATGTGGTTTCTGCATACAACGTTTTAACCTGTCCTTTGCTTTATTAAAATGTGCATTTGTGGCTGTTATATGACAGGGAGCAAAGCTGTGAATGCAAAATTGTCTATTTGTTATTCCACCCTACCAGGAGGTCAGGGAAAATTAAAAACACACTAACAGAAGTGCAGTGGCAACCATCCAAAATAACTATCTAATTAATTTCAGTGCATACCGTGAGTGTATCTTTTGTCTATTTCTGAAGGTTTATAATCTTTGGAGACCTTAGTCAAGGCCAAAGTGGAAATGGCTCATTTTACTCACATACATAAATGAAACCTAATTCTGCCAGTCCCCATCTGGCCTGCGTCTGTGTTTGCAACTGAGACCAAGGTTGAAAATAAAATACAAGGACAATACTTGAAAGATAGAAAAATACAGTACATACTACAGTACATACAGAAAAAAGGAAGTTAACTGTAGTAGTTATGTCCTAGCACACAACCAGCCCAAAGCAACAATAACAATAACAAAATGAAGCAGGTAAACGTGAAGAACGTGTCATGCTTTTTAGCAAAGAATAAAATTGGATGAAAGGGATTCCATTTATCATGATTATACGCTATATCTTTAATACCTTGTGGTACTTTTCGAGGAGGGGCTATTCACCTTCTGTCAATTATCAAAGTTTTTGTCTAAAAGAAAACAGGCGTCTTTAGAACGTATAGCCGAAATAATTAAATAATGTTTCATGCTTCTGATTGATGAGTTCCATCAGATCAGCATGATGATTGATGGAGCTGTTAAACTTTTTGCACTTAATAGAACACTTGAAGCCCTAGTCTGCTGGGTGATTTGAATAACAACTGAAACTGTAATGGAATTTAAGCAGAAATATGACCAGGTTACGTTAGTTAAAACTTGTTAATTGGTGTGAAATATTTCACTGCAGTTTTTTTTTCCACTCAACAAAGTCATTTTGTCTTGAGGCATCTATCTAAAGATGCATATTATTCCTCACTAATTCTTAATATATATAATTTTGCCGCACAATACCGTTAAAGGAAAAAAAAAAGACCAACTCACTATAACAATCATTCATTGACATGGCCACTGGTCATTCAAGGTCCTCTTACTTAAACTTTCTGTTAGCTGTTTGCTTAACAGGAACTGTATAGTGGGTTATCGAAGATTGGTTGGAATGGTTGGAAAACTGTTTATTGTGAACGCTAAACCATGCTGTTGGTGTCGTAAAACCAAGACAGTGATTGGATGATGATTAAGTCGTCACATCCACAAACCACATAGTTTTTTGTTTTTTTTTGCAGCCTTAATAATAGGAAAGTGAAAATAGTTCAGTGTATGTGTTAATTTGACTATAATCATGCAAATTACCTAATAAAACAGTATGAAAGTATTTTTTTTAAGCCAAAGAGAGACCAGCCAGCCAGTGGGTTATTCCCCTGAAAGATCGGAAATGCCAAATGTCAAAATACTAATACTTAACAACAAATTGTGTACAGGAAAGATAAACTCCCTTTTTCAATCAACATGATTACACTGTGTGGTAGCGCATGTTCGAAGAATGATTCTTTGTTCAGTAGTCCACTGCTTATCAACACCTCCTCCTGGTTCGCTCTGTCTCGCCTCTCCACCCCTATTTTCTCCAGATAACAACTGAAAACAGATTGCTTTTTGGCACAGGCCTAATTGGGATGACATAGCTCATCAACACCTTGGATGAACCAACCATGTCTCTTTGGTCAGAGTGGGAATAAGACTCGGAACAAAAGAGAGTGAAAATCTTTACTAATTCTGTGGGCTTATTGGCTGTTAAGAGGGACAACCAGGTTGTATTGGTTCTTTTATCTTGGATAGATCCGTTCAAACCCACACAATCCCTTCATGTTGGATGTTTGAAAAGGCACATATGTGTCTCTAACACTTCATGTTAGAAAAACAGAAAATATACTCATTTCTGACACATACAGTTATTGTGTGTTTTGAGGTACTGCTGTCATCCATCTGTACATTTTCTATGCCACTTATCCTTTCCAGGGTCACGGGGGGCTAGAGCCTTTCCCAGCATGTGTTGGGTGAAAGACAGATGTAACCTGGCCTCCATGCTGGATGCCACTTTGTCACAGAAATAACGCATATAGACAGACAAACAACAGCTATAGGTGATTTGGAGTTTCCAAATCCACCTGACCTGCATGTCTTGAACACAGAAAAGCTCCATCTGGCTGGCGGCTTCAAACCCAGGATCTTCCTGCTGTGAGAGGACTATGCTAAACACTGAACCACCATGAATCACTTCAGTGTTGTTCAAACTCCTTAAATTCCAAAAATAACTTTGCCCCGCCCCTTCATTTTAATTGGATTATATGGTTAAATGTTGGGACTGATGCAAAAATAAATCATATTGATACTGGGAAGCACTCTCCCATCAGATTATAGCATTGCTGTTTTGCTTGGTTGTTACATTTGCAGCTGCAAACCTTTTTTCATATCTCTCCGTAGAGAAAGTCAGACAGTACAGTAGTTTCTCTGCAGATTCAACCATTGTTTCCTAAACAAATTACCAAAACTTGAGGGCATAATAAAACCATTGAGGCTCATTTCATAGTGTTTTACTTAACATTACACTGGCGGTTTTGTGTACTGTATTAGCAATAGAACTCCTTTTATGAAGAAGAAAACATCTCTGCGTGAGCTGTATTACCTCGTGGGATACTGATGATAACACCGGTGTGGTGTGTGTGTGGTAACTCCAAGAGAGGAT
>NW_023339796.1:13511996-13518356 GCF_004916995.1 Morone saxatilis | reverse complement strand
ATAGTTGTTGAATTATTAAAGTCTGGACAAAAGTGGTGGACTAACTGACCAACAGACACACTCATGATACCATACCAATGGCATACCAAGAATGCCATGAGTGCATACCCTCCATTGACAGCAAGTCTAGAGAAATATTGTGCATGAGTGTTTCTGTTTTGAACTCCTTTTCCATTCTGTCACAGCTTTTCTTCATTCTTTGATTAAATGATAGTATATTCGTTGACCTTGACATATTTTGAGATTGGTGCTGAATTTTAAAGACAGCCCTGTGTGGAATATCAGGTTCTAATAAAAAAATAACAGTCTACAGAAAACACTATAGAGGAGTCACACCTCGTTCAATAACTAAGTACGCTGAATAGGACTCAAGAGTTAATGACGCAGCGTTGTAGGACAGTGAAGCGGCTCCTCTCTTCTGTGGATGCTGCTGTCTCCTGCCCAACTTCAAAGCATGCTTTGAAGTCCCTAGGTGGAGATCTCGCCATTCTCAGGGAGATATCTATCCTCGCTTCGCTCTCTTTTGTTAGCTAATGCACACCGATGAAAACAGGGTTGAGGCTGAGAGAATGCCAAGGGAAGATCAAAGCATGAGGGGCAGAGGCGCCATGCAGTTAACTGCTTTGCCAGTCTTTGACTGAATGGATAATAGGAGAGGTGCTCTCTCATTCTGTTGGCTTCCAAGATAAGAACAAAAAACACCATGTGGAATTAAAGCACACTTAAACCTGCAATACACAACATTATACATCAAAATAAAGATAGATAAATAGGACTCACTTTCCCATGTGACCCCAGGAACCATTACGGTATGTAAGGATTTTGACATTGTGGCCACAGCTGAAATTGCAAGTCACATGATTACACACAAGCACTATAAAAAGATTGTTTGTGTTATTAAAATCTGAGCCTTATCAGTGTATTATTTTGCGGTAATATTTTTAGTTCAGCCAGAGAAGGCTTCTAATGTGCAAATGCCCAAAAATGTAAAAAGCCTGAAAGACTTTTTAGGGCAAGCACCAGCTGAGCTTTCTTTGGAATGAACCTGTTACAGTGTCTAGTTCTTCTTCTTCTTCTTCTGTAATACATTCAGCTTTTCATTGATTCCAGGATATTCTGGTGTCTGTAAAAAAAGGTCCATGAATGCTGTGAAGATGATGCTGTTAGTATCATTATCAGGTCAGATATTGCAACATTAATGTCTGATCTAGGTTCTTTTTAAGATTGAGTGAACAGTAAATTGAGTCCTCCTTACATTCATTACATTTTAATGTTTCGTTCTCATTTTTAGTGTTTTTTCACTTTGTTATAAACAAATTAATGCATATTATTATAAATTAAAACATACATGTTTTCAAAGATTATAAAGACCTAACATTGTAATCTTAATCCCACACATGATAGAAAGCATTGAGAAAAAGTAGTTACAGCTGAATGTGTCACAGACAATGCTTTTTCAAAAACGCTGGTGAATGCTGGTATTTCTTTTTATACTCCAATTGCTTGTACTGTCTGTCTGCTTTGTCAGAGCCTGTAGTGGCTCTAGATATACCAGTTACTTCCGCCTCAGGCTAGAAACTCTTTCAAAGTAAACAGCAGGATGATTGGCAAGTGTTGGAAGGTGAACCTGACCAACTGAGGAGGAGGAGGAGGAGGAGGAAGAGGAGGAGGGCAGGACTAATAATACTCGTTGCAGCCTCATGTTAAACAGTAGCGTATTGTAGGAGCTGTTTGAATATGGAAGATGCAGCTGTTTCCAAACACACAGCACACCTGTGTATGCCTCTGTATTCATTTATATTAATGTGGAAGAATGTTTTCAGATGAACAGTATTTTTTTCTTTTTTCTTTTCAAGCTCTCTTGATGCAGCTCCACCTTTGTTTAACCCTTTTACATTAGAAAGTGCATTCAACTAATAAACTTCATTATCAACAGGATGCTAATAAGTTAGCAATTTAGCATCATGCATCAGGTTTATTAAAATGTCCCAGTGATGAACGCACACATTCATATGGGTGAAGCAAATAAAGTTGAGTTTATGCAACAAATAAACGAGTAGTGCCAAGCCAATATGAATCCACCCTACATGCGCTCCTGAAGCATCAAAAGAAAATATTGCTCAATTTAAATTTAATGACTGCTTCCGCTCAACCCGGCACTGGCAACTGGGCACTGCGCCCATGCTCTAATAACAATAATGCACTGCTTTATGAAACGCCCTTCACACAAAAGTGTATGTGTGTGTGAGAGACTAGCTGAGCACAGCACATTAATAACTTGGGTCTTAACTAAGAGGTTGAGTGCCTGTGAAATGTTGGAGCAAAGTGCAAAATTTAAGTATAAAGCACCATTTCAATCTTCTTTTGGAGTGTGATAGATACATGCGTGAAAAGGCACATTAAGACTTACAGATATGGGAAAATCATGGATTTGGACTATACGCTCTGCAAAGGTGTGTGTGCTGACTATTGTGAGTATTTTAGTGTGTTATCACCTTGCATTACACTCAGTAGACTATTCAAAGTAACAGGAAAATGAGTAAGTTAGAGGAACACAGCATATTTGTATTTGCGGAAATGGTTGTATATACACTTTTAGTTATCACCTAGTTTGTGGGCACCATAAAATGGTTCAACTAAAAACTGAAGTACTGGTAAAGGCCTTTGTGGTCCATGCAAATTGCTGTTATCTACAAGTTAAGTGTCTTGGTATGCCTGAACTGAGTTTCAAGTACGTGTTTTTGTGTGTTTGGGTCCATCTGTGTTGGGCTCCTGCTTAGTCAACTGCACAGTGTGGGATAACAGTGTGGAAATGTATTTTAGAGAGTATTGCAGAGGCAGGAAGAAAAAGACCCAGACACTTGAATGACATATCAAAACACTCCAAAAGAATGATCTCACATAAGTAGCCTTTTAAAGGTAGAGGTCTCCTCCAGCATCAAATTATTCTCTTTTTCTCTCCATCCTTCATTCAGCCCTTAAGTGTATGATAATGAGTAGCAATCAAGGACAGATACTTGTGTTTTGCTCAGTGAGGAGTTAGGGCAAGAAATGGGCACTACACACCTACATACTACAAAAAGATGTGGCAATTTAAGCCCTTTATAGGAAAAATAATACTATATCAGCCTGATTCAGAGGAGATGTAAATTATATTTATTGTGTTGAGCAGCAGTTAACTGGCTGTCTAGCATTTTGTATGGCTTTGGTGCACTCACACAGTAATCCAGCTGTATGAGCTACTATAACCACAGGGGGTGCTACTGCATAATTTAAGTGTATAGCCAGTGGAAAATTATTCTACAATAGAAGCCGCTGGTCTCTGCTGCTATAATCCTTAAATATATACGTTTGTAAGATATTGTGTATTAATATGAGCATGTATGCGTCATGGGAGGGAGTCATTTTTGCTGTCAGTAAGAGTTCCACTCTACACAACCTCACACACAGAGTTATTATTCATGGGTTATTTTTCTCAGTTGTTGATTTCAAAACTGAGTTTAAGATTTGGAATTGGAGAGCAGCCCCCCACCATCCATCCCACAACAGCCACTTCTGATGGCACAAAATGGATTTGACCCACTCACCATGATTCTGTCCCACACACTCACCTTGTTACATGGTTTCTCAGAGGCCCACCTCATCTGTGAGCCCTCTGTCAGAATCCGTCTTTACCTTCTCCCTCTGATTTCTCATCTTATTTTTATCTTTAGTCCTTACTGCATCCCTGTTCCCACTCCCACCCCCCTTTTCACACACTCATGAATTTCTCCCCTGTTAAATCCCTCTCTGTCGCGCTGCTCTCGATTTTACATCTGACGTCTCAGCCTGCATTCTCCATTGGCTCCTCTCTTCATCTAAACTGCACAATTCATTGTCCGCCTTTAAGAATGAATGCTGACAAAGAGGCAAATGTAGATGAGATGATGCTGAGGATGTGTTTTTGTATTGAAGGAAGGGTACGGGAGGTGGGCGGTGTGAACTGAGATCTAGAGGGCCAGCTGCCAACACATTAATCCCTTTCTGTGCTTGAGCAATGGAGCGTTTGGCAAATCGTCACCATACGCACAGCAGAGGTGTGTGTGTGTGTATGCGTGCTCGTGCCCTTGCGTGTGCATGTACAGTGTAAGAAGACACAGTGCTGAGCCCAGCTCAACACTGGTCTCTGCATTTCTGTTGGTGGTTGGTGGCTTACCTCCTTTCAGATGGATAGAGAGCGCAGTGAAAGCAGAAAATTAATCCAGCATAGCAAAGCAGCAGAGGCACAGGAAACAAATTGTATTAGCTCAACACCACAGCAGACCCTCTCAACATCGTTTAACGCTCTGCAGAGCACCCAGACCACACCAGTCCCTGCTCTTCAGCCAATAACTCAAACATTCTACAATCTAAATCAGGTCTTAAATTGTGCAACATCATGTGAATATATATTTGAGTTGAATATTTGTGGTCAAGGTGACCATGTAAAAGATGACTATAATTCCATAATCACAACATCAATCAAAACAACAAAGCTTAGTCTCAAATGGAATAACATATAATAATAATAATTCCTACTCCTTGTGAGCTTGTTCTCTGTAAGTGGTGAAATATAAATGTTTGATGAACCTAACACTTTTTACCACCATCTGTTGACAGACGCTACAGTTTGAGCCATGGGGTTTTGTCCAAAGTGAAAAGTTTAAAAACATATCCATCAGAATATTGTTTGGCCACTCACCTCACAGCGGTAGGGCATCAAAGAACGCTTGCAAGCTCTTAGAATTTCTCATCAAATTATTCTCTCAAAGCCCTCAAGCTCAGCATGGGGTAATTTTGCAAATATAATGTATTTTTTGGACAGTCGCATTAGAAGCCCTCCTCTGTTTTTCCACTGAGGTGTTCAGAGGAAAAAAAAACAACAAATGTGGTAAGAGGCACATTTGCTGCTGATTATGGAAGTGAAATTTAACAGGTGCTGTTAACACCAACTCCAATATTGTGTGATCAAACAAAGAATTCCACATTCATTTGGGGTCATTAATCATTAAATGCTAGCAAATGGCAATTAGCTAATGTTGATAAATGTTTAATGAATGTATCAATAAATGATAATTAGAGTAGAGCACTCCTTGGAGGAAAAAAAATAATGGAATCTTTGAATTGCACTGTGAATGCAATATGTGGGTGTGTATCAATGCATAGATAGATAGATAGATAGATAGATAGATAGATAGATAGATAGAGTAGATACAGGTGTCGCCCTCCCCGCCGGTGGGAAGTAGCGAGGCCCGGTGCATCTGGCTGCTGAGCGCGGCTGTGAGCGCGGGCGGGCGCCGCCGGGAATCTATTTTACATGTTGATGCAGTTTACATTTGTACAGTGACACATCTTTAACTGTTACAGCCACCTGTCTCCCTGTTCTGCCAAGCGAGTGAAAACTGCACTTGGTACATTGTGGATGGGGAGGATGTGTACTGTAGCATGCACACACTTGTTTAACAGAGAGCTTTTTCTTTTTTACTGCCAGCTTTGGTTGTTACAACATGTACAATATGATATTTTTGGTCACAAGCTGCCACAGATGGTAGAAAATGTACACTCTTAGGTGCCATTAGGTATTTTCACAAGGCCACAGTTAAAGTACTAAATTGCAATGACTCACATGGCTGCCTTCCATGTGAGGGCTCAGGCCATTTATTGTAGACTTTTGGGCCACTGCCACTAAAGGATAGATGTGCATATTGCTTTGTTTAAGGAAGAGAAAATTTACATATAAATTGGGAAGTGGAGGTAAGTGAGAAGGGTAAAAATGCAGACAAGGAGGGAGGCACTGACAATACAAGGTTGTTGTGCTATGAGCGAGCCTGACATTTGTGATCTCCGTGCATGTTTGCAGAAATGTTTTGGTGACTCAAATCTCCATAATGCAGCTGCTGTGCCTCCTAGATCTTCCTCACAGTCTCTTTATGTTTCTCCAGGGAGAGAAGGAGAATAAATCACATGGAAACTAGGCATGGGACGATTTGAGTCACACTTATCTTTGCCAAAATAATTGCGCTACACAGTATTATCACGATAATCGTGAAAATCTGATTTATTCTTGAACAAGGAGGCGCAAGGGCGAGCCCCACATACTCTCCAGTCATTTTCAAAATCTATGCCTGGTCACCCGTGCGGCTGAAGGATTGGCCTTTGGCTTATATCACCCTTCAAAAAAAGATCATACCGGATGTAGACAACAATAGTATAGATTTCAAAAATTAGAACAGGAGCATGAGCTGCCTATCCTGTAATGCAATAAATATTGTTTTCTTAACAAAATGGGTAAAAGTGATGCTATATGTTTTTAGCCTGCCATTTTGAAAGCGTATGAAGTAT
>NW_023339796.1:13478552-13511896 GCF_004916995.1 Morone saxatilis | reverse complement strand
ACTTCATACTTTCAAAATGGCACTAAAACATACTAGCATCACTTTACCCATTTTGTTAAGAAACACATATTTATTGCATTACAGATAGGCAGCTCATCTCCCTGTTCTATATTTTGAAATCTATACTATTGTGTTACATCCGGTATGATCTTTTTTTGAAGGGGATATAAGCCAAGCCAATCCTTCAGCCACGGTGACAGGCATAGGATTTTGAAAATGACTGGAGAGATGTGGGGCTCCCCTTGCCTCCTTGTTCAAAATAAATCAGTAAATCAATTAAGGACTTTATGCTGGCGAGCTAGACAGCTTTTTCAAGTCAAGCATTTTAACCCTGATTAACGGTTATCACAATATTGGAAATTAACAATAAATGTAATTTTTTTTAATATGGTGATACACCATAATATCGTATGTCGTTCCATCCCTAATGGAGAAGATAGTTAACAAAAGGCCTGCTGATATGTCTTCACTCCAAACCCTTGTAAATTAACCAGGATTCCTTGAAACCAAATCCTTGTCCTACCAAACTGTCTTTGATGTATGCATTACTGGTAAATTGTGCATTATGGCTCAACTGTTTTGTCACAGAAATGTAGTCTCAAAACACCTTTTATCAGTCTCTATCAACCAGAACTGTTGATTGCAGCATTTTTGTATCTATGCATATTCAACCATCTCTCCTAATATTCCTCAGGTCTTCCAAACGGCTTACCTGCACAGATTTCCCTAGCAACAGCAGTCCAGGGGAAGTTTGACCAAATGTTACCAGTGATCTGATTTGCTATCTGATTGACTTTTTAATGTGACTCTCCCACTGTTTACACAGTTGAAGGTTTGGAAATAGACTGAAGTAAGGATAAATGCCATGTTGACAATGTAAATGAATCTATATGTCACAGGGTTGGCTCTTTTTTATTACAGGGTTGATTCTACTTTCCAAGAATGTAACCAAATACAGCTTTCAGCTGGGGAATGAAACCATAAACAGACATATTATTCAGATATGAACAAATAATGCACACTAAACAGATATGAAGGCATTGAAATACCCTCTGGGTTCTACTGTAACTAACTTGTTGTTCCTCTAGACGCTAAACAGTGGCAGCAACACCACAGACTTCCAGTGCCACTATGTTTCCTTTTGACTAATCAACAGTGTTGGTTACAGCTATTACTTTTCCAAGGAAGAAGCACTGTAACATTATTGTTATATTTGTATACTCTACTTTATTAATGTTACTGTGACATCCATCTGTAAGTCTAAGATCTTAACCTGTCAAGAGCTTGTCAAATTTATAAATGAGAAAAAATATACATATACAGTATACATGTTCCACAGGTGTGCTTAATTTAGCTTTTCAGTCTGGCAACCTATTGTATAAATATAACAGATTATGTGGCCTCGCAAATCGCATGCAGTGCTGTTTTTGGTGAAAAAACACAAACAGATTTAGCCCTGCCGTCTGCTGTAAATTTCTGTGCTCTTGTTTCCTCGTGTTTGTAGTCCTGTGCCGTCCACCAGTTTCATTGCGGCTGTCACATTAACATTCACCTTTACAGCTCTCAGTGAACCATTTCAAAGTGGCTGATTTCAGTCAACAAATCAAAATGCAATGGCAGGACGTCTGGCCACAACCCCGCTAAAAAGCATCAATGCAGTTTGAGAGCCAAACAAATAAAAGGTGTCTCCTTATTAGTGGCATATTAACAGAAAATTGATTTTGCCTGAAATAAAAGGTCAGGATAAATGACTTGTGAGCCGCTAGCTCAGCTATTTATTAGCCCTCTATCTACAATCTAACAAATTACTGCTCCTGTGCGTCTCAGAGGGCAGAACAAATAGGAAAGCAGGGAAGCTACTTCTAAAATGTCATTCCATAATGTCAAACCATGGATTATATGTCAGCATTTTAAAAATACCTTGTGTTCTTAGTATTGGTTTGCTATTGTTTGATAAATAGGTTTCTTTGGCTAGGAAAATTTGACTGTTTTTGTTACCTCCCACTCACAATCATCCTCTCCCAGTGGGAAGTTGGCACTTACCCAGCAGGAGGTGTGAGAGTTGGCACACTTCTGCTATCATCATTACCCCTGCTTTAGCTGTAGTTAATGATATAGTATGGGGCCTGATTAGAAAAGGCAGGGCTGTTTGCATAGGTCAGATGCCAACACAAGCGAAAGACAAAAGTGTCCTTGCTAGTTTCCTCGCCTTTACAGCAACTGGATGAATGTGATTGGCAGGGGCAAAGGTATTAAGATAATATTTAAATTGTCCAATGGCATTGAAATAATTACCTGACTATCATGATTAAATATTAGGGGCATGTATGGGTGTCACATCCTTTTAGGCCATGAAGGCTAAAATCCACCGTTATGCTTATATTTCATGCTATGCACCCTGCCCCTGTCTCTGTTTGGTAAGCAACATAGTGATATGTGGTAATGAGTATAGCAGTGGGATGGAGAGAGAGCGAATGAGAGAGGGGGAAAGAGAGAGTGCTGTGTACGGGAGTGTTTTGCATGCTTTCACCTTTGATTTACCTATAATTACCATTGGATTTACCTTCAATGACTCAGTCGCTAAGCCAATCTCTTAAATTGGATTTCTGCATAAAGTAGCTTTCCCTGCAGATTGGTGTCCCTCACAGCTGCCTCATTACAATTTCACTCCCCTCCTCACTCACCACCCCCTTTCCCACCACCACTATCAGAACGGTCATAGAGGAATCATACAACAAAAAAAACCTCAAAGTTTTTGGCTTGACTGGTCTCACTTTGACCAATTTGATGTGGTTGTCATGGTAACACAGCACCCCCCTCCTTCCAATTGTGGTGGGACCGCGGCGATGGGACTTGGCTGATGATGACTCCATCTCTCATCCAAATGATGGTGATGAGACCGCTGCTCTCTGCCTCAGTACATAAACACAGGCCACAGGAAGGAAGATAGAGGACAGAAAAGCAAGAAAGGCTGGGAGAAGAGGGGAGTATCACCCCACCGGGACAAGCTCTGAGATATTGTATCAAAGCCCTGCAACAGTTCTGCAGCAAACAAGCAATTAATAGGGCAATTATGCATCATGTACCAGAGCATTTACATTCACATTTGCTCGCTTTATTATCTCTTACTGCTATAGACGGAAATTGGATAATGCAGTTAGTCGGGATTGGGAATATATTTCATTCTGAGCAGTATGTCGTGGGTGAGGATTGGCCATAAGCTTTCCTCAGTTCTCACCCTGTGCCTGCCATGCTTCTGCAATCAGACACAACACAGCTCAAAATATGATTTTTGGTCGCATTCTGCCTGGTGGTACTTATGTCAGCAATGCTACATCTTTCAGACTGCACACACAAGTATGTATCAATGTTTGTATCAATATTTGTTTGCATCTATCCCAAATACTCTCTTTTTGCTGTTAGGGCTTTAAAGCAGGCAAACTCAGCATGTGTTTGCAGATACAGATGTCCTCTCTCTGTAATTGAAGATGATGAAGAGGCTGCCCATGTGAGGGGATATTGCTCATGGACCACTTATAAATCAAAAAGACAGAGTTTAGTAATTGATGATTTGTTTCGTAGAGTACAACCATATTTAAATAGAGGTTTTTTTTTCCATTTATTCTACACAATAGCATAAATTTACTGCAGCCAGAGAGATATAGAGTGGAGCAGCCTTCTTCGCAGCCTTAAATCTTTTGACTGACAATAATAACAGCCAAGACTTATCCTTTGTTAGAAGCATTTTTTGAAGTGTTGGTGTGTGAATGTAACATATAGCCCACAAATAGCCCCAACACCTCAAAATATTGGAAAACAATACAGAATTCATGTATCCGTGAACATATTGCGTAACCATTCTTGTCGGCGTAATGTGCAGCTGTCCACAGCCTGTTCTGCACGACTAGCAGGTATGATGGAAAATGGGGGAGATGTGAAGGAATGGAAAGCCACATCTGGACATGCCCTTCCCAGGAGGATCCTTCTCTCCTCCAGCTCTGTAACCTTTGACCCGGGAAGCTTGATTAGCCAGCTCCCATACTTTTATGTAGAAAAGCAGGAGAAATGCAGAGCCATGAATATGCAGATAAGGAACGCACCCTGGGCAGCTTTAACCACCCTGGAGTCCGAGTCAAGGTCTTCTACACTGTCACGCAGTAAAGTCCATGTAGTCAGCAATGTTTCAGTGCACACAGTGTGTCTTAAATTTTCTTTCAAGTACTGTGGGAGAAAAGTAATTCATTTTTTATTAGTTTCAGAAATACAGTATAGGCTATATGTATTTTTTAAACCACTCCTCCTTGGTGTCTTTTTATTTAGTTTTGGACCACAGGATGGTTAAACCCACTAAAACTACAAACATCTGCCCTTTAAGACCATGAAAACATATTTCAGCCTCAATTGGCCTCTTTCTATCATCGATGATGTCCTACTTTAAAAGAAGGAAAAGGTAATCTGCCAAATCTTTAATAGTATTGGACGTTTTTTTTAGAGAAATGGGTGTATTTGGGTTTTGTTCATGCTCTTCACACTGTTAATGGGCGTGGCTTTTTCAGAAAAAGTTATGTCACATACTTTTGTGCACCAATCAGTATTTATTAAAACAAGAAGTGGAATCAGAATCTGATGGCAATTGTAAAGTTACAGATAGTCCAATGAAGCCGAATAGGCTTAGTGAGCTAAATTCTTAATAGATAACAACTTTAGCTTCAGTTATTGCATTTAGTCATAATGTCCCTTTAATTTAACCTCTAGATGGGCAAAAAAAGACAATGTTCCTATAGCTTAACACAATATCATGATCAATAATTGAATCCCATATTGCACCAGTCATGGTACTGTACTATCTAAGGATGAATGTAGAGGCCCTCTCACATCAAATTTCTTTCTTGTGCCTTCATAAGCATCGTGCCTGTCTAGTAAGGCTGATAAATGACTACTTCATTTCACAGATCATTCTCGTCTCTTCCAAGAGTATAAGTTTAAGAAAACACTTTTCGGCATTGCATGCAATAAAGTGCCCCCCACTGTGATGGTAATAGGATCATAATAGAAAATGGACAGGAAAATGAAACCGGAGCATGTGGGTATCTCAAGAGACAGAATATGAAGCAATAATGGCACGGCATTGATTGACATTTCACTGTTGTTTTTAATCATAATAATATGCTTTCAAGTTAGGCATGGAAATGACTTCATGATCGTATAATGACAGCTCAATAGCTGTCAGGGTACTGTGTAGAGGATAACATCTTTATTGTTTTCCATCATTGTATGCTGACAGAGCCTTGACTTAGAATGAAAAAAGTTTCTTTCTGGGTGTGTTTGATGTGCGATTAATCGTCATGGTTATTCAAATTTGTGGTTGCTTTTTGTGTCTCCCAGCACCTTAATTGTTTCTGATACCACACATATTTTAATTTTCTTTATTTTAAGCTCAGCTGGGTTTAATTTCCCTTTTTTATAGTAGTAGTTGCGATACATTTTAGTTATGACTTTGGACAGAAAAGGCATTATTATGTAGACCATTGGTGCAGAAACAAAACTTTTGGAAAATTGACAACAACAATAACAAAAAAAAAAACAAAAAAAAACAAACATACAAGCTATAAGGCAGTTTTGTACATCCGCCAGTCTAATCCAAGTGACTGCTGTCTCACCATGTCCTATTCACACATATCCAAAAGCAGCTCTCCATTCAGTACAATACCATGGGTAGAAAGGCTAGACATTTGCATATTACCTTTGCTGACAGCCAATTACAGAGAGACACGATTTGTTGGTCCTTTTCATTCTGTGGTCTAGTTTTTGAAACTATCTACTGAGAATGCATATTCATGACTGGGCTATGTGCAGCCCCATTAGTGGTGTGTGTAGGTGGACTCAGGCTTATAAACAAGTGGTGCCATTAAAGAGCGTATGAATGCCCCCGACTCTGTTGCCAGTACCTGGACTCTCTTCAGTCAGTAATTACTAGGAGAGTTTTGATTAGAATGCTGTAGGGAAAATGAAAGACTTCTTTTCTGTGTTACAGAGAGCAGGTGCCCATATGGATATTGACCAGATTCAAATAAAAGTGAAGGAGAAATTAAGCTGCCTTGCACTTAAAACAGTATTTTTAAAAACGACAACAACCCCACATCAGGGCATAACTTCAGCAAGAAAGATACTACATACTAAAAAAAAGGTGATATGAAAGTTTGAGTAGTGTTTCACAGTTAGAGTGACCCAATTGCAAACTTCTGTAGAGATTTCAACATTTTTGACTTTAACTCAGTTATTCTTATGGCTGAGAAACAGCTCTTCATTACTTTCTTGACCCTCATGCTCAGGGTCATTAACCTTAACGCTTGAAGTCCCATCTCAATCGACAAAGGTACATAAGGATAAAATACTGACAATACTAAATACTATTGGCTCATTAAGGACCAAGCCTTGCTAATAAGCCTGAAAGCGTTCAATGCAATATTAATGGTATAGGATTTCTCAGAGTCACCATTTCCAGAGACCATTCAGTGAGGTCTCCTAATTATTGATGGGCCAAATTAAAAAAAAGACTTCATTACATCTCCTTGTGAATGAAGAATTCATGAAAGCTTGCTGAGTGTAATGCATGCTAATGAAAAACTGTCATAAAGACTATTTAATATGTGTATCATCTATTCGGGTGTCAAGTATTTAGTGACACTGTTTAAAATGTTTAAAACAGTTTGTTTCTCAAAGTGAAATGCTCAGATTCAGAAGTTACAATTAGTATGGCT
The DNA here is from genome assembly GCF_004916995.1 of Morone saxatilis. Taxonomy (NCBI): domain Eukaryota; kingdom Metazoa; phylum Chordata; class Actinopteri; family Moronidae; genus Morone; species Morone saxatilis. Next base: position 13,505,135 of record NW_023339796.1, on the reverse strand, counting down.
TTTTTTTTAAGTAAGTTAATTAAATTTGGTGGGTTTATGAAGCTCGTTTCTGTTGATGTAGCAATAGCAATAGGAATAGGAGTCAACTTGGTTTTGGTAATGATATCTTTTGTTGGCTCTGCAAATGTATTCAGAGGTTGAAATTTATTCTGAAGGATTCATTTTCACAAGTGGTATCAGTTTTGTCACCATACCTGCGCTACATGGCTAAGATTTTACTCACCCACATGTATAAAATGTTCCCTACATAGCCTACAGGAGCAGATTCTATTATGCCTGTTTGTCTTTGATGTATACCATTCATGTCTAGGTTGTCTAATGTGAATTACTGGCATGCACAGTACAACCATTATCAACAGTCCACAGTTAGACGCTCTGAAAGGACCTGTATTGTTTTGTTCTGCATGGAAAACATGTTTGTTAAGCCGCCTTAATTAAAAAGCTTGACAGTACTGCAGAAACACTAGAGCACTCTCAGTGCTCAATTTAAAACAAATTTCTCTCTGCACTTAATGACGACTTGTCGGAGAAATATGGCAGGTGTTGACAGGACACTACTAATCATAGAAGAAAAGGAAATGTAAGAAATGAGGAGTTCAAACGAAGAGAGAAATGAAGAGGGGAGGGGAGTAGTGATTAGGTGAAAGAGTTCTCCTATGGATAGTTGCCTTTAACTTGTGTCTGTCTGCCCACACGCTCTCAAAGCAAAAAGAAACACAACTCCCTCTCTTTTTTCCTCTTCTGTCTCCCTTTTGTGTGATATCTGAGAGATGATCTGTGATCACACTGGAGGCACTGTCTACAGTAGTAGCACATACATCCGTCTCTCATTAAAATCTGGAGTGCGAGTGTGAATACACTGACCCTCACATGTGTGATTGTTTTAGCATCTTTGTTAGAAGAGCACCCTGTTGTATCTACTCTCCCTCCCTCCCTCCCTCCCTTTCAGTTTCACCATACCTCAGCCCTTTGTAGTAGCTTTTGTTCTTGCTCACCGCTCCCACCTTGAATTCTGAATCTCTCGCACAGATATAATGCAGAATCAACAGTCTCTTCTCCTCTCCCTTTATTCCGGGAGATGAATGGCAAGAAAAATGCTTTGAGACAATTAGACAAGGCCACATGATGCTGTAATGGCTGAGCCCACTCCCCCACAGCGACACGGACATTGATGTTCCTCCCAGAGGATAGACATGCATAGAATAATAAAGAAACAGACTGATACACATATACACCCACACGCTGCAATCACATGTGTGCATTTGATGGACGTACGATTTCTTATGACTGTTACATTTTCAAAAGGCATAACATCAACTTCTAAAATCACCACCAATAAGAAGCTGTTATCTCACTAGGATGCCTCATTATGGTGGCCACTTCAAAAGCCTCTATTAGCCAAGTTGTCTATGGCAAAACTGGTTGTTCTGTCAAGGACCAAAGATAAGGGTGACCCTGCATGCTGAGAGTGGATGTAGGTAACTGCAGGTGTCACAATGTATACATCTCGACTGAGTACCTCTGTTGGAGAGATGGGGCCCTCAAGGCAATAATATTTTTTATCAGTTGAGCATACAATTCTTCCTCTTTTGTTGCTACTCTTGTTGTCAACTTTTGTTGTCCCTAACTTGTGTTTTCCTTTTTCGTAACTTTAGCCAGCCATGTCTTTCTTCTCCTCTTCCATTTCTTTTGTTAGATGCCAGGATTAAAAAAAGAGACTATCACTCTCTCCCCTGTAGTTAGAGAATTACAGGGCATTTTGCAAGTGGGCATTCATGTATACACTTTCTCTGCCTGCAGTATCAAACCATCCTCCTGTGAACTATGCATTATTAGCTGGCCATATAGTGAAATATATTTGATCCATCAGCTGTTTTCCATCTATGTCAAGCCAAACCCTGCAAGGTGTTTTGTGTGATGAGTTAAGACGATGTCTTATAGAACAGTTCCATTTATATTCCTGTTTCAATGCTATGGAGCTACAATCTGATTAATGGCTGAAGACAGCCCCTCCACACATACTGTATGTGTAAATATGATCTGCCTTGCAGTATTCTTGAGTGGTCCGGAGATGGGAGGGAGGGATGTTGGTTGCCTCTGGCTTATTGCACATGCAGTCTGTTGATCAACATGTTTTTTGTCATTACAGACGTTGATCTGCTGTAAAGAGAGAGTACTCAGTCCAGGAAAAGCACATTATCCATTTTGAGTTCTCTTTACTATGTACAAATATTGCTATAAAACTCAAAGTGCTCAGAGCTCTTCTTTTAGGGTAGTTTTAACAATGTATAACATGGACTGTTGCAATATCTTTTCTCTAAAAAAGACACTTGATAAATGGTCACTTCACTTAGCACATAAAGTTTATATGTGGTCAAGAAAGTGTTTATAAATGACAAAACAACAGAAAAAAAAGCAAGTGGAAAAAGCTAAACATGCTGTAAATGTGTACACAAATCCTTTATGATAATTGTAAGATTCAACATGTTAAGTGCACATGCTGAAAAAGATAGTACTATTGTGAATAAGCGTACACATTTACATAAGTGCTGCTGGCTGTGTTTCTCTCTCTGCTTTTCATTTAAAGAAGACAAAATGTGATTGCAACTGAGCTAAAATAGCAACTAACCCCAACACACAAAGCTATAGCCTTAAGGAAATTGATGCCTGTTCTGCATCACAAGGCACGATCACCAGACTTTGATAAATTTCTGTTTGTTCAAATGCATCTGTTAGACACGTGTCTGTGTGAACAAAAACTGACTATAACCAAGTTGCTGCCTCCAGAGAATTTCCTGCTTTTTTCTCAACAGTGATGCCGTTACCAGTTTGTGTCTCTACATTTGAAGGAGGGTGTAGCAGGTGGTCAAGGGACAAGTGTGTATGTAAAGAGAACGCTCAGAGCTGTCAAGACTTGCAATGCCATCCTCTTCACTGTTCTCAGAGAGAATTACACCTAGTCCTCAGCACTCAATGCTGAATCTTGGTGTCTTCTCTTGTAGGGCAAGATTTACATGACAGTTAGTGGGATTATAATGCACAGAACTGTCATCAGGGGAGCCATTTATAGCTGTGGCTGCAGGCAGATGTATGAGTGGTCAGAATTTCTGTAAAGTACTAGCATAGAATCCTAGAAACAATATCTTATTTTACATTTTTTGCTCGTACAATAAGAGGTTCTCATAAAGAAAACCTAGTCAAAGCTCTATTCCCGAGGCTTTTTGTTCATTTCCCTCACACGTAATATGATTTTGTCGATGGAAATAGATGCATTAGCCTGTATTTCCTTGTCGTGATTCTTAAGATTACACTTTTTATGGTGTATTTTTCTCATGTATGCTAAATTAAAAAATTAAGATGTTGTTTGTGTCTCTTAATGACAGCATACAATAAGTCAAATAACTAGATTTGATTATGGCTCCAGATTTAAAAACAAATGACATGTTTCATTTGTAGAAGTGCCAGAGGTATTAAAAATAGGTATTTGGTAGCTTGTCAGGATGACGGGCATTGAAGCCAGGACTTAACAACAGTGCCTGACAATAGAACCATTTTAGAATTTTCAATTATAAATTTTTTAGACTGTAGTGGAAGCAAGCCTCGCTTGAACGACATATTGAGAACTCCACCTGGCAGCAAAATGAGAAAGCCAACATGATTTGCATTCTGTGGCAGGGTTGTTAACTTGTCATCAGTGGCACTTGACAATTGAATGAAAATAAACATCTACAGCCTGCACTCTGTGGAGTTAAAATCCAATTTAAGTTAGGAGTCTGAAGAGGTTTTTGAAACATCCATTATTGCCTTGTTCTCTTGTTATTTTCTCTTTTCTTTTCCCATTCAGAGTATGATTCCCAGTTAATTTATTATTCACTTTCACCCTGCATTCTTGTTTACAAACACCAGCTAGAGATGCAGTTACGCGTTGGACAATGTGATGAAGCTGAATTCAGGAAAGAATTGTGGGGAGTCTAATATTTGTGGTTTTTGTGATTGTGTGTTTACTGTATAGATATGTGTATATCTAAATGGCTCTGCAAAAGCATGAGCCAGAAAAGTTTTCTGGCTTCTTTGTTTTGCTGCAGATGTGCATTAATGGCTCTGCCTGTGCGTTCCTGATCGACCCATAGACTTTACATTAGGGTGGCTTTACTAGGTTTTGGGAAGGTTTAACAAACATAAAACAGAGGGTGTTTTTTAACAGTTTTATGGATGTCTCTTTTATAATGGTAGACTATAGGAAAAATGCATTTTGGGGCACAGGGGATTTTTCAAATTGGCAGTGAAGCAAAGTGGTGCCGCTGTGTCCAGCTCTTTTACTATTCAGAATCAGTAGCTATAGGCTAATTTGCTTTTGCTTTCCAAAGTGAGAGCTAGTTAGCATGACTTGCTGGCTTGGACTTCCCAAGTGGAATACAAACTTAATAGCACAATGGGTCCTCCCAAATGTTTAATGTTATGCAAGGACAGGAAAATTAATTCGCTAACGGTACATATCTAAAACTGATGTCTGTCGGCTATACAGGGCGATGACATCTTGCAGTCAGTAGCACACCACAGAAGTTGACAGCATGCCTGGCAATGCCGGCTATCAAATGTCAGTCAACACCTCCCACCAAAGACTTTTGATCTTAGACGCTGTTTCAACAAATATGTCCAACAATAATATCCTCTTGTTGAAAATGGAAACATTTGCTCAACAGCTGTAGGATCGACATATTCTATATTTTCCTTCTCAAACAGTGAGGAGAATTCCAATTTCAGTTCTTCAGTGAAAGTTTTCAGGACAAAAACTACAAAAGGAACAGAAGAACATCTGTTGACTTCTTTTATATAGACTTTTTGCGTGCTAAAAGAGTTGAGCCAGTAACAAATAAAGTGAGTGTGAACAGTTTAGGAGGACTTTTTTTGTAGCTTGTAGTCTAAACATCAAAAGGCCGGATGTGTGTAGATAGTAGAGGTGCTGGAGAAAGATTCAAGGAGAGCGGCATCTGGCTGGTCAACTCAGTGTTCCACACTCCAGGCTGACTCCTCCAGCTTTTGAAGTCTCTCTCTTTTAAGTCACCTGGGGATACATTCTTGAAAGAGATAGGGCCTTTCGATAAGCAATTTTTTTACTCCACATTACAGAGCTCCACAACACACACTGAGATAAGAATGATAATAATCTCTCTGCTCCTGACCATTCAGACAGATAGATTGCATGGGAGGTAGGTGTATGCTCATATAATGGACACAGGATTTAACAACAGTGTTAGCTGGTTGAAAGGACTGACAAGTATACTATGCTTTTGTGTAAACTAAAGTAACTTTGCAGAGCTCTTCAGGAAATCGGAATTTTAAACTCTTAAGCAGTGAAATGCAACTTTTTCATTCAGAGTTTAGGTGTACAACTGTTTTACTCCAGGGCGTGACTGATATAGAAGTAAACAACACATTTTTATTCCCAAACACACCTCTGTAGAGATGTGCAGACATGAGTCCTTGCCCCCCACTGTGTACCTGCGTAGCTCAGATGTAGGCTACAAACAGTCTCAGAAGCTGCCTGTGATCTATACATAGAAGTGAGGCAAACGGCAAAGGCTAACTTTGATGGAGCATTTTTTATTTATTTATTTTTCAAGCATAACAAGCCCATACGCACATATACAGGCACAAAATAAAAACAGCAACTTGTTGAAAAAGTAAAGTTAGATTGAAGATAAATGTCACTCAACCTGACAAATCAGCATTTACAGACCGGGGGGATGGGGAGGAGGAGGGGTGAGGGTGGTTATGTTTTTGTTTTTTTAATTTACATAAAACATGGAGGAAAAGTATGACACTTAAAGGCTGTGTATGCAAAAAACAAATCGGAGTAAAAAAAAAACCCAAAACGATAGTATTCAGATTCATGCACATACAGCATACACCAACACTGCATGCGTGTAGGTTTCATGGCAGTACATGTGATGATATGAATCTCAAACAGCAGTTGTGTGCCAGATCCTTGACTGTGGATGTGTGTCTCAGTTTGCACTTCTGCTCTCCAGTATTCCAGTGAGGGCCAATGAAAACTCAAACAGCATCAAACTTGACCTCACCACATGTCTTTATAGTTTAATAAGTTCATGGTTTAAAAGTTCATGTTTTATCGAAGAAGCGGACTTCAGCTTGTTTAATAATTCCCCGGTTGGACTGATCACCACATCCCGATTTGTTCATTTAAATTTGAGAAATGTTTTGCTCTTTTTTTCCAGATCATATTAGATTGTACTAGTTTTAATAATATATTTCAGTTTGTTGGACTGCAAACACTCCCTCCCAACACAAATCTTCCAAAGCAATTCAGCATTTGGCATCCAATAGAACATTCAGTATAACTACTTTCACAAGTACACTCCATAACATGGATTTTATTTATTATTATTTATTATTTATTATTTTTAGTTTGTTGTACCAGTTAAATGTACTGTGATAATCCATCCTCTCAGTGTTTTCTGACCTTGATCATATGATTATTATATGAAATATGATGACTTAATACACCATAGAAACTCTGTTAAACTTCAGTTAGGAAACATTCAAAATATGCTTAAATGCATAATAAAAACAATGACTTTACAGTTGAATTATTTAAAGAAATGAAATAAGCATATGCTATTCAACAGTTCATTCTCATATTATACACAAACTATACACACCTACAACGTTTATGCAGTGCGTCACCATTTGCCACACAAGAACACACACATACACACATCGATGATAACACACCTGCTGTTATCATCAGAATGTCCACAGTGGTTATAAGACGAGCACAAGCATATTTACCCATCTCATTCATCTTGTGCTGTCCTATCTATCTGGCAGGGCTGTGCAGACACATATATCTCCCTATCCAGGGTACAGATGCAAGAGATCTATTTGGCTTTGCTCTGCTATTATCTCTTGTTCCTTCCCTTCCCCCTCTTGTATGCATGCTAGATTTATTTTCTCTTATCATGTTTGTTTTGTCTCTGTTTTGTTGCTCTTCTGTTCCTTCGCTTTTACATCTTGGTCTGTTATATTTTCTTCCTTACTTCACTATGCTTTCCATCCATTTTAGACAGGTCATTACATTAACTCACCACTTCTAAAAAGATATTTGGACTCATGGATGTCATTCTTCTGTTGTGTTCAGCTTCCCTGCCCTATCCTGGCCTGTCATCTCTTTTACTATTCCCCCTTGTCTTGATCCCTTTCATCTTTCTATTTTCCTTTATTTTCTTTGGTTGCTTTTTTTGTCCCCTTCTATCCTGTCCTGCTTTCTTCTCCTGTCCTCTCTGTGGTTTCCTCTCTCCTCTCTGCTCCTTTACCTATCCTCCTTTTCCTCCTCTCCTTCGAGGCTGTTAGAGTCTTATTTTGTTCTAGGAAATCCAGTCTGCCTGGCCCATCTGCATGATTATGCACAGCACCACTGATTGGTTCCAGGGAAATCATTCCAGTGGAACATGATGTCCTGGATTGAAATAGCCCACAGAGTAACAACATAACTCCATTTCCACTCCAATTTCAAAGTTGCAAACTTTATATCCGCTCATTTCAAGTCCGATCAGACACCGAAGTCAGTCCTTAAGTGATTAGATTAATATTTTTCCCATATTATGGATTACAGTAATTGACAACTCTATCCTTTTATTTTAAGGCCCGGTGCTTCAGGGATCAAATTCTTCATTAAATCATAACAGATCTGACAAGGTAATTTGATGTATCTGGTATTGGGTGACAGTTTCATTAACTAGATTCTTTTTCCCTGACACCTGGATTATCACAATCTGTAGTCTGGCAGACTACCTGTTAACACAGATTCCTTTCTTTATCCTACACAATTGTTCCAAGCTACATTAGATACTATAATGGTATCTCATTGATATGCACTCAAGTTGCATTGTATTACTGTATGTAAGTATTTATGGATTACTGGCATAGAAAAAGGAGACAGTGATGTTATCTATTTCCTTGTTGCTACGTGGAGCCACATATGAGCCCAATAAAGACAAAAAAATATGTCCAAATGACTAGAACTCAGAGACAAGTGTTCAATAATCGAACGTAAATTGAAATTTGAACAAATATATATAAGAGTGCTTCTCCAACAACACTGCTAAGTCTAAACATTGTAGCTACCCAATGGTAAACCAAGGTAAAGACATGTCTGTTATCACAACTGGAAACCGATGGAGTACTAAGGTTCAATACCACAGAGTACAGCTTCAAGGCCCCGTCTATTAGAAGACAGAGCAGTCAAGACCAGACAGACCAACCTAAGCACAGCAGGGACTGAATACAGAGAAATTGTTATTTTCTTGTGGAAGGCTACAACAGCAAGTTTCTGAACATGCCTAAGGCAAAAACAGAATGTTCAGTTTACAAGCATACTGAAGAACTTCAGACAATCTCGCTATGTGTCCACCCTCACCTGCACATACAAGGTCAGTGAAGGGTGGACACACGGCCATATTTAAAAAAAATAAAAAAAACTCTCCTCATATAAGCAACACACACATACTATATGCGCAAATTCCCCCAATCCAACCTCAAGTCTTCCATGTAAAGTAATTGGCCTGACTCTGAAGGAAATCTCCTATCTGAGCAGCGGTCCTGGGTTGCAGATTGCCATAGGTTGCTTTCTCAGAGTACCTGACCCAGCAAGGCTGCAGCTTATCTCATGCCTGATAGAAGCTTCTGCAGCATACACACACAATTAGGACAGGCTTCATACGCACACCCAGAAAGGAGTGTGCATAAAAGTTCAGCCATGCACATACATTTTTAAAGCATATTTACTTTGGCATGTGTGTGTACGCTGACATACATGCACATACACTCATACACACGTGCACACACACAAACACTGCCTTAAGAGTCTGTTGGTTCTCTTATCCTTCACATCACCCAGTCAGGGGTAGCCTTGGATAGTCCGTTTGATGTCCAACACTCGGCAAGATTAAAAACAATCAACAACAATAACAGCAGCAGCCACAACAACAGCTCCAGCATATGGCTATTAAATCTAAAAGGCGTTCATGCATCAAAAGGAAAACTAGATTTCTATCATTATTATCAACACTATGTGGCTGCTTCAGGGGCTCATTTTAGCAAATATCTTTCCCCATAGACAACAGATTGGGCCATGCGATGGGTTGAGAATGGAATGAACAAATATGCTAATGGATTGACAGAATGTAATGCATAGAGAATACATACAGTTCCATGCACAGATAAACAAACATAGAAAGAAGAAAATAAGTACTGCTAATGTTCTCCAATGTTGCAGAACAAAACAAAGATAAGGTTGAGTCTGAGAAAACCATCAAGTTAGTCGACACCCGCCGTGTCGTGTTTGGCAAATTATCCTGGTAATATAGAGCTCCACAAACGCGTGAGATTAAAGCTTCCCATTCTGAATATATATGGGGGCTGGTCTACAATGAAGCTATTATAATTTATGAGTCTGGGACCAGGCTTCTTGCCTCTTGGTTCCTGGCCTGTGGATTATACCAAAATTCAACCTAATCCTGGCTACCAGTTCTACAAGTCAAGATGAGAAACACTAGTCAATTTGTAAAGCAAGCTAATCCCATTGAAATAGTAAGCAAGGAATTCACTTTGAGAATGGATATACTCTACAATGTCTATGTTCAGACCAGAGAATATCAAGATGGCTGCTACCAATATAGAAACAACTCAGCAATGTTTCTTTCTGGATATACTATCCTACATTGTACCCTTTATACAGGCCCACATCTCCCCAGTGTAATAAGTTACGTGTCAGAGATCAGCCCTTGAGTTATGATTATTGTGACCACAGGGGAGTATGGAGTGTTGGATTTAGGGTGCTAGGCATGTCTCATTCACCCTTCAGCTGTCACAAATCCCCTCCAGAGGCCAGGCCTCCACTGACTGACAGGTGTAAGTAATGACTTAAGTTCAGAGGTCGTGAGTCAACATAAGCACACAGGCCAAGCACAGCTGCATGCAGACCTTTACGTCCCTGAGGATTCTGTCATTTAGTGAGAGTTTCCATCACTTAGCAAAACCTCTGCAGATGTAGTGCCTGTGAACAAAAGATGCTAATTAATAACAACAGATTTTCAATCCCCAAAAAATTAATGTCTTTTATATAATTTTGCTGCACTTTCATTCATTATAATTGGTTCATTTGTGGAGTGCAAAATTATTTGGGAGTCCTTTATATAAAAAGAACTCATTAATTTATCAAATGGATTCACCAAGCGTGAATTTGGAAAAATAATACTTTTCATTGCCTGTCTGTCACCATTTATCAGCTTGTGTGTGCTGTTCACCTTTGCTGCACTGCAGGAGGAGAGCGGGCTATTGGAAATAAAATGGAGGAAGAACATGGTAGATGGAGGAGGGGGTAGCGCTCATTATGGCACCGCACATTCCAGAAAGTGAGAGATCAGCCCGGAGGCCCTCGGCAGCTGACAGCAGCTGCATTTCCCAGCCTTGTGAGGATGGTGGTGGTGGTGGTGGAGAAGGTAAGTGGAGAGGACAGTAGAAAGAAAGGCAGGGTTGGGAATGGGATGGAGATGTCCTGTGGGACTTAGTTATCATTTGGCATTCCTCTTCTCCTTTCATCACTTTGGATAATTTCTCACATGTGGGTGTAGGGGAATAGGGAGTTATCATGAGGAACGGGTGGGTGTCGGGTAGAGGAGTATTCTTGTTCTGGGTAGACACAATTTTTGAATTGTACTGAAGTTTTGAAGGCACCACCCCTCCTACTCCTTTCAATCCTTTGTACCTCCAGGCTTTTTGAGCTTTGACTTGTGACAAACACTCGTACCACAGGCATCTGATCTGAGGACAATTAAAGCTTTCACTGACAGATGACAAAAGCACTGAATACACGCCAGGGTTGAGGAGTATAAAAACCTGTAGTAGTGGACAAAAAGAGGAATGATTCATTTGAAGCAACATTCAATTTTCATAGGCTGCCTGGTTAACTGTTACAGTACATCTGCCAGAATGTCATGCTAAGAAGGCAGGAGCTCTACTCACTGCAAACGTCCAGTGTGAGGATTGGTGGGTAAATTACTGACCAAAACAAGAGCACAGACTGTATGGCAATTTTTTTTCCATGACTTTTTTGTTTTCTGTCACTATAATTCATCCTTTTCCTTTGGCACAAGTGGCTGGAGGAGGGTGAAAGGCCTCTGTGAGCACGTCAGAGAGAGAGCAACTTGGAGACATTCAGGTGGCTGCCTGTCTATAGCAATTACACTAACCAAGACTATGTGTCTGTTTTGGCTGTTAGCGTGTGCTGAGGCTGTTGTGTCCCTCTCCACTGTCTTTAACAACCGATCGACTCTCCCCTGAGAGCCACTTAGTCTGTCCTCCATCCAGCCTCTTGAGTTACAGCTCACCAACACACATGCTCCCCTCAGAGGAGCCGCCATCTGGGCACACATACATACACAAACACGCACACGCAAAAATTCTAACACACACACACATGGAAACACTCAAAAATGGACACATATGTGCGTCCATGACCACGAATAGATCAAAAACAGCTTCCCAGGTTCATGCAGGCATCAGACATGATTTTTTTTTTCATGTTAGCTCTCCACAATAATCACAGCAATCAGCAGATTCTAGTGGCATTCATGTGACTGTAAAGTGAGCAAAATGACAGGGATATTTTCCAGCATACCTGTTGTCTCTTTCCTTTCAAAAGAGAACATGTGTATGCAGAGTGAGATATCTGCCTGTATGAGCCATTATCAAACTGTCATGGGATAATTTATCTTGTAGAAAATCATTAACACAAGGCATCTTTTCTCGGAAAACATGTTGCTTTTAAGAATTGTTATATCTGTTCAGTTTCAATGCTTTGATCATCACTAAGGAAATTCTACTCACCTCCATTATCTTTGTTCTTGCAGTGGAAATCTCAGCCATGGATATCTTAAAGCCTGGAAAATAAAACCAAATCCCTCCATGTGACTAGATACCATAGAGATAAGAGAGAATTATGTTTTTTCTCTTGTTGTTATTTGTGATTTGTGTCAGCTAAGCGTTTGAATCAATCCTGTAATAGTAATTCCACTTCCACTAAGCATGATGGTGAATAGGCATACCTTGCTGGCACGTTGCTGGGCAGCAGAATCAACGACATTAGTCTCACTGTATCTGTGTTCTTTGTGTTCAACATCATTTTTAGACTGTTCTTATATGACAGTTTGACAGTTTTGTTCTGCACACACCAGTGCAAAACACTTCAAAACTTCCCCACTGTTTATTCTGTTTTTGTCTCTTTTGTGTTGTTATGTTCTGCATTTTAATGCATTTATGTGATAATTGAATTAGAAAAATGACACAAAATGAAGGGAAAAAGAGATGGAAAATGACATGCAATAATAAGGGTCCCCAGTCAGACACATACCAGAACACTGCAATTCTCGTTCTGCACCTTAATAACCCCTTGATCACCAGGGCACCTCAAGTTTTTGTGATAGTAAGCATAATCCTACCAATTAAATCATTGTTTGACATGAAATCTCTGCCTGACAAACCTGGCTTGAGGTACTTTTGGTTTTATGTTTAACTGACGTGGGTCTGTTTTTATTGGGTATTTTAGCCAATCAGAACAGGGACCTGGAAGTATACATTTTATACGTTCTTCAGTCAGTATGCCCACACTGGTGAGTCATAAAGCTGAATGTGTATTCCCTATGGAGCTCTGCAACAGCCAGTTAACAGAGTCACATAAAGTATGACTGTGCGGTGCATTTCTCTTCGCCAAGCATGGATACCATTATATCAGCTCTAGTGCATCTATGGAACGTAGCTCTCAATGCTATGAGCATCTGTTAAGATGGCAGGTGCTGGTTAAGAGCAGTAATGACTGCCATTAACCAATGTTTCACTGCTCTACATAATTTTGCTTCACATGCATCACTACTGTGTAGTGCCTGGCCATAAGAACATACTTTGTGAAGTTGCTGTAAGTATGGAGAAAAAGGAATGTGCTGTATTTTCAGATTGAGCCGATTTATGTATCATACAGACAAGGACGGTTTGAATTAATCATCTGCAGTCACGATAACGCAGGTATGTACTCTATAGCAGAAGTAAAGTGCATATGTCCTCCTTTACACAAAAGGCTGAAGGAAAACTTGGTGGGAAATTTACATATCTTTATCCCAACGCCCTCATTAGAGAGAGGTTAGCATTGTCTGTTGTCATCTGCTCTCTTGCATCGCCCTGTGAGGGCAGTCAAGTGAAGGGCATTGGCGCATTTCTACACAAGAACGTTATAGTTTACCTTCTGCACTTACCTGGAGCAAAGACATCAAGAGGCCTTTCAATAATACAACGATATGGCAGGACTTCCACCTCCATATTGAGGGTTAGATGTGATAAAACACAGCGACATGCCTCTTTACACATCAGGGGAGGAGACAAAGAGAGGAAAAGCTTGTAGCTTCTGGCATGGCATGCTGTGTGCACAGCTATGGCTAGAAACATGGAGGGATGTCAGCCTATCAGATGCGCTTTGGCAGCCAAGGTTATGAGTTATGAAGTTGATATTAGAGAGAAGGGAGCAACGAGTGGGAAGTGTATGACCTTCATCACTCACCATCCATTATTTCCCCTCTTCCACCCTCTCTCCCTCTGTTCTGCAAGCCATGAAGCAAAGGAGCCCTTTTGTGTGAACTCTTTAATTAGGAGGACCTTGATGTGCGGATCTCGTTCATTGTTCCTCTTCATTTTGGTGGGAAAATATTTCATTGATTTTTGCAGCAATCGAAGGCGGGCGGAGCTGAGAAGGGCTCTGTGCGGGATTAGACTCTGCGGGGGGTTTCTGGGATGGTTGGGGAACTTGTAAGGCATCGTGTATATGTGTGTGTGTGTGTGTGTGTGAATTGAAGGGTAATGTCCCTCTTCATAACCCCTACCCCTTCTCACCCTCTGAAAGAACCAATTACAGCTGTGATCCTCCAGTCATCATAACTCACCTCTTCCTCCAGCTCCCATTGTTCACTCCGTACCTGCTGCAGACTGTCTTTCTTTACACACTGCTATGATAAATCCGGCTCATTTACTAACATCTGGATTCGGCAAAGCTTTTGTTTGTGTTCTTCCGAGTGGTATGAAGTATGATGAAAGATGGCCCTGTTTGGATAATCAACCAAAATCAAGTACTTGTCAAATGAATCCTTTGTAATCCTATTGGATACTAAACAGTAGAATGACACTAACATTGGTTAAGAGGCATTTACAATTTCTGTATTTTTCTAAGCTCTTATAGTAAGAAAGAGTCAACTGCTGTCATTTTCCCCAGTGGAGTATACAGCAATCACTTGTTTCTGTCTCTTTCTCCCTCACTGTCTTTCTCCTGTCACTAGACTGTCTCTAAATTACGCCTTACCCTGCAGGTGCCAACGTCTCTCTGAAATGATTATTCCTACCACACCGTAGATTGCTTTTGGTAATTATATGTATCATAATTAAATTTGATGAACTCCTCCGAGACATAAAATCTCATTTGACCCAGGTGCTGAATTTCTCCTCCTATACACAAAAGGAGAAATGTCCTCTACTATTAAGAGAGATACACTTTGAATCTTGCAACTGACATCTTGATTAAGCAAAGCAGTATTTCCACATTTACCGAATTCACTGAGGCCCATCAATAACTTAATTACTGAACAAGTGAAATGCAAATTCCCTATCGTTACGGCAGAATGAATTGAGCAGGATTAGCTATGTTGTTCCGCAAAGGTCAAAATTTGGCTTGTGGAGCAAGGAAAATAAGCTGAAGGTCAATACTTGTTCAGCCAGACCACACGTGGCTGTCTGAGTCAGAGAGTTCCACTCTGCCTGCCCCAACACTTTTTATAGAGACAGACAAAGAGTTCAGTCCTCTAGACACATCAGCTGTAAAGTTCACATGACCATGTGTTATACGCTGCAAACCCATTCAGATATCGTTGATTCTCATCTCCATCCTCCATGAGACTCAGCCACACCTCTTATCTCTTCTCCCTTTGTATGAATGTTATCCTTGAGTTTTGTCTCTCTTTTGTTTGTATAGTATATGTAGTATAGTTTGTATAATCTTTCCAGGCCTTAGCAAGAGAGAGGAGATAAGGTGGCCCAGCTCCTTCCAGTTTTGGCAGCACTAATAGTTGCTTGACATCCTGACTCTGATCCATATTTGTATAATTGACTTGACATGACTATAGACACATGACAGATTAAAGGAGAACCAAAATAAGAGTAGAGAAACAATTGCAGGTGCTTTTATATAGTGCATCACCAGATCTGAACCCGATTGAACAACCTATGGGAGATGTTGGACCAACATGTAAGATCTCTATCACCATGACCAAAAACACCAAATAAGAAAATCATGGTGGGAAATTAGCAACACCACTCATTTTGCCAGCCAAATGCTGGTAAAATATTAAAGCAGCTGATAGATTTCAGACACAAAATAATGATTTACTATTGAGTGGCTGGTGAATTGGAACATTTATCTGTCTGTGGGTGGTAGATGTTCACATTTTCAAAAGTTAATTTCCCAACCTGGAGGGAATATCTCCTGGTGGAATTGTGTTTCATCCATCCAGTATAGTTAGATTTTTAGAATCTATGCAAAAGTGCATTGAAGCTGCTCTGGTGGTTTGCCACCCATCGTTATGCTATATTTCATTCTTTGCAAATTATGCATAGAACAATACAGTTCTCCACAGAACCACACTCAGACTCAAGTCCCTGATAGCATTTTGGCTGTAGGCTTTTCCTAGACCCCCAAGATCACTGTAAATATGCACACAGCTTACTGAGGCCCTACAGCCAGCAAGCGCCGAGATTAGATTTAGGCCTCGGACAATCTCACAAGGCGAGAAACCAGTCACTGGGGATTGACACACAATTGTCATGCTGTGTTCTCTGTGTTTTTGCTAAATAATTATGTTTTTTTTTTTAAATGCACACACAAGTACATGGATTTGAGACATGCCTACTTTCAGTTGTATCATCCCTCTCTCTCTCTGCCATCAACTTTGTCTCATGGTTGTAAGTTCACTATGTTCCTCCACTGTCCTTCACTCAGTATTCACTCTAGGTTTTCTACTCCCACACTCTGATCTGCACAGCTGGATGGATTGCTTTTTCTCCAACTCGCTCCCCTTCTCTCTGCAGGAGTTCCCTGCTGTGCACCAATCCTTTTCTTGCAGGTGATTGCTCAGGGAATATTGATTAAGGCAAAGATTTGCTGCTGAGAAGTCACTTTTCAAACTTCCTATGACTTTAATGTGATATAAAGTGAGCTGACTCCCTCGTCAGTGATAACAACCCTGTTACAGATGAAGCATACTTTTAAGAGAACGTTCTCCATACTCATTTCTGTCTTCATCTCTTTGGCTTTCTGTCAGCCTCAATCTGTCTATCACAACCTATTTCTCTTACACCCATGCACACACACACACACACACACACACACACACACACACAAATCATCTTTCACACCTAAAGAAATGTAGTACTCTTTGTCATGAGGGCACATATCTTCCACTATCTCTCTAATTGCTCTGATTAAAGTGACAAACAGGTCCAATTAAGCTAAAGGCATAATGGAACGATAACATAAAGAACATCACCATATCAATGGTCATTACATCTTTTTAACTATTAGTGGAGCACTACAAAGCGCTACAAGTGCAATTAAAGCATCTATATGACCTTGCGCAACATGATCTTATGTAAAATCTGTGGTAGTACGTGAGGGAGTTAGTGATAAAGCATTTCCTTTCAAAGACCATTTCCATGTAGGGGAAATTTCATAATATTTGTAGGTTTGGCCTTCATTTTTGAATGTTAGGATAACATTCTACTCTAACTTCTACAAGAGTTATTACAAGAAACAGGCATTCAGACAATTAGCTTTAAGGCATTTTGGCTTACCTGGGAGTTTGTTTAAACCTGAACCTATATTGTCTTACAGCCTGTGTTTTTTGCCAAAACTGACTTTTTTTTAGCTACTTTCTCAGATGTCAGCAGCTAACAATGTTACTGCTATTATTACTGCTGGGTGTCCAAAATTACAAAAATGAGACGCTCATAAGCGGATAAAGTGACGAGTGAAGAACTTAATATTGTATATATTTATATCACAAACTTGAAAAGACAGAAAATTAACTGTTTCACAAATCTTGTTGGCTTCATCTGACAGCACAGCACAGCCCCAGCACAGCAGTCTCTCCGCTAATATGAAGCTGGATATTATTAATCAATTAGAGTCAATAGACAGTTATGGAGGAATGCTGAGACTTGGATACATCCCCATATCTTTCGACTCACCTCATTAACCATATCATTACTGTGCAATAGGCTTTCCAGTGTGTGAAGTGCTCTAAAAATCTCTGGCAACTGGAATTTACGAGACTACTGTGACTGCTTATGTATTTTGTGTGTGTGTGTGTGTGTGTGTGTGTGTTTATACGCAAGTGTGTGTTTGCAACCCAGATAAGAGTCTACATGGGAGGATAATTTCCACTAGTTTGTCAAAATATTGTCACTTTACTTGGAGAGCCATTTTTTGGGCTTTGCGTGTAATCCGAGTGACGGCTCGTTTATTAGTGGCTGATGGCTTTTAACACGTGCTGCCAGCCCGACCGGCAGTGACAAAAAGCTGTTTATTTCCTTAGCCATTATGAAACCAAGCATTAGACGTCACACTCACGCACAGTGCTGACAGTAGTGTTACTGGATAATAACCCTTCCTCTCTGCTTTCTTGACTCACCATTAATGAAAGCAGAATTATCGCCCATTGAGTCACAGACCATAAAGTGATTGACTTGTTTTCCAAGGCGTTTATTGAGTGCATTTTAGTACAATAGTTCTCAGAAAGTTACAGCTTACAAACTCTTGACACGTACTTGTCACAATTTACAAGTGGTAGCTATACAGAAACAAACAAACAAAAAAGGAAACCGTTCACACTCTTAAACAATGTACCTGTGCACACATAAATGTCTGTACACACAAATGTGCCTGCTATGCACATACACATACATTCTCTCTCACACACACACACAAATAAACAAACTATGACATGTGCACACTCATATTCAGCTGCATCATCCATTGTGTACCATAGAGGGAGGTTGTGAGTAGTATCCTAGAAAGGTCCCATTTCACCTGATCTTCCTCCTCATTGGCTGCCCACAGTGTTCACTGTGTGTGCATGTGAATTTGTGAAGTGTTGTGTGTAAGCTGTTTTATATGTGTGTAAATCTTTGAGTCCACAGTCTGAAACAGAAGGAAAAAAAAGAGAATGGAGTAGTTTAATAAGTTTAGTTTTGTAGGGTGTCATGTCAGGTCATTTTCAGGTGAACACGGCTTCCACTGTTCTAACCTATAAATGACAGGCATGAAATCAGCTCCTAAAAGGACCGTTGGTCACTTCTTCGACAGTTACAGCACCATGAAACATTTAACAAGCTCTGTTCTTGTGTTTTGTATCAGGGTGAGATAAATGGCTTCCATATGAAACAGCTTTCAGAGAGGGATGGTGAACCGCCTCTCCATTCATCACACTGGAGTGTCATTACAGTCAGATATTTAGAAAAGACAAACAGAGCATAATGGAAGAAAAAAAAAGAATTACACTGTTGCATAATGAATACATTCTATCATCTCATTCACAGGCTCTTGGGTTGAAAAGCAAATATATGAGACTGAGCTGAAAAGAGGACTAATGCATTCAAATTGAATCACTGGCTTCAGTGAAAGGGATTTATGCCAATCTCAAGGAGCGTGTGATTATATTTAGGAATACTTGGTAAATCAATGACTTGAAGAATTGAAAAGATAAAAGCAATTGATTTTGCCTATGAGGCAAACCAGTTGCTTGATTACAGTATTTTCCATTACCAAACTAAACCAAAGAAATTAACATTTAGATCATTATAAAGATGTTGCCACATAAACCACACTGCGGGTTAATAGGGACGGATTCACTTAAATGAACTAACCTCCTGACTCCTCATCTAACCATCCATTCTTTATGTCACATGTGTCGTGCATCTCCACCCTTCTGTAAACTGACTCATCCTCCTCTTTCTATCACATATGCACAGACTCTGTCGATTCTTTGCCCATTTTCTTTTCATTAAGCATCAGACTGGAAACCAGACGCGAGAATAACATAATTGAGGGTTATCCTGTGCGTATCTGTGTGTGTGTGTCTGTGTCTGTGTGTATTGTGTTTTGACACTCCCATCAGTCTCCCTCCCTGTGGCTGATCAGATGCCTGTCAGACGAGGGTCCCAGCAGGTGTTTGCACCCTTGCCTGGATCCACTGGAGCATGGAGCCAACCATTTCTCAGGCCAGCCCTGGCCTAGCCCAGCCCAGCCCCAGCCCAGGACAGCTTGGTTACACCCAGGATGAATGAGCTGGAGGTGTGCCAGCCAGCAGGGGTAGCCAGGGAGAGAGGGCAGGACAGACAGACAGAGAAGGAGGAGGAGGTGGATGACATGAGTGGGGTGAGTATACTTAATAATCTGCTAATGGGCCTGCCATCAATTTCTAATTTTGGATGCAAGGTGGTTAGAACCGTCGTCACTCATGTCTTTTCAAATAGGGCCAAACGGGGTTTCAGCAGGGTCACAGCTACTGCACAGAATTGATACTACAATAGCTCAAGATAATTGTCTGTGAGCTAAGAGACTTTGCTGCCATGGCTGTATGTCAAAGGAATATTGCCACAGGAACATTCAGATCAGTTTGCTTTCAGTTTTAAAGGCCAGCATTGCTAACGTTATTTCATCAAAACTCTTTACAGAATTATAAACTATAACACCCATTCCTCATAGCTTTCTAAAAGCCTGAGCCTGAAGCAAGTGACCGGCAAGAAGAAAAAAAAAAGTTGGATGAAGAGAAAAGCCACTACTACTCATCATCAAGCTGTCCTGTAGTTGTTGTCACTGTGACACCGTCACATTGCACAGACCAAACACAATGCAATCATCAAGTACCATCCCCAGACTAAAGAAAATAAATCATCCCTGTGCACTATCCAGAACTACAGTCAAAATAAATTCCTGAAAACTGTGGTGTAATTTCATGGACAGTCATCCATTGCATCCCTTGGGAATGACGTAGATATCTTACAGTCAACTACCAAAGTGTACATTTTCAAACGCCCATAAACTGCAGCTTAAAATTATGGATAGATTCAGATGCGCAAAACCTTCTGTAGCACAACAATAGTGAGAGTACATAGATTTACTCAGCAGCTTAGCTATAGCAGTCTATGGAAGGCTGTGCTACACTGTTAGCAATGGGCCCGTGTGGGCTGTTTAAGTCTGTGTGTTCATCGAAATGGCATCAGGCGTCTGTTGGCAAACCTCAGTCCAGATGTTCATTTTCACTGTGTAGAGAAGTGATGCTGATGCACTCCGATTTCCAGTGCCTTGATTAGCTACTCTCCTATGCATTTCAAACTTGCAGCAAATTTTGCCTTGCCCGAGATATTTGTGGCACCCATGAGGAAGACTAACTGGATTTGCCTGAAATAAAATCTACCATATATAGAGCAATTAAGTAGTGTTTTTCCTGCGTGATCAGCAAGTACTTACCATGGATTTCGGACGGCCAAAGCGTGGAGTTTCCTTCTCCTCTGGATGGTGCTGAGAACTCCCAACACAAACAACAACAAAACAAAAAGAAATAAAAACATAAAACATATCTGTACAAGTAAGTGCTCACCAGCAAGAGACAGCATGTGTACACCCACATTAAACATGATCTCCAGTAAATGGATATTTTGTCAATTATTTTAACTCCTACAGCAAATTTCATATAGATCTACAATACCAATTCTTCGCCCACAATTCCTTTAACATATTCCTCAGGTTAAGATTCAGTCAGGATTGTCCTTGTGCGCCTGGAACAGGGAGACGTTCAACTCTGTGTCCGTCGTTCAGTTGTCCAAAGGGAACCAGGGCACCATAGAAATCTACACATTTCATGTGTCTATCACAATCTAATCAACAAACATGTCTTTGCCAAAAATGCAAGCAGAGAGTTCTGTACATACATATTCATACATTATCACCTTCAATATGAAGGTTTATTATGAAAGATATAATCATATTTAGCAAGAGATAAACACATTTATATTCTCTGAATCTGAGTGGGGCTGGTTAAGAAGTCCTTTGGCAAGGCCTTCCACCCAGGACTCCACAGGTAGTGTTAAAAGTTAAAATACGAGTGGGCGGCATCTTGCTATAGTAATAAAACAAACAAAAAAACAGATGGTAAAAGACAAAAATATAACTAGCTCTGAATTTCACTAGTCCTTTTACAATAAAGTTTTCAAATTCTTCAAACAAGCAAATGATGATGTGAAAGTTGAAAATGGTGCTCCACTGTACATCCCTGTATGCTTCTCCCTCTAATTATTCCTACTGGTAATTGCTTTTTCTTCTGAGACTTATTTCTGGCCAGGTCAAGGCATCTTCATTGCACACATTGACGACAGTAAAATCACAGGTCACACGTTGTTTCTAAATGTCTCACGCTTCGGTTTACAATTTTAACATCTTCTAGTTCAGATAATATAGAAGTACAATATCACTCATTTTACAGTCTGAAATTGTTAGAGATTCCCTGTGTCGATGTCTGATTGTTGGAGTTGTTTTGGTTTACAGTGACATGAATGGCAGTCTATAACCACATTCTGTCTGTCTTCCTTTTGTGAATAAATGGAGAAACAGTATCAAGTCTGAACCCTGATCTCCTGGTGTGGATTGCATGAAGTGTGATGGCTGATAACCACGTGGTAGTGTAGACCCTGGTCTCCTGTTGTCATGGTAGTGGATTAGATTAAGACAATTGTCTCGACTCTGGCGCGTTCCGATGGATCGGGGGTCATTCGAGGGCTGCCATTGTTGTTGGTCCTGCGAATGCTGCCCGTTCCGTGGCACAGCGCCCCCTGTAGTCATGCCATAGTCGTGGGTGACTGGCTCATCTGCACCCTCATGGACTGGATATTACTGAGGATCTTCTTCTGGTGGCCTGCCAGGGTCACTCCTATTCTCAGCAAGTCCCTAGGGAGAAAGAAGCAGAGAAAAAGAAAATTGAAAAGCAAGAACTTATTTTGAAGTAATAGATGAAGGGATTTCCATCAAAGTGAAGAAGGAATGGATCATTTGAGTATGAGACGATTATACTAGCAAAAAATGCATCATTTCATCATCGTATGATCCTTTCCTGGTGCACTTACAGTCCTAACATCACAATATATGAAAGCACCATTTTAGGGTGGAAAGCTTGTGGCAATGAACAGAAAACACAAATTTACTAAATTAATTCTATCACTTGAGAGAAGACTTAGCATGCATGTTGCTTTGCATTGCAAAGAGACTGTGAAATGCCACCCAGCCTCAAGCATACATTTTTAATAAAAAATGTTTTACATTTTCACATAAATTTGTAGACCAAGCAACATTGTTAATTAAAATAAACAAAGTGCAATATTTGTGTCTATTGGTACCACAAGTGCTACAAGTAATGCTGTCATGACACATGATTTGAAATATTCCACATAAACAGCAGCAAATAAATATTGCCGTTTTAAAATGTGTATTACAAGATTTGCATGATTATCATTAGAAATTTGCGCATAGAAAATCCAGACAGTAGCCATAATACTTGAAAACTACAGATGGAAATATTCTTACTACAATGACTATGTTGTTTTCTGTAGTAATGAGTTATATTTTAATGCATTACGCAGAAGTGTTGCTTATTCACTCCGATTTTCAGTGCCTTAATTAGCTATTCTTCTTTGGATTCCAAACTTGCAGAAAATTTTGCCTTACCCAAGATATTTGTGGCACCCATGAGGAAGACTAACTGGATTTGCCTGAAATAAATCTAACAGATATAGAGCAACACAGGCTTTACTTTGATGCAATCATCCAAAGACTTGAGTCACTGGGCGCATTCATGCTAAAAATACACGCACTTGACGTTGAGTCATTTTATACAAGTGTGCCCATCAAGTGCCATATGGGTTTGGCTCTTTGCATTTGCACACGAGCAGGTGAACTCACTCTGAGGTCATTTGAGCCACCAGCTGCAGGGAGGTAAAGCCTGAGTTGAGGAAGTTGTCTCTGTACTGGCTCATCTTGATGGCAGCGAGCCAGTCCTCTACTGAGCTGAAGGTGTTGAAGTCAGGTATGGATCTGTCCAACAGTGGCTGAGAAGGCCTGGAGGAAGGAGAGTGAAGGAAGGGGGTAAGAGGAGGTATATAGCAGTGCTTTGATACAATATTCAGCAAGAAGAATTTAAAGAGAAGGAGAGAAACTGAGGTTATGGTGTTTGCGTAGGTGTGTGTGAGAGAGGATGCAAGATGGAGAAGGAGAAGGTGTGCATGTGTGCTGTGTGAATATTGGCTTTGGAAAGTTCCTTTTTTTAACCACATTATGATGTTATACATTCTATCTACCTACTTACCTACCGATCTATAAAAATGTTTAAAAAGAACTGGAAAATATTCTCTGGTATCATTACAGAAAACTTCCATTCCTTGGCTTGAATGCCAAGTGCTGCAGCTAATAAAAACGAAGATGCCACTCATTATCTGACTGTCACTACAACGAAGCATGCAATGGTGATGCTTATCAGTGTCAGATATTAGGAAAGTTGTCATAATTAAAGAAACTGCACTGAGCTTAATACAGGATGGACCTGGTGGAAAAACATGCTCCACTGCACAAAATCAAACTTGCACACGGCCAAAAGTTCACCTTTCAACATGGCAACAACCCAAAGAACACAGCCAAAACAAGTGGCTTCAGGACAAGTCTCTGAATGACCCTCAGTGGCCCAGCCAAAGCCTGGAAATTGGAATGGAAACTGTGGAGAAACCTGAAACTCACAGTTCACAGACAGTCCACATCCAATCTGGCCGAGCTTGAGAGGATCTTTGAGGAAGTTGTCCAAAGCAAGGTGTGCAGAACTGGCAAGTCCAAAAGATTCAAAACAAATCAAGGATACTGGTGCCTCTACAGAATAACACAACCATTCTGAATATCTTTATAAATTACATCTTTCTGTATGATTTAATTAAAAACATTGGATAAAATCAATTAATATAACACCACAGAATGTGGAAATTGTGAACTTTCTAAAGCCAATATGGGGTTCTGGGTGTGCGAGAGAATCATAAGCCGCAGGGGAAAAAAAGATCCCGGGGAGGAAAAGTTCAGGTTTGATGCAATCAACAGTAATAAATGCATGTTTATTTTATGAGAGGAAAATAAGTAAGCATGTGCGTGCTGGGTTAGTTTGTGCAGACAGCCTGTGTAAATACTGTATATAAACAGATGAAAAGCATATTTGTGCATACTTAATGTCCTCTTCAGGGTGAATGTGTGTTTCATGTGCTGTGGAAAAAAGTGTTTTTACTCACACTGCAGGGATGTTGGCTACAGCTTTGAGGCTGGTGGGGTTACGGATCATCTTGTCCAGGGTGCTGACAATGTCTGTGAAGCGGGGTCGGACATTGCGGTCCTTCTGCCAACAGTCCAGCATCAACTGGTGCAGGGCACTGGGACAGTCCATAGGCGGTGGCAGACGGTAGTCCTGTTCAATGGCATTAATCACCTGGGGGAGAAGGGGAAGATCGGGTTGTTAGTTATTCTGAAATCAAGACAACTGATAATCCTAATTTTATATACCAAGTGTAAATCATACAGTAATAAAAACTAATTTCTCTCAGTAACAGTGTTTTTCTACAAGCTGGCTGGTTGTCAATAGTACACTTAATTAAAAACAAAACACTAATTTGAATGAGTTTTCAGGGACTGATGACATTAGGCACATCCACTCTGTAATCCTGACACGCACATCCCTGCCTCCACAACACCACCACCACCAACATCCCCACCACCACCCCATACAAACACCCCCTCTGGTCACTCAAGAGACAGTTTCAGGCGGACGTGCCCTTCCTCTCAATTCTAGCCAATCACATGTCACTCCTGGAGGACAGAGCAAGGAAAGATAGCAGAAGCAGTGCCACTGTAGAAAGAAGGCACTGGGGAATGGGTAGATTGCATATAATTAACACTGTGAAGTGCAGCCACTTGACACATGTCTCTTAAAGGCAGCACAGGCTATCCTGGCCTTGTTAGAGAGAAGCTACAACAAATAGTTTCAGGGTCGTCAGAGTTACAGTCAAGTATTTTGTAACAGTTGAATGGTTCTATCAGAACTTGAGGCAGATTTGGAGACTTAGTGGGGTACCTGTAATTCAATGACCACCTTTGTTAGCAATAATGTATGATTGTAAAAAATATGCAAACAGTGAACTCAAAATAAATATAGTTCAACATAAAGTAAAAAGTTAATCTGCAGCTATGAACTTCTCTGATACTGCAAAGACTAAAGATTACCCAGATTGCTGCATTGCACACTGATGGGCCTAGCTCTCACCCATATCCATATATCCATTCTGTCTGTAGATGTAATCTTTTCTTAAAAATGCATAGTTGCGAGATAAGGGTCTGGTGTGAAATCAAGTGCAAAAGATACTATCATTAAAAATTAGAGGCTGCTCCGTAGGTTGCCAACACCACCCCGGAGTTGTGTGCAACTCAGCAAAATCTTGACAAATGGTGCATATGGAGAAGTGGTTGTGTGTGTTTTTAAGTGTGTATGTGTGTATGTATCGAGCAGCCGGACATGCTGAGCGGTGCCAGTCCTCTTCTCTGCATTAGTCCCACCAGGCAGTGTTTGCTGCTGGCCCACTGAGGCAACATCTGCTGGGTTGGACGGTCCTCGTGGAGCAGGGTCCATAGAGGCCTGATGGTTGGCTAGTTGTCTCACTAAAGGAGCTTAGGGAGAGAGAGACCTCATAGTGTGGGACTATATCCAATGGTTGTGTGTGTTTGTGTTGGTGCCTGTGTGTTTGTGGGAGTCTGTGTGCGTGGACCTTATCCAAACGGACATGGGGAACAAAGCAGAGCTCTCAGCAATCATTCATTGCTCTCAAAAGCCAGCCAGGAAGGAAAGGGGATAGTGTGAGACTGTTTCCATAATAAGTCTGCTTTCAAAGTCAGAGTCAAGGACATCTTCAGAGATGATGCTATGAGATGAGAACTGATAAAAAATGTGTGATTTATTACAGCTTCCTGTCTTACGAGTTATCCTTGATTGTGTATCTGTGGGGTGAAAAGACAGTATAACAACATCTGTACGGAAATGGCCTTCCTATCAATGAGGCAGTTTTCTCAACTTCAATGCAGTAAAAAAAAAAAACAAGCTTGAACATTTTTTGACAATTACACTTTTCTGCCTGTCCAATCACACCTATCTCCATATCTTGTATCTTAAGTTTATTTCTCACTGTGTAATGTCCTGGTATCCTTTCAAAACACATCTCATCAAGAAAGCAATGATACAGTTTCATGTTTTTTTTGCTTTGTCAAAATAAACTTACGTCCTGGTTGGACATGTCCCAGTAAGGCCTCTCTCCAAATGACATCACTTCCCACATGACGATGCCGTA
>NW_023339796.1:13478167-13478484 GCF_004916995.1 Morone saxatilis | reverse complement strand
GTCCACCTCACTGGGATCTTGCCACCCTGAAGGAATAAGAAAAGAACAAAAGGGGCATATGGTGAAATGATAGAAACATTTTTTAAATAGTTTATTATGTATTAAGATTCTTTGCAGGTGCAGAACATTAAAGTCACCCATTGTCCTCTTTACCACTGCATGGCTTGCCTCGACTGTCTTACTCCATCTCTCTAACTCTTTATCCCTCTCATCCAGCCATGGTATCAATCCTCCAGCAGCCAAAACATACACATGATTCTGCCTCTGTCTCAGCAGCGGCTCCCAACAGTGTTCGCCCTTCACACATCGACCACCAT
>NW_023339796.1:13459888-13478067 GCF_004916995.1 Morone saxatilis | reverse complement strand
GTGGAAGCATATGAGGTTCTTCAGATCATTTTAATCCAGTGGGCACACACACACACACACACACACACACACACACACACACACACATACATATATATACAGACACAGCTGGAAACATATGCACAGCCACAGACATAGATTACTGTGCATGCACATCCACACACACAAACAGACGGACACACATAAATCCCTAAATCCTTCCACAGCA
Source organism: Morone saxatilis (assembly GCF_004916995.1). NCBI lineage: Eukaryota > Metazoa > Chordata > Actinopteri > Moronidae > Morone > Morone saxatilis. The sequence goes on along the minus strand of NW_023339796.1, from coordinate 13,477,859 downwards.
TCCCCCCTTATATCTGAGTTGCGCTCACCCCCAGTTTAATAATGCCAATTAGCTGAACCTGAGTATTTACAGATAAGCCGCTATTGGATACAAACCCAAACCCAGAGAGCAACCTACACAGACCACCCTGTTCCTGGCTCACTCTCCGAGAGCAAGAAGGAGAAAGGAGTCAGAGAGAGAGAGGGAGGTATAAATAGAGAGAGAGAGAGAGAGAAATGAGCGATAAGTACGGATACAGAAGATGGTTCTTGTGGGGTGTTTTCATACTGCAGGCTGTTGTTTGAAATGCTGGACAAGAATACATTTAACACATTCCCTGTATTTATACATTTATACACACTTGTGTAGGTGTTACAGGTCAGTGCTGTGTGTCATTGCAGAGGTGGAGAGGCTGAACTCATTAATGAGCACCTCTTCAGGGTTTGGCCTTTGAGCGGTTGCTGACCCTGAAAAGAGATTTTGACCCTAAATGGAGACTGCCGTCGGGATGCACTGCAAGGCACAGAGGTAACACTGAGCACACCAGCCGGCGGAGAAAAAGACATGAGGCAGTGAAAGAATTAGGCAATGGTGCAGTGTGTGGTTGTGCGAGTGTGTGACGGACAGAGAAAATGAGAGAACAAGAAAGAAATACGGCGAGGAAGAGATCAATAGATGAATAAAGGCTATCTAAGCCCCAGCGACTTCAATACTTCTCTCATATCTCAAACTAGTTCATATCTGAATCGTTTCATCTAAACTGAGACCTCAGGACACTTTCTCTTGCCCTCTCCTTTGTCTGAGGGCAAATGGAGCTGCACAGATACAAGGCACATACCTTCCCTACAAAACTACAAAAAGGCCAATCCTCTTCTTCCTCATCTGTCACTCTGTCAGGGGCAACCCTTAAAGTCAATTATTTTGTTTGGACGAATGCACTTAAGATGAAAAACGAAGAAATAAACGTAGAACAACCTAAAAAAATAGCTGCTCTGAGCTAAACGGCGTCTATTAAAGCCTCTCTTTATCATTACTCGCTTACTCCCTCCCTCGCTCTGTACATCTGGTCTCATGCCCCAGGACCCTGTTGGGATATGAGCTGAGTGTCGCTGGAATGGCCTGAGCAAAGACACAGGCTTCACAAGAAGCTCCCTGCGCGCCTCCAATGAGACAGACTTTAGTAATAACATTTCCAAGGCGGGTGAGTCAGAGGCAGCTATGCAAACCCTTAGTAATTACTGCTGTGGGCCAGTGATAGCTCTGCCAAAATCCTGCTTTAATGACATGAAGTGCTGAACAGCTCATGCATACAGGGAAGAAGGCAAAAACATAATAAAAAGCATTGGATTTTTTTTTCTGTAGAGCATTAATACCACGGGGAATGAGCTGCACACACTTCACACACTCCACTATTAACTTGGACAGTTAACTCAGAATTTGTGTAGATGAGCCAGGCTGTAGCGCAGCCACTGCAGGTGCAGAACTTCTAGGCCTTGAAGGGAGTAATCTGTACTGATATCAAGTGTTACTTCCCTAAACTCCCTTGATAATAAATAAAGTGGGTGACATACAGTGCCTGATTTTCCAGAGATACTAGATAGGTCTATTTTCTGGTTGATAAATGTTGGCACTATGAAGAAAAAGAGAGTGCTCATGAGGGTGTGAAAACCTGAAATAAATGTGCCACAAAGATACCTTACCGTACGCTGTCAAAAACATTCCCCCATTTTCCGCACTCGCCGACATTAATGTGGGAATTTTGTCTTTGGCTAAATTCCCACATCATGAATGAGGACAACATATCCACCCATGTTTGTGCACATCCATCCATCCAGAGCACCTTAAATAGACGCAGGAGTGTGTTGTCACCTTTATGTCACCAGAATGAGATTACAGTACGTGACTGGTTCCACCTGGTTGTGACCACCTGTGACAGGTTGTGACCAGTTGTGACAGCTGGCAATACGTCTGGAGCGCGACTGCAATGGAGATGTGCTGGGACTGTCAGGTTAAGAGGTATCATGGTGAGACGAGTGTGTTTTCTATGACAGCCAGGGCTGAACAATGAGGGATAAACATGTGGTTGCCATGTAGTGTGTGTACTTACTGGTGTATGGTCCACACATAAGTGTGCGTGTGTGTGTGTGTGTGTGTGTGGACGCATAGCAATGATATAAAACACCTGTCATGTCTTTGCAGTGGCTTGAGCTATGCATCCACCGGCGTGCCAGATACCTTCATGTAGACTGTCACTGACATGCTGCTGCAGAATGAAGTAATATCTGGAGCAAATATACCTGTCAGAGTGAAATAACCGTCATCACTAACATGCAGCAATGTCCCAGATAAACTTACTGTAATTGAAAAAGAAGGGTCCAGTGTTTGGTCTTGTTTCGACTCGCTTTTTTCACTTCACAAAAGCTATTTACAGATTCCAAATAAACTTTTTTCCTTCATCTAGAAGACAAATATGTAGATCTCCCTCGCCCAGTCTTTTTTTCCCTTCCCTATTCCCTCCTTCTCCTTTCCTTCACTCCTCCAGCTTTAGTAATCCATTTCCAAACAATGCACACTCAAATGGACTTGAGCACATTTACTTAGGCTGGGAAGAGTGCTCCATAAACATCCTTTTAATGAAATCTTGAGAGCAACGATCTGCCCTGGATGTCTGCCCAAACAGAATGAGAAAGAGAGTAAGAGGGATGGCGAGAGGAAGAGTGACATGGAGTGATGGGAAAGGAGGGAAGGGTTGGTGACAGAGATGTTGGTTTCTCAGATCCCCATGGGAATGTCTGGTGCAGAGAAAGACACAGGTCTTTCACCATATATACAATGGAGTCATGCAAAACTTGAGGGAAGCATTTGTCAAAGTTTTATTTTTGTGTTCCAAAGATCCTAAACAGTCTCACATTAGGCTGGGAATTCTTTGAGGCCTTTTTATAGATTTGATTAGCAAATGAATTCTAAAAATTCCTCTATACTGCGTGGGAAGATAACATAGGAGAATGAAAAAATACCGTACACCCAGAATAGCCCCTGATAAAAAATTTTTAATTGTCATCACGATCAAAATAACTATGCTTCGTATTGCCTGGAACTGTCTGTAGCATTCTGATCCCATTTCAAAAATAACTGCTGCGAGGGACTGAAAACCAGTCAGGTTACAGTATAAATTACAATACAATTCATCAAGAAAGAAACGGATATTGTACTATTTAGTGATATATTGCATTTATCTCTTATTGTTTAGAGAGTTTGTTTGAACTAAGAAATAAGGTCAACTGCATCCTAATAATCTATAGTAAGAATCTATAAAATAGAGGAAACTTAACATAGTAAATTGGTAACTTAATAGATGTTACATGTCTCCTATGTCTTCTTTATGTATAAATAAAAAAAATTTGACCTCCCTACTTTCTACTGTCAATTTTAATTCTTGGTTCATCTTTAATTCCTGGAAAGATTATGGTGGCTTAATTAACTAGCTAGCTGCAGCTGATAATAGCAACAGTTTTTGAGTGGTAAATCTGCTACTGTAACACTGCATAATATGTGCAATGCGAGGACGGAAAGATTGACTGACAAAGCAACAGTAATTTAGTGTGATGGGGCTTAGCAAACAGTCATTTGTTTGTCTCAGAAATATTACTGCTCCTCTTGGGCATCATCTTTGATGTATAATTCAAAGGGCAATTATTACCTAATTAGACTTCAAAGAATGGTGAGTTGCTGACCTCTATGTAGTTTTGCATGGTAATTATGACAATCCATTTGCCTACATGTCACCATGAAAAACATAAAATATATTATTTTTAAGTAATTATGAACCATATTTGTCACGCATTTCAGTCACAAATACAAAACCAATTTGGCTTGGTAAAGACAATTTAGTGTATGACACAACAGTTCCATTGTTGTAAGCATGGGGCGAGAAATGTGAATTTGTATTTTGTTTCTACCAGATAAGTTAGACAACTAGTACACAAGATGGATTTTCCTGTTATAGCTACAGAATAGCTCTTAGGCAAACAATAAGGTAAAACAGCTTGTTGGCATTGATCTTATGCAGCTCCTTCTGACTGTTTAGGTTGTTTAAGTTTCTCTGGCTTAAACATAGTCTTTTTATAGCCTTCATGTCTGTAGGCATATAATGCCATGAAGTGGTTAGGGCACAACATAACCATGTGAATTTGTTCTTGTATGTGGATTGTTATTTAATTTGCATATGATATAAATGTTCATACCATCTAGGCTTCTCTCAGAAAACCCAAACTTACCTATGGTGATTTTTATATGTCACTTTAGATGTTTTGCTCAGTACAGTAAAGACATTATAAAAAATACAATCATTCCCCATGTGTTAAGCTTTCTCGATGTCTCTTTAATATTTACTCCATTCATTATCCCCATTTCCCAACATCGCAAGCACCTAATTGTGTTACATTAAACAGAAATTTCATCTCCCTCAGGGAAAAGTCACCAATAGATCTCAAAATCTTTGGCATCTGCTGACATGATCAAATGAAATCTTGTAAATATCCCATTTGTTCTATTTCATGTTAATATTAGACAGTGACCTTGGCCCCATGATTCCCTCAAAGGACGTGAAAAATAGGCAATCACATCTACAGACAGTCATACAAAATTGGAGCACAACCTAAATAGGCCCAAAGGTTTCCTTTAATGCTGAGTCTAAGATTGTTCCTCATGTTGTTAAAGCTACTGGGAAGGTATGAAGGCCCCATTTAATGAGAATAATATAAAAAAAGTAATGGCCATGTCAGCACTGTTATTTTGAAGATTTTAAAAAGCAGAAAGTTAGTTTTTGGAATTTGGAAGTTGCTGCTTTGGTTAACCAACAAATTAATCTCTCTTTTGTGATACTGCAGTCTGCAGGATAGTGTTTTATAGAGACACTAACAGAGGAGGTATCTCTTTCACTAATTTAGTTGTACACAAACCACTTCACTGTGAATCCTGCTCAGATGCAAATGCAGTCCAACAGCCACAGATGGTGAATCAATGCCTACCTTATACTGACTCTAGCAAACATAACAGAAGGTATAAATCAAGGTGGAGTGCTTTGGATGGTTGCTCCCTCTTTGATGCAGGGACCAGGTATGGATCATGTTACTTTCTTGTTTTCAGAACCTATACCTCCTCCATATTCATATTCATTTCCGTTCCTGGGGATTTTCTGCTGCTACATTTACAGCAAATTAAACTCTACAATCTGAATAAAATTAGCCTGGAAACATCTTAATTAGTTTCAAATACAACCAAGAGATAAAAAACAAATCAGGGTATAGTGTTTAGGATTTTGCTGCAATTGTGAATTATCAGGACTGGGGTTCAGTCTCCAGCTTGGCAGGACACTTAAGTGGGAAGCCAGTTGGGGATCACGCTTGGTCACTGCAGTGGTGACTCATACTTGAGGGGGGTGGAGAAGTGGAGGAACAGTGCAGGACAGCGTGATCTCTACATGCTCTCCCAGTGAAACTGAAAAGTACGTGGCATGTGTATGTACTAGTCTACACTCTCCCTAAACTAAAAAAAGGGGGTTGTAAACGTCAGGGTATTGTGGGAAAAGGCAGCAATTACATTGGGGAAAGAGGGTTCTGAGGTTCCTACCACACATCACATGTGAATGACGTGATGTAATTCAGATCAGATTCAGTCAGCTCATACATTGTTTATATTGTTCGAACAACAAACTACAAGAGCAGACATTTGTTTTGAAACTTCAACAATGTATGTAAAGACACAGGTTGTTTTTTGAAGATCACAAGTAGCCTACAGTAACACTGCTGTGCATCATCAAAGAGAATCCGTCAATCACATCTTCCCTTCACCTATACCAAGACAAAAAGAAAAAAGGCCTTTGATCTTAAAACGTTTTAATATTATAAGAGTAAACCACATGTCCATAATTGACAATACTGTAGTGTAAATTTGCCATTATGGTCTAGTGTGAACTGTATAGCAACTGTGAGATCTGTATTTACAGTTGGTTTTTCTAAAACACATGCAATGTTAGCAGCTTGATGGAAATAACTGTTGGCTTATTCAAATGCTTTTAACCCACATATTGCAAAATGTATCTTTTTGACACGAAATGTCAATAAATAAACAGTAAACAATAAAATAAGATATTTCAATTATTTTCAGTCTGTGTCTATCTGATCCTTGTGTAGATGATGTAGTTTGCCTGAAACTGGCTATGATAATGGGGATATTCTTGGGGTGTGTACCTTGCTGTGTGATGTGAGGTATGGACATCCAACCAACCGTGAGATTTGTTGAGGCCATCAGGGTGGCAATGAAAGGGTTTACTGTTACAGATTTAATGCTTCTGTAAATACTGTATTCTGTTTTGTGCATACAAATGTGATGTGTCAGAAACAAATTCAACCAGAAAGTTCCTTTCTTTGCTTTCGGCCTGGTCCATATGGACATGTTCCCATTTCACTGTTTACTCCGAGACTCTGTCCCTTTAACTTTATGCAGAGCATAAATATTTCACTACAAGTTGAATAGACAAGCCAAAAAAGTGCATGGGCCTGGAGCCAGAGAGAGAGGGAAAGGATGCAAATAGAAAACAGACAAATGACAGAAACAGCAGCGCGGTCCACATAGTGTGAGCATTGGAGCGTAGCTGAGAGAATGTCACTCAGGTCACAGGGATTTGACGGATGAGCTTTGTTACTGGCTCTGTGTGACCTCGCCTTTCAACCCCTTTCAGCCTCAATGACACAAACAAACAAACACACATAGACATACATACACACATGGAAAAAGGCACCTAGAGGGCATAATTGTGTATATACCCAGGAATACAGTACAAACACACACATCCAACCACATACAGTACATGCCCATTCAGTCACAATATAAAGTACACATCGCATGACATGCAAGGCAATGACAGCCTTTTTCACATCATCAGCTGAGGCACAAGCAGAAATTCCTGACCCATACCTGCCCTCCACACTATGGCCCTGTGGGCATGAACCCTGAATAGAAAGGGTAACACCACTTGTCTAAGCTGTTATAGACTTGACACGCCATACTCGCACGGCAGATTTTGGAAACCTAACTATACACACACACTCCCTATCGACCACTTGTTCTCTAATCATAGCCACAAAATGTGCATTAAACCCCAGTGACCATGGTGAAACTTCTGACTTTCACTCACCCATGAACCCAAAACACACAATAAAACAGCTTGACGCCCCATTCATCACACCTACACTGAGTATGCCATTCTGATGCGCCTTTGTGATGCTCTGGGAAAAGCCTTGAAATGGAAAAGTAGTGAACAGCTGGAGAAAAAGGAAATATAGACAAATGGATGCCTGGATCGATGGCTCCTTAGATAGATGGATTTGTGAATAAAGAGAGTAATGTGAAAGTCTTCCGGCTCTGCTGGGTGTGCAGAAATCAGTCCTCTTCTCCGTCAGGTAAGCATGGTCACTGACATCTCACCTGGACTTGGTGATCATGTGCCTACTTACTTCTTAAACCATGTAGCCATGTATATGTAATTATATAAATCAATTTAAATACAAGAAAGGTACGGCTACAATGAAACACAAATTTAAATTCTTTCAAATAATTAGCACACATCACCATAGCAAGACCAGTGGAGTCCAAGCATTGTCCTGTGAGCTTAATTAATCACAACTTTGGTGAGCAGCCAACAGAGAGGGAGGACAGCCCCCTTCTGTCGGAAACCTCCACAACATTGCTCCAGAGTGAACCCACATCCAGGGTTAACGCAATTACCAGCATGTCCTCCCAACCATACATCCAGCATCACACCACAGGCACTGTAATTGGTGGGCCTAGAATTGCAGGGAAAAATTAGAAAAGCAGTAGAGGGAAAGAGGTGATTAATTTGCTGGAGGAGGAGGTCGATGGCGATGTAAATCACTGCATGTCAGCGCAATTTAATTTCCCTGATTCCCTCGGCCTTGTCTGCCATGCCAGCCTTGCTCGCTGATTGGTTAGCGTCAGGTCATAGCAGAAGAAGTCATGGAGTGAAGGACACCGTGCATAGCTTAATTACAGTATAGGACCCTGTATGGGACCTGTGGACCCTACTTTCCACTATTCTTGTTTGCATGTTCCCCTGAATACAGGGGGTGAGGACTGAGGAGGACAGGTGATATGAAAGTCTGTGCTAACATCAACTACTTCTTAATTGAATTTCCACATATGTTAGCTGATCACATTTAGTTCTATTTCAGAATTTAACAGGCATATCGATGGACTCAGTCTATTTGTATGTGGTATGATATAAATAAAACTGCTCTTGATGTGGAAAGAACAAAAACAGTTATGGAACTGAAGATTTCATCTGGATGCTTATGATAATAAAGCAGCAGTCAGTATGAAAGTGAAGCACATCCAAAGCTTTGATATGTTTGTTTTAGAGTCTCTATCAGTAAAAAACACACTGTCAAAAAAACCTGAGTCAGTGTGTTACCATCAAAACAGCTCCCCAGGTTCTAAATTCAAACCCCACCTGCTCTATTGACTCTCCAGATAATACCCTCAAGGAGACTTTGTTTGCATTAAACAACATCAAAATGCCGACCACAATCTATAATCCAATCCCCACCTTTTACACTCTGTTTTATTAGCAAGCTCAGCGGTGCAGACAACAGAGGTGCTGCTCCTCTTTGTTGGTACATAAGACCCATTCAGCAAGGTTTAGCCACAGGGGTCAAGCATACAAAGCAAACTATTCCTGGGGAGCAATTATCTCTCAGCCACACCAATGTGAGGGCATAGCTCCTATGGTCCGTATGAAACTTCCTGTTCACACCTGGGCTACCACCTCTAGCCAATAGGTAGCATCCCCTGGGATTACAGTGTACAATATATTGTGCATGTTTGTTTTTGCATATAACCCAAAGTAATAATTCTAACAGAGTGCAGCTTCTATCTAAGCTCATCCTGAAAGGTGGATATAAAATATAAAAAAAGTACATTGTGTGTTTTGTATTGTATTGTTTAGTTTCTTCGCCTATATTTAGATGAAAACAAATTATTTTGAGAACTCTCTTTTCATACCTGCGCAGTACCGACTCACAGGCTATTTGACTGCATGCTTTTGATCTCAAGTTTTGCATGTGTTGAAATACCTCTGAAACTAATCCTAAAATAGGCCCTTTTTATAGCATAATGTATTCATATTTATTCATAATATATACAGTGCTACCACAATGCTGTACATTCACAGTGTATACAATGAATCTTTTTCAAAGAGAACCCCCTAGGCAGTTTTATGAGACAAGTGAATATCTGTACTCCCAGGTAAGACTGGCAGAATAGGTTGTGTACGGTCACTGGAGGCTGGTAACCCAAAATAAGAAGAGGACAGGTAAAATACAGGGCACGGCTCAGTAATTTTCAAAATAAAAGCATATAGCAAAAAATGTATTGCTATTGTAAGTATATTTATATTGTACGTTTATTTAACTTAAAAATACAGAAATCTGCCTCTGCCTTTATGTTGATAATGCTAATAATATTGATATATATTAATAATATAGAACCATGCTCTTTATCATACATCGTTTTGCTTGCAGAGGACTTACTGTCTACAAAATGCAGGCAGTGGCACTCATGATACATTGGCAGTAAACAAGTTCATTTGCACCAAAGTCTCAAAGCAGAGTCAATGAGGTGATACTACACATGCACATGGGCCAGTACACACACACCCACCCACACAGACACACACACACAGACACACACACACACACAAATGCCTGTGCGTGTACATATCATTGCTCATATGCTCACACACACATACACACACACAGACACTCAAATAAAAACACACACACAAACTCAGGCATGCCAGGAGTCCTAATGACCTGCGCGTGTGTTTGCGAGGGTGTAAGAGTGTGTTTTGAATTAGGAAGAGGAGAGGCAGAAGATGAACTAACGATGGCTGCTAATAATTACAGATCTGTAGTGTGGAGGAGTTAATGAGGAGCCAAAGCCTCCCATGATGCCCCAGTAATAATGAATGAGGAGTGAGAGAGGAGGGAGGGAGAGAGAGGGGGTGGAAGCTGTCAGTTTGAGAGGCCGCAATGCCCTTTGGTTTCTCTGCACTCTGGGCATGTCAACGAGAGAGGAGCCTTCCCAGAGGAGGCTTGTCTCCACACTAATGAAGATGTGACAGACCTCCCGTCCGTGACTTGCAGAGTATAGGGAGGAGGACGAAGGAGGATGAGGAAGACGAAAGAGACAGCTTATATAAAATGAAAAGGGACTGAAAAGGTGAAAGGTTTCAAAGACCTTAAGAAGCATGTGACAGTGTCAGAAGACAATCTGATTAAACTGATAGATTGTTTGAATGTTTCATTTGCCATGTATGTCAATAAAAAGTTGACAGGACACGATAGATTACAGGCAGATAAACTCTTGTTTAGTAAAAGACAAAACGCTACCCATGGCACTCAAGCTAAATAAAAGATTAACATTGCAAGTACTCACTAGAGAGCTGGTGTAGCTGGGATCAGAGGTGTCGTCCTGCAGGTAGCGTGACAGGCCAAAGTCAGACACTTTACACACCAAGTTGCTGTTGACTAGAATGTTGCGTGCAGCCAGGTCACGATGGACGTAGTTCATTTCAGAGAGATACTTCATCCCAGCTGAGATCCCACGCATCATCCCCACCAACTGGATCACTGTGAACTGACCATCGTTTTGCTAGCAGACAGAGAAAAGAAACAAATAAAAATGGTTATCTAGATATTATCTTTGCCATGATTAACATAAATGAGAATAGCTGGAGGAAATTCTGAAAGATATTATATTGACTAAATAGTCCTGGCTTGAATGTTGTTATTTTAAATACCTATTGTTTGAATCTGATTCTCTATCTGTGCAAAATAAGCATGCACTTAGCATCAAGGCGGCCCAGTGGGACATTCCTCCAGAATTAGAAAATATATAATTATTACCACAGCCAGAGGGTACATACACATACAGTGACAATGAGATAAGATATGTTGTCACACCTTAGATGTAAATAAGAGATGGAACAGTCTAATCTACCTGCCTTTCCCATATATTTGAGTTTTTTCAAAGTAGGTAATTATGTTACATTTATTTCAGTTTTTTATTTCCCTTTCTTTTAAATCATTTGTTGTTTACAGTTTGCCGTTACAAAATCGACATGCTGAGCTCTTTTCTTGCCTTTCAAATCCTCTTAATGTCTAGAGGAAAAGTATACTTTTCGTATTAGATAAGCAAAATGGATTCCTGAAGCCAATTTTGCTCATTGAAGGTGTTAAAGCACTGTTTCATTCGGGCATGCAGGCATCCATCTCTTTAACATCCACATATGGTGCCCCTACCCCTGTGTGAATGCTCTGAAGAGCAAGCTTTGAACCCCCGAAACACAGTAACAAATAAGAGGGTAAAAGAGATCGATGGAAACACAAGTCGGATGTGGCGGTTAGCAAAGCCAACTTCAAAGAACCCCTTTAAACCCACCCTAGATCAAAGTGGAATAGAACACCAATCCATGAGATTGAAGGAGGAAAAAAAGCGAGTTGAATATTGATTAAGCTGTATGTCTGCTCAATCCTGACTATAAAAGAAAGAGTGAAGAGTCCATTATTAGCTCCAGGCATTAATAGAGAAATTAAAGGCTGATACGGCTAGCTAATGGAAATTTCCAAATTAAGAATGATTGGAATCATGTTCATTGTCATGAAACATATTCTCTGTTGGCACAAGATAGGTTTAGAAGGCTTATTCTAATTTGTATTAGAGGGATTCATAATCTGAACTCCTTTTCTGGGATTGTTTAACAATTCATTTCCAATTAGCTTCTCAGTTCCATGATGCAAGGTTTCTACTGTATTCAACTGAATTTTGATCACCTTATATTAACTGTTTGCAACTTTGTATGACATGGTACATGTAAGTGTTCACAAAAATTACTCACCCTGAGAAATGAGTCAAGGGCACCATTTTCCATGAACTCAGTAACGATCATGACCGGACGGCTCTTCGTGACAACACCTTCCAGACGGATAATGTTTGGGTGGTCGAACTGGCCCATGATTGACGCCTCAGACAGGAAATCCCGCCTCTGCTTCTCCACGTAGCCTGCCTTCAGGGTCTTGATGGCTACATAGATCTCCCTCTTACCAGGCAGCTTCAAACGGCCCTTGTACACTTCCCCAAATTCACCTACAGCGGAAACAGAAAGAGATGCTCAGCGGTTGCTCTGTCAAAAACAAGAACTTATCTACTTTTGTGTGATCAAAAAGAGATCAGACAAAAGATTAGTAGAGTTGATGAGATCTAAATCTATTCATTCATCAAGCTTATTGGCATCTCATGTCCCTAGGCAGAAATATTTCCCACACTGCTATTATAGATCTTGATTTAGTCTATATCAAGCATGCTGAGTGTTGTCCAATACTCCTCTAGTGTTGCTCCCTCATGATATTCTTAACAGTGTGGCTCCTCTGACTCACCATAGTCATCTATCCTAAAAGCCTGCCAAGTGTCCTCATATTCCCCAATCAAAGAATAACAGCCAAGCACTATCTGGTAAATATCTGGAACCTGTTTGATTAATTATCACCACCTTGGTGTCCTGCAGAGACACCACACAGTGAAATAAAAAAAAAACGGAAATCTTTAATTAGTTAGTCCCTTTGCATCCTTACCCCTTTCCTATCTCTGTCACTTCCTCACACCTAGCTTGCTGAGTAGGCCAGTCCACGGGTGCTATTATAGGCCCAGTCTCATTACCAGGGGTATTTTAACCTCTGTATAAACTACACACATATGGTATCAGCATGAACTCCCTGCTATAAAAAAGGTTTGCCCGGTCCAAAGGAAACGACACGATGGAAACACATGGACATAGTAAGCTGAAGCTATTTCAGCCACAGTTGCTGAGAATTGACTTCAAAGCCATCACTTCCTAGTTACCTGTTCATCAGTTTTAACAATACATAAGAGATCACTCTGAAACCAGGACAGAAAACAATTTTTTACATGTAAAAGAAAGTGGATGATGCAAGGTAGCACGTGTAAGAGAGCAACACTAATAGGATCCAAAAACAGAGACGCACAGGGAATAGACCGCAAGGCTTGAGTTATTTCTAATGCCATTAGGTCCCAGGGTAGCTGGCCTATATGCTGCTAGTGCACTTGACATGGGCCCTTGACATGTTCCAATCTGATGTGGCTGCCAAAAGGGCTAGGCTTTATGACCTTGAACAGATTCAGGCTAAACCTGTTTGCACACAAGCACACATACACATAGACATATAACATAAAGAAATACACGAAAATATAGCAATCCATAGTCACCTTGCACCTTGCATACACATGCACATCTACACACCGACTACCACACACACACAAAGATTGTTCCATAGCAACCATTTTCCATACCTGCACCAATGACCTCCTCGATCTTGACAGTGGAGACGTCAATCTCCTTGGCAAACTCTCGTACAGCTTCGTTGGGGTCTTCGTAGGTAAAGGGATCTATGTAGATCTTCATCCCCGGGGAGCCTGAGAAGTGGGTCGGGCAGCCCAGTGGGGAGGGGCAGTTAGACATGTCGGCTCGCAAAGAGAGTTCTAGAACAACCAAAGTGCTAAATGAGCTTTCCAGAAGAAGAAGAAACTGTTATTTTTTTCTTTGGCTAATGTCTAGTGTTAACGGTTGATGAATGCAGTTGCCCTTCAAGTCTTAGCCTAAATCACAGTGTGACACAGCATGACTCACAATCACTACAAGCTATTAAAAGTGGTAAATGATGATCCATCCATTTGCTCTACGGTACTCCTCACAGATGGGCAGGAGCACTACAGTATGCAAATGAATATTAGCACATATTAAATAGTATAGGTAGAGGATTACAGAAACATCCTTAGTTGCAGGTAGAGTCGACAACAAAATGGTGGTTTGATGATTCAGTACTTGGAATGGATAAACAGACCAGAAAAAAACAGAAAGCGGGAGAGAGATGAAGGGATAGAGGGAGGGATGATGGTATATAGAAAGAGTAAATGTAGACAGATTTTTTTTACCCTTTTATCCCTTACCCAAGCAGTCTCTGCTCTTTGATAGTGGTAGAACCAATTTCCCCACAGCATTTTCCTATAGGAGCTCATAAAGAGATAAAACCACTGCCCTATCAACTAGTGCTTTATGCTGTATTGCAATAGGTGAGCTCAGTTCAGGCGATGTCTGCAAACCGAGGACAGATTTTCTGTGTTGACAACCTGGGTGGGGAGGAATGCCGAAAAACACTTGTAAACAAATTCAATTCACACTGCAGAGACGGACACTACGGCGAACAAGCAGATGTCAAATCATCATTTCTACAGTGACACCTAAGGGCTGCCCTTTTCCTCAAAGCTGTTTAGTCAAAACCTTGGCAGCCATGATTGGAATAAACCCATCTCCATCAAGTCAATTTGTGTCTGCTCATTTGCATAAGCCACATAGAGAGAGGGAGGGGTCTCAAGAGACAGGGGAGGATAAGGTCTGGTCTTGGAGGGATCAAGGTGCCTCACTTCGCTCTTGACTAGAAGCTGATTCTGGTTACCGCACTAATTGCCTTGAACTGTGTCTGTGTGAATGTAATTGCTCATTAGAGATTCCATACAGATTGTATTCAAGTTAATCCATCGGAGGGTTTACAGCTTTGCATTCCATAAAGTCATGCTATTTACAAGTGTCGCCAAGCTGCTCACTCAGCAGTAGCACTGGGTGGGACTCAAAATCTCAGCAGGGAGCATATACAACAACAAACATATGAGAACACATGCGCTCAAAATCTAAAGCACAAATGTATGCACGTACACAGAAGTACACCCATTACTTTCTAATTCACAGTCCACAGCCCACTTTCATGTATAATTTAAAAAGCAAACAGTTTATCTCCCTCTCTCCCTCTGGTACAGCTCTGGTTAACTGGACTCATCTTTTTATGGCCATGGGATAAAAAATAGATTCCTGCTTTAATATTTCATAGGTCCTTCATCTGAGTGTATAAAGCAAATGTATCCAAACGCCAGTTCTATTTTTACCCAACATATAAAACAACAAGCCTGTCAGGAGTGAATGCATGGCTGCTGCAATGACTCACACGCACTCAACACATACCATATTTTCATACCCTTTTCAATTAGATGGCCGCATGTAAAAATAAATGGGAAAAACTGACATAAATATATTGAATTTGGATTATAATAAATCCAAACAAAGTGCTTAGGCAATGACACAATTGCTAAATGGTTAAGAGTATTTAGTTGACCAGCATTATAAATTACAGTTTACTGCACTGCACTTAACCATGTTATTTTCACCAATGTCCAACATTTAGCCTGCTATTAGTCTGCCCTGCTCGTTTACTGAATGGCCCTAATGTATCCACAAATCAACCGTACGGCAGTAATACTTACATTAATCTATTACAAGCTATGGGTACAATCAAATTACTGGCCCTAGTACCCAGAATTTACATATTGCCTAAAGACAAACAGCAATGTCAGTAAGTGAAACAGTAGCTTCACAAATCCTAATTTTTTCAAGTTAAAGGAATTCTTTAATACGTTAGTCCTTCACCAAAGACATATAATTTCTTCTAATTCCTTTTGCCTGACAATATTTGTAAACAAATAACAACAACATAGAGTAATATGTTTTATGTGATTATCCACTTTGAGCATTAACATCAACAATTGAAGGATACTATATGCCTTTAGTGTATACATTCCCACTTCATGTTAGTCCAAGATGTATACTAATCTATCCTGTGGCTCTGAGAATATAATGGGTTGAGTTAACTTACTAAACACAGACTAATTATCCATCGTTTGATGTCAGAAAATCTTTTGTCCGACACACACTGCAGCTTATTAGTATGGAAATCACAGAGGGGATCTAAAAATTGTATGTTATTAACAGTCACATTTGTGTAGATGTTAGTTTGCATTTGTCAGGCATGTGGTGCCTTCTGCAAGTCTTCACTTTGTGAAAGACAAAATTGTGATTAGCAAAAAAGGGTTTAGCCTATAATAGACCTAGGTCAATGACAAATGTCACAACAATCTACAGATGCTTACCAATTCTGTTCATGCCTTAGCTAACTCACTGAAATCACAGGAAAAAGAAATAACTGAAGTAAAAATACATTTGGCATCTAACAATAACGAGATCTGTTAAATGGACTTTTGAATCCCATTCTCTTTCAGTCTGAGCACCAGATGCTGAAGCACAAACAACAGCTGAAGCTACAAAGTGACAAACAGGGTTAGAAGATTAGTAATTCTAAGATGTGTTTGTTGTCATATGCAGAGAAGCATTAGGGCATATAGTAAACATGCAGTGCTTAGGAAAGGATGTCTCTTAATTAACTGATGTTGACAAGTTGTTGATGTGCGGGAAAGAGTGAAAGGCAATGGAGTAAAAATGACAAATGCTCAGATGCAGTACAGTGTGTGCAGTATGTTGGGATGAATACTGGTGATAGGGATGATGCCCTGATATGTTCAATTAAAACAAAGAAATATACCCTCCAAGCCATACAAGCAACGCTTTTCTTCATTAATCTGTGGGAATGATGTGCGTGTGTTCATGCGTGTGTTCTAATCTGCCTGTCACGACATCCCACCCAGTATTTGGTGTATTGTTGGGAAGGTCTGATTTTCATAACCATGGCCATTCTATAGCTACACTACTGAATTTACAGTATGAGCAGCATCGCTCTTGATGCCTGTCACATTAAGTGGGCTGGAAATGAGGAGACATCACCTGACGTGTGTGGCAACAGCTGGAAAAGTAGGCAGCTGGGTAAATGCCGGCACCACATTTTTGGAGATTCACCCAAAACAATTGGCTGAGCGGCGCTATTTAATTGTTGCGTTGAATACTGTAATTACAAAACTGTCAGTCAATTCTTGAGAGAATAGAAGAAAACAATAAATCAGGGGGTGGGGGATTACTTCATGAGTGTTGGCGGTTTGAAGGTTGAAGGAATAAACCTATGAATAGGATCCCTTATCAGCATTTTATTCCCTCTCCACTTCAAATTGCTTATTTGATGATTAGGGCCGCAAGCGTCTCTGATCTTTTGTTTATTTTAACCACTTGTGTTAATTGCATTTGGTTTTTCCAAAGATAGCCCGTGACAAAACTGACTCTTCTGCCCACAGCAGTTTTAATGAGCCCCCAGCTGCCAATGCTGTAACTGTGACACAAAGTAACCGTGTTGAAGCGCTTTGCTGTGTCAGGCTCAAGAAAACTCTATCCCCTTGAGTGAGCGCCTTTTCAGACTGCTAGGTCGGCAGTACATAGGGCTTTCATTTGAGGTACAAATCTCATACACACTCTTTTGTGTGTGTGTGTGTCTAAGTGTATGTGTGTGTCCCTCCAGGCTCCTTCCCCTCATCAGTCGGTGCCAAGGGGGTGCTCATAACATGACTCAATCACATATATCGTACAGCCCTGAGAGATGACTGTCAGTCAGTATCATTGTGTAAAGGAAAGAAATTGACGTTTACATCCCCAAACGCCTGCTACCTGAGGTTATTTCTCTTTTACCTTACTTCCTTTTCCTTAATGCATTATGTACATGTACATGCTTTATGTATCTGTCCTCTGACATACAGTACATGATGTGACAGCAGTAGAGGACTGGACTAAGGTGAAAATGCAGGTGTAGGAAATATCATTAAATACAACACTCACGTAGGCAGGAATAGTTAACATGTTTATAATTTTTTTTGTTTCCCAATTTGCCTCAAGGTGCTTTATTTTGATATATATACGCAATATATAAAACAAGTGGAGTCAAGTACAGAAATCAAAAGAGATTGTAAAAAGTAAGACTAATTACAAATGGCAAAAACAAAGGGGCCAGAAACAAAGTGAAGAATAGAACATGAGTTCGAGCTGGTGGGTATGTAGTAAACAGATGGTGAAGAT
>NW_023339796.1:13459522-13459788 GCF_004916995.1 Morone saxatilis | reverse complement strand
TAAGGAGTGGTACAAAATATTGTTCTGCTCAGGCAATTTACATGGATTGTAGCGATGCATTAATCTTGAACCATAATAAGTGTCACAGTTCAGCAGTTCTGAGCTAAAATGTAAAATGCTTCATAAATAGCTATTTGGTCGCCCAAATCTGCTAAGTAGTTTTAAAGATATCCAGGAAATGAACAGACAAACAAATGAACAAACAAAATGTATGGCTCCAAAACACAAATGCTAGCATATAGGAGCTGTAGTATTAGGGTGGACTC
>NW_023339796.1:13447279-13459398 GCF_004916995.1 Morone saxatilis | reverse complement strand
GAGAGAGAGAGAGAGATGACAGGATGAAAGGAAGTGTAAACGAGGCCTTATTACTGTTCATGTTTCTCTGTATGGCCCTAAAATGACGTGGCTGAAATTGAATCAGTTGCAGAGGGTTAGCAATGGCAAATGAAGTTTATGAAAATGAGCTGATTTTTAATTAGACCTTGATAGGATCGCTCTGCTTTTCATCTGTCTCCTCTGCCTCAGCATCAAAAGAGTCTGGCCCGTTTGATGAACACTTTACTTGCTCAAAGTTGCACACAGCACTGCAGAAAATTCGACTTTCATATATCTAAAGCCGAGCAAGATAGGAATGTGACAATGTGACAAACTGTTGCAAAATTAAATTGGCTTGACTTAAGTAAGTTAACAGGGCAAAGTTAGAGTTCTCTACGGAATTTAATATTTCAAATATTTCAACTTAGCTTTCCCTTCCATCAAACTGACTGCTATAACTAAAAGTATATGTATATATACATACAGTAAAGAGCTCACATACTGAATGTTCCAAAGAATAACCTGGCTATGTCTCCAATGGCCTACAGTATGTCTCAAAAACATACAGTAACAGATAAGTTTGAGTGTTAAAGAATCTCAGCAATTTTGAGATACAATTTCCAGATTTATCACGGTTGAATTTTCCTTGTGACATAATCTATTATATGCGTAGTAGTCAGTCATATATGGTCAGATTCCTTTTGAAAAAATGTGCAATACATCATAGTGTGATGGAAATCCATCTTCATGCTGTGTTGCCATCTGTATTTTAAAAGCTATGGGGAGCATGCTGTGCCTACCTTTATATTTGCTACAGTTCCCTTGGAAGCTCTATGCTGTCATTAAAATGGCAAAAGCAGGCTACATTCGTTGCTATTTTCTTCTTGAAGAGAAAAGGTTGGGAGCATGAAAAAAAGCTAAATTATGTTTATTTGTTAGAGAAGAGTGTAGTAGAAAAAGAAAAATGTGGTTACCTGCTGCACACAATGGAGATAGCAACAAGGGAAACAATAAAGACCACTCCTGCTGCCGCTGACCCCGCAATGAGAGGAAGCTGTTCCCTCAGCTCAGACTTGAAGTCATCTGTGTTACACAAAGAGAAAGACAGAGGGACCAATATTATGAATGGCTTAGGTGGAGCTTAAGGAGCATGACTGTGTTTATTCAGAGGTGTGCATGTGAGTGTGTGTCTGGGAGGTAAAGGAGGAGATGGGGGAAGAAGAGGCAAAGCGGACTGGGTGTACTGATGGATAAAGAAAACATATAGATCTCTCGCTCTCTGTTGAGCTGTGCTGACTGAAATCTGGCAAGCTTTAGCAAGACTGACTGACAGGTTGTGTTTGATAAACCAGGAGAGAGATGGAGAGACAGTGAGTGAGAGAGCGTGAGGGGGCCTCTCCGCCTTCTCTGTTGCACCTGTCAGAAACGAGCGGACAAGAAAGCGCACCTTGGAATGTTGTTTCTCAGGTGTTGAAAAGGAAGTCATCTACTGCCAATCACACATATAGCCCAAACATGTTTTAAGTACGTAGCCAGGGCAGGCTGGTGGTAGTTCAGAGGACATCTTAAATGCCTGCCTAAAAACGCTACACAGCAGAAACCTCAGTTTTGTGTGCCTTTCTTCCCTCGACGTTGGCAGCAGCAAACACAGTAGTTAAAGCAATGCACGATTTAGCATGCTGCAGGCAAATCTGCGTCTAAATCCAATCCCCCGTGTAGAATGGGCCTATTGGATTAAAGTGATAAAGGGAGAACTAATGCATCTTCGGAGCAGCGCGAGAGCTGGGATATATGAGGAAACTCAATGTGACAGGAATTGCTCACTCTTTTAACTTGCACATTTATCAAGTACGTTTCGAGCAAACAGTGTGAATGATGTTCCAGCTACCCAAGCTTCCAGGCACTCTTCCTGTTCCCTTTTGATGCATATTAGGAGTGAGAGGTCCAGATAAATCTCCCCCTTCACCCATATGAGATTGTGATTTTCCCTGACAACCAGAAATCACACTGCTACCTGTTCCAGTGGTAAATAGGCTCCTATTACAATCAGTTAGTTCTCAAGGCCTCTGCCTAGTAGAGGACCGTGGAGCTGTGACATCAGTTACCTTACTGATGGACCAATCACTTCTCTTTCTTCACTGCTTGTGAGTATGTGTGTTTGTGTGTAGAGGTGGCGAAAGGACACCTTGTGGAGGTGTATGAAAATGTGCTGACAGGAAGACAAAAGGGATTATATGTTTTATTTGAGAAAAGACATGGAGGGAGAACAGTGGTTGGGTGGCGAGGTGGTGTCTTCACAAGACAGTGGAGCAGCATGACAGGGGGAGAGGAAACCGGCAGAGGGGCAGGAGGTGGAGCCGTGGGTGTGATTGTCAGCAGTTCTCTAGCGTCTGCTGCTAATTGCCTTGACGAAAGGCGCGCTGTGGCAGTGAGCCAACGGGTGAACACTGCTTGTGTGAGCGAGCGTGAAACATGTGCACGTATCTTGTATCTTGTGTTTGAGGGAAAGATCATTTGTGACCGTGAGAGAGAGCTATGGGGCCATGACTGTGCCACTACATCTGCTCTGCACAGGTAAATAGCCACAATGATCACCTTCATCATCATTATTATCCTTCCCATCTTCCCCTCCCTCAAGATCATCACCGTCTCATTCATCGTTATCATCTCCATTAACACAATACAATTTGGAAATGTCACTCCTGTCATTGATACATCATGAACTATAGCCACACTGGCATAGTAGTCTAGTAGTTACCAGTTAACAGTGACGCAGCACCCTGGCAAATCTGCTTGTGAATGTTACACATATCCAGTCAAATGTTTAATCCACCCAGAGTGAATCATGCTGTGTTAATTTTAGCACCGATTTTACTGCCTGGCAAGGCTATGAAAAAGTATTACATGAGGAAGTGATATGCAACGCCACCACCGCCAACCCAGCACACACACCTCCTTGCACTTACACTAATAAACATAGTTCCACAACCTTGCCAGAGTAGCAGGTGTTGCAGCTCCTCTTCAGCCCCTTCCCTCTCCAACAATCCAGCCCCCCCATGGCAAAAAATTAATCTCATCAACTACTAATCACAGCTATGCATTCTGGGATGGCTCTCTAGCAACAGAAGGACTGGGTGAAAAACCAATTAGCTAAGCATTTTGGATCAAGCACAGTTAGTTGCACAAACAAAAGACACTCAGCGTTCTACATATTCAAAGCTCCCACACACACACACACTCAAACTTGAGCATGAAGGAAATTAATTTAGCTGTAGAAATAGAAGTGCAATCAAACATTACCGTTCCCCTCTATCTCACCTGCTAATAATGCAACAACAAATACAAAGAACGACAAGAGTGTTACAAAGAGTTCGGATGTATGTGTGTGTGAGAGAAAGAGAGACAAAGTAAGACAGAGACGGATAGAGAGAGACAGAGAGAGCTGTTTCTCCTGGCTCGGCGATCCTTACCATCTGTGAGGGTTTGGAAGCACATCTTGCTGCTGTATTTGCCAAAACCAGCCACAGTCCTTGCCCGCACCTGAACCACGTAGACTGTACCCGGCCTGAGGCCCTCCACGCGTGCAGTGTTAGTTTGGCTTCGCAGGATGGTGGAGTTAATCTCTGCATGGTCCTAAAAGGAGCAACGAACACAGGGAGCACGTTAGAGACAACTTACAGAGAGGATGTCAGCAGGATGTGTTAAACCGCACAGTTAAGAAAAGTCTGGTAAAACAAGATCCAGTGGTAGTAGTTTGACAGTGAGACAAGAAAAAGGCTCATCAGGCATTCTATATTCAGGAAATAGTACTGGGAAAGTGGAACCAAATTTGGAGGAAATCACTTTATAATCGCTGTATATTGTAGTTGTTGTAAACAATACAGGAAATGTAGTGTACTTTTGATAAACACCATTGATAGAGGACAGATGGAAACAGTAGATAGTAGAGAAGAGACAGAACAGACCAGTTAAGGGTAGTGAAGCTTTTTTCTTTTTAATATATTTTGTTTTGGCATTTCGTTTATAGATAGATGAGAGAGACAGGAAAGCTACGGGAGAGAGAGGGGATGACATACATCGGAGGGAATCAAACCAAGAGCACTGCAGTATGGCCATGTTATGTGGTACGTGCTCTACCATGTGAGCTACTAAGACGCTCCAAAGCTCTCTCTTCAAAATGAAGTGAAGAGGTAACAAATGTAAAAAAATGTCAATTTGAACTTCACATACACACACAAGGATACCACTCACACAAACACACAACATTTCCTATTCATACAGTAACACACATACACAGTGTGGTAATTAAAGGCAATAATTTCTTGCAAATTACAAAGAGCAATAGCTGCTTTGGAACAGTAATAGAATAGCATTGCATATTTGTCTCTTCAGATGTACTTTATGAGGCAGTTTAATTACTGCAAGAAGTTTGAACATTACATCCTCTTGTTTTGTTGTCTGAAGTAGGTTGCTTTTTAAATATGATGGCAGGCCAGTTCCACCCACAGAAAGCATTTTATTTTTTTTATTAAAGGGAATGCTATAAACATCCTTTGTGCACTCATGTTGTAAAATTCTATTAAGGTATTTTCCTCTTTCTAATGCTCTGTGTTTAGATTTCATCCATTTAGATCCTCTCAAATTTTTGATTTCACCGTTTTGGACGTGCATTTGTCTGTATGAACATACATTATGAATATATGCATTTGTCTATGTCTGCATGGATGCATACATATCCCCATCCATTATGGAAATGTATGGTTCTGACCGTGGGACCTGCCCTCCAGATCCTGTATCTCTGCCTTTCCCTCTCCAGGCTCAAGAGAATCAGTCAGGCAGTCTGCTGCAGTGTAGTTTGGGGCTTGCTGGAGGTATCTGCTACGGGGGATCAGTAATTACTTAGGCCTGTCACCTTCCCATAACCCAGAGTGAATATGACAGCCAGAAAATAAGACTGCACCTACACTACACCCACCACTGCAGGTTGCTGATAGCTAGATGCAGACATACTGTAGAGAGGGAGGGAGGACAGTTGAAAGAGTAGGGGCAAAATTCCCTCTGTCAATAAAACAGTGTAAATAAAGGCATGCTGTTTTTTTTTTTTTACATTGGTAAACACACTATTGTTTAGTGCGGGACTACATCTTATAATACATGTATGGCTGCTCTGAGAAAATATGAATGCAAAATCCGAGTTAACAACAGTTCGGAGTGGAAAAAGTAGGTAGGCAAGGAGGAAGCAAAGGAGGGAGGGGAGGAGGAGGAGGAAGATGATGTCAGGAAGCGATAAGAAACTTGAGGCAGAAGCAACCCACATCGAAATCATTATCCAATCTGATTGGTGTAATTGAATCATTCCGGTTGCTCCGTCATTGAGCAGACGAGGTAAACACAGCTATGAAATCTGCCCCCCACCCCTCAAACCCCCACATAATGATGTGTGCAATCACATTAGCTCTTATTGGACACTCTGGGCTTGATGAAGACAAATGTTTAGGCTTGGGATGGGAGAGCATCGCACCAACAGGCTTTCATTCTTTCATTTCTGAGAGAAAAGAGATGTTTATAAATGGAACACTGGATGTAACTGGTTTAGAGAGTTTAATAATTTCTCAGACCTTTTGTCCATTAGATCACACAATATGTCATCTTTCCAATGTGCTGCATACAGGCACTAAAACAAATCTGAAGCTCAAAGGGTAGGTAATGTTGGAGAAACTAGCAAGAGACGGCTAGATTTTTAAGATATCCAAAGCCACTCAGCCCCCAACACACATGAATATGCAGTTGTCATCTCCGTTGTCATTTTCAGCTTTATCCAACTACCTCAAGTCTCATTCATATTTCTACATACTATATAGTTCAGGAAAATTACCAATTTCCCTCTTCTCTTTTTTGTCGTGTTTAGAAGTAAAATCTGTTGTAGGTACAGATGGAACTATATATACTTCGGCTAATCTTTCTCTGCAATTATTGTGCAACTAGCTTGGTGGCTTTAGCAATTTCTAGCCGGCAGTTGTGGAAGACTCCAGCCATGCGCAGTGAGTGCAGGTGGATGAAATGATTGGCTGGGCTTATTACAGGCCTGTGACTGCTATAAATACTGGATTTATTTATTTTTTTTTTTTTTTTCCCCAGAGCATTTGATTTATTGATTTATGTCAGGATGTAAAGAGAAGTTTAGCAAATATAACAAAAAAATGCTTCTGGAATACATTACCTACCCTAACTGTAACTTTAAAGTGGCAGCTTGTGGATTTGAAAGAACTGCGGAAGACGTGAAGCCCCATGAGAGACTGGGATCATAGTCACCCATTCATCTGGTATAAGACATGGTTGAGTGCACACAGACCACTTGGGGTCAGGAATCGCCGACTCTGGCTCTCGGTCATTCTGCATTTCTCATGACCACACCCCCCATCTGTTAAGTTTGACTGGAGGACAGGTGAGCAGACAGATGGCAAACTGCCAATGGGGGAGCATCCCTTGAGGGAGCACAAGCTAGGAATGGCCCTTTTCATGCTGCCAGTCAAATAGGGATTATGTGACACACACATGCATACACACCCACATCTGCCACTTAAAAATGAGCTGGCATTTGGCACTCCAGCAGGTTAGGGGATAGCCAATAAAAGGCCATGCCAGGAGGGACTTCCAACCATGAGAGGTCCTCTCCTGCTGCCAGTCAAATGGGGATTAGGAGGACCACACCCTCACTTGCTAAATAAAGACAGAGTTGCAGGTGGGGAGGCAGATGGCAGAGCAGCCAATCAAAAGCATTGCCAGGGGTGTCAGACATGAAACGAAAAGGGAGTTTGGTCTCTGCAGCATTGAGTAAAACAACAGACAAAATTAGAAAGAATGGTCGTCCTAATGTATTTTATTGTTTACTGTCTCAAGATTCTTTCCATGTACTGAATGATGGTGAAGCGCACTCACACCTTTAACATTTACTCTAGCTTTAATAAATTGTCCCTCTCCATTTCCTAAAAACCAATGTGCAATACTCTACACAAACCACATACTTGGAACTAATACTGGACTTATTTGGACACATTTATTTTAACCATTTTATAGGATTAATGACATTTACTAGATGTACTACATAAGCACTAGATCTATTATAATCCTATTGCTGGAATGCTGGAAGTCAAGTACTTTTTTACATGTAGAAAATTTCAATTCATTTTTTGTAATTGCCAATTTTCTACCAATTGCTATTGCACTTCCAGCAGACTGCAGAGGGGAGATCTCTCTTTGAATTTCCTTTCTGACATTTCCTCCTTATTTTCCTAGGCTTTTTTGAGGGGGTGAGTTGTTCAGACAAAAACCATTACTGTTGTCTGCCTATAAAGGCCACCGAGACATTATATGTGATATTGGACTATACAAATAAACCTGACTTGACTTGACTTGACGTGTGCATGCGTGTGCGCAGGTTGGCGTTTGTGTGAACTGTTGTTTGACTGTTCAAAAAATGCCAACCACCCAAAATGGATAGCATGGCCACCTGGCAAAAAGACAGACATGGTGGATGACCATGTGTCCTCTTCACAGGCTCACACACATGCACACCATGCAAATACACAAACACACACATACAAAGGGAAAGGAGGGTAGGGGCGGGGGGTGTATGAGGGAGAACATTCTAATATTATTTTTGTAAAGTGGAAATGAAAGAAAGAAATCTCGCCCTATTAATGATAAAAATTAAAATGTATTGCCTCCGGTAAAAAAAAAAAAAAGAAAGAAAGGGGGAAAAATGTGGGCTAAATCTCACAGAGTAGATGGGTTTTATTACCATATGCAAATAATTATCATTACCCAGTGAATTCTAATCTAAAAGGAAAATGGTAATTATTTTGAATGGAAATACAATGGTTATAAAAATCTAATATTAAATACCAATCGTAAATAAAATAATGTAAAAACACATTCTATCACCATAAGGCAACAACAAAAAAAGAAGGATTTTCCTCTCATTCTGATTCTGTAAAGCCACCCGCTAAACACTAGTGAGCGTGTTGTAAAGAGAGGTGAGAAGAATCATATTATCTACAGTAACTTGGAAGGGAAATGTATTTGCCTCAGCGCTTTCTGTTTGTTTTCCTTGTTCTTTGCAGCCACCTCCTTTTGAGATGACTCTTTGTATGCATTCCATTCACCTGGAGACTAACAAGGAGGCCGGAGTGAGTGGGGTGGGGAACAAACAAAGAGGGAGAGAAGAAGAAAGTCTGAGGGAGGAAATGTGAATACACTTGCTGGGGGACCAGGGGAGTGCTGCACAAGTCCTGCTTTTCATGGGTTCCATTAAAAATCTAAACTTGTCTGTACAACATCTGTGTGTGTCTACAAAAGTGTTGTGGTGGACTCTGAAGGCTGGCAGGGAGAGAAGAAAAGAATAATAAATACTTTCTCCTGGCTTCTCTTCTGAGGAATTACTAATTGTATCTAAAGTACAAAGGGGATTTCAGAGTGCCAAAAATGCAGATGGTGATACGGTCAGTATGCTGCAGATCCTGGTGACATGCTGTAAACTTGTATTTCTTTTAACTTCTCCCATTGCAGTGTGACAGTACTGCTGTCATCCAGAATGGATACACCTGAACTGCCGCTGACATTCACACACAAACACCGACACAAACTCACACACACCCTCTCTCTGACACCAACACACACAGAGCCATCAGTAACCAGAGCCAGTGGCTGCTCTGCTCCACTCTTAATGGAAGGCCTGACCTCCGCTATGCTGAGTTATTTCCACCCTCCCCAAATTTTCAGGCTGCCAGAGGAAAAAGGCTATGAGAGACCGGGAGCATGAGATTCTACTTTTTCTCTGCAAACCTTTAATTCACTTCATCTTGCTTCCCAATTTACAGGGTCCCGGGACCACTTACTCTGTAATGAGAAGGTGGGTTAAAGAAGGGAGTGAAGCCTGTTGAGAGAAGAGCCATCAGCACTCCCTACAGCTTTCAGGTGAAACTGTCAAAATGAACTCTTTTTGAGTCATTACCATCCCTTTCCTTCATCCCTTTCCTTGTGAATACAGCCTAAACTGCCAATTTACTGTAGGTAGAAGACTGGATCTTATAGTCTGGGGAAATATTGGCAATGTTTTACATACAAGCGCAATTACAGATATTGTGGACATCAAACAAACACGTTTAAAATCTTGTCTAAAACCACAAAACACAAGGCTATATATAACAGCAATATTACCAATTTCTCTGAACTACTTACTTCAAAGTGAAAATGAGAATATTATTACCATAAATATCTGTTATATATAACATATTTATGTGGACATTGTGAGTTATATTCAAAACAGTGTCAGTGATTACCTTAAATTTGACTTGTTTAAATCAGTATGAGGTTGTACAGTGTCCTGGTGTCTGATAAGCCTTTATAGACATTCAACTTTTATTCAAACTGGACTTCCTGGATTGTATTTATTTGTCTCACTGGTATGCTCCCATCCACACAGCCCCCACTGATAGAGTGTAAAGCCGAAGGAACAGCATTAGGCTATGAGATTCTCACTGGTCAGACTTTTCCTCATGCACAATAACAATAAAAACATGTGAGTCTTACAAACACTCTCCTAATGTCTTGAAGAGCATCAATGAAATATTTCTGTGCCATTCACGTGTATGTATGGTGAATGACCTTCAATGGAAGGAATAGGGCACCATCTTGGAACATAATCTCAAATTCCTCTTAATGCATCCATGCTTGTGTCCCAATGGCATTCTGGAGGCCAAACAGTCAAGGTTCACAGTTCAAAACCATCTGGGGACCTTTTGCCCACTCTCTCTCCATATTTGTCACTCTAATGAGAACTATCAAATGAAGACAAGTCATAAAAATGCTCTATACTATTATAAAAATAATGTGTTATCGTGTCTCCAACACTTAGTTGTGATATGTTAGGCTAATAGCTAAAATTACAACATGAAAAAAAAGGGATTTTTCTTTGATTATGATTATTCTGGGGTATTACTCAATACAGAGCGTGACAATGCCACTGCTGAAGAA
This sequence comes from Morone saxatilis, assembly GCF_004916995.1. Taxonomy (NCBI): domain Eukaryota; kingdom Metazoa; phylum Chordata; class Actinopteri; family Moronidae; genus Morone; species Morone saxatilis. The sequence goes on along the minus strand of NW_023339796.1, from coordinate 13,449,363 downwards.
GTCGCTCTTGTAAATGGGTATAGGGGGCTTCCTGTGAGATGGAGTGCACAGAAAGACAGCTCTCTGCTGTGCTAAGGACTAGCTGACTGTGCCAGGCACGCTGAGACAATCAACTCCAGAACCATAACAGTGTGACTACTGTCAGATTAATGCAAGCATCGGTGAGATGCATAAAAAGAAGGCGAGTATAGCAAGGCCATTTTGATATAAAAGCGCTTATTTTTATGATTGTATTATCCTGCCTACTGTATAAGTTACCCATGGCGTTGGGTAAAGCTTGGAGTGTGCAGGGAGTGTGTGATAGACATGGCGAGAGACTTCCATCCGTAATTGGCTTTTATGACTAAAAGGCCACATCATCGCATTATGGCTGCGTTGAACTTCCAGATTTTCTGCACCTCTCAAGCCTTCAGAAAATCAGCAAAGAGCTGGCAGGACTGACCTCGATGCATTGCAATTTAATTCCCTGCTTCTCCATATGCACCAAGCAGGCACAACACGCATGTAAGTAACCCAAGCCAACGTGCGTGACAGAATTTATGTGGCCTTTTTATTATGCATATAATAAATTTTAACTGGTATGGAAATTACTCATGTGGCGTATGCTGCTATTTGATTCTTTTGCTTAAATTTGCCACCACCTGCTTTTTTCTACTGAGGGTTGGTGCTCAATCAGGCACAAAACCACATCTGCAGTGACACTTTGGACAGCAGAGGCTGGCAGAAGAAAAGTCTGTTTAGAGCCTATAAAAAGCCTTGTCAGGTCCGAAATACAGAGTGTCAAAGGAGGACCACCAATGTGGAAGTGTGTCACAAAGCAATCACTCTGACTCACCTTCTGTGTCTTACTCACACTCATATGGTGGTACTTTTTCTAGACAGACACATATACTGTACAGGGGGATATGGAGGCACATTAAAACAGAGGTAGACACAGTAGAGTGCAACCACTCTGTCACCTGAATCATCCTAGTGCAATTAGCAATCTTGTCCTCCTTAATTCACTAATTTGTGATTACGTCGTGCTCATCTATTTGTGCGGGGACACGCTACATAAACATCAATAGGATTAGGTTTCATTGATATTCATGAGCTAATGGGAGGCTGTATAAGTGTTATTTACACGACACTAAGCTGTCTGGCAGATAAGGTTTCTCAGGGCCATGGCAATCGGATTCAATTTTATGACCTGTGCAATGCCGGGGATGGGGGGGGACAGCAAGTAATGCAGCTATTATTGGATAACTGCAAACATCATTTAAAAACATGATTGTTGTTCTCACTGATAGAAAATGTTAAATGTGACAAACACTATTCTGAGGTGGTGTTGTGAATATTGATCCAAGAACCTTAGCCAAAATTTGTTTGTGTGAAATAAATAACTCAACAGAAAAAGAAAAAAACATTTATAAAACTCTATCGATCTTTTCTTTTATTTGGAAGGCTGAACATGGGTGAAGGTGCACCAAGTCTCACAAAAGTCTCAGCTTAAGATGACAAAGAGCGGGGAAAGAACATGCATGAACAACCTTGCTATACTTATCGATCAGCTTTAGGAGGACAAACAGGGGCCCAAACAAAAAGCTGGAGTCTCGGATCTCTAGGTATCATTATGTCCCAGGCCTTGGGAAAAGCCTACAGGTCAATACTGGAGAAGCATAGGCACTGTGGGGTAGGGCTGGCGACTTAATAAAGCAGACGTATTGTGTGTGAGCAGACGGGTCGATGTGGCTCCCCCCAGACGCAATGCATTTTCACAGTGGGACAGGTTGCTGCACTGTGCAGAGTGGGCCTGGATCAGAGGTCAACCTATTCACTTCATCAGCAGCAGAAACCAAAGAACAGTGGGAGAGATGGAGTGAACACAGTGAAAGAACATATTATCAACCCAGGGGACTCTGCTCACAGATATCAAGAGAGCTTGGATTTTTGGGGGCTTTACATGCAGTTTGCTATGCATGTGCAGAGTAGGAGACAACACCCAGTGTCTGAAAGAGATCACACATCAAATACACACTTGCAGTCAGATATAAACATGTCAATTCTTAGATTTGCACACACTCACAAACACAAACACACACACA
>NW_023339796.1:13442194-13447250 GCF_004916995.1 Morone saxatilis | reverse complement strand
CACACACACACACACAGACTTATCTTACCTTCTCGTAGTAGCGCAGCTCATAGTCCAGGATGATGCCATTGGGCTGTTCAGGTTGTGGCCATGACAGTGTGAAGCTATTCATGGTGGAGCTGATCTGATGCATGATGGGAACTATGGAGGGAGCTGTAGGGCACAGAAAGAGTAACACAGAATCAGTACATTTCTAGAATAACATATTAACAGGTATATCTCAACCACAACTGTTTGAATGATACTAAATAAGAAGGTATTTAGTTTTTAATTTCAGTTATCCACAGGCAGTACGAGAGTATAGTATACAGTGAGACACTAGTCTGCTTTGATTTTCCACTACTCCCCCCAGTCACTAGGCAAGAGTGTAGATCAGCTCACCAGACATGAACATGTGGAACTGTGGCCTTTTGGAGCCATATTGATTTTTTACTTTAAATTCAAAATAAATTAAGCCAGTTACGGAACAACCCCTTAATTATCTGCCAGCTAATCATAGTTGGTACATTAGCCACACTAATAATTTCAGGAATGATGGAAAAGGATACATTTTAAAACTAGTGCAGAATTTAAATACATATCATCCAATGTGTGTAACTAGAAGAAATCATCATCAGTCATCAGTACTCTGCACAGAATCCAAGTTTAAACAGTACAACTGCCACTCTCATCAGTAACCAGGTAACCAACTGAGATGGGCCGATTAGAGCTGCACTCAGCCATATTCTGGCACTGCAGGACCAAATATGTGCCGGCTTTGGCCAAAATAAGGCTACTGATTTGGCAAAGATTTGAGGGTGTGGACTTCGGCTGTGTGTCAGCTCTAGTTAGCAGGACTCAGTCAGGATACCTTTGCGCCAGAATTGTCAGTCACCACAAGTCTGGCTTGAGTCCGACAACCAATCGTGTTGGATTTAGTCTGCTGTTGGACTGAGTTATTTTGGCTACTTGGGCAGAATATAGGAGCAGTGTGGCATCCATGAGATGCATTGGCTGCAATAATTAACACAGCTCCAAAGCTTTTTAAATTCTCAAAAGTGGCGGTTTATATTTTAAATGCAATACTGGTCTGCATATGGCTAGGCTAAACAACACAGTATAATGTTTAGTAATGACTGTCATTATCTTTGGAAAAATTGTCAAGTAAGAAAAGGTGTTAAACCTGTTAATATTTGTTATATCTAAAAAATATGCCTAACTAAAAATAACTGACAAATGTACTGTAATTACATTTTTAAAAATTATTTATGAAATGTAAATAAGTTATTTGGGCCTTTGCATTGACAGCGATACCATGACTATGCACAAATGCAACTAAATTTACAATATAAATTCAGAATAGGTCATATTAGAAATGTATGTTAAAATGAAATGGGCAAAAATAACATGAACAGAAGAAGATCTAGAAGAAACTTGACAAAAATGACACAAAATTGATTGTGATGTAATATGCAGTCTTACAATAGGCCGCAACACAGGCAAACCTTTATGAAAATCTGAATCACCTGATTTATTGCGACACCCCCCCGGTACAATCCACTGCTGATTTCAGTGCAAATGAAGTCTTGGTGAGCCATGAAATTGCTAAACAGGGCAGGCAGGAAAAATATATGTTTGCATCCAATAAAACTGCCACTCTGCAGGTACAAGGAGACTGCACCGGATCTTCAGAAAAACAAGCATCATAAGTTTATATATATTCTATACAGAAACTATATTATAAAGACCATATAAGCCAATACTACACATTATTCATTAATTTAAATCCTTTGAAGACAAATCTGGTCTATTGCATCCTGCAGGCCCAGTACACCTGAATGCACACACCAGTTGTCAATTAACCCAGAATTAACCCTGTTCCTCGTCGCTCTTCAAATGAAACTCAGAGATTGTGTTACTGGAAAGAAGGAAGATATCCGTAATAAAACTGTGTATATGTGTGTTTTAACTTGTGTGTGTGTACAGAAGTACAACTGCCAGTCTTTACTGTAGGCATTACAAAGGCCTAAGACATGAATTTCTGTACAGTATTACTACACCCTGCTGGAACACTGTATGTTTCCTACTCAGGTCTAAGAAGAACTGCATCTGAGCCAATGTAGCATCTGAAAGCATTTTTTTTATTTATATGAAATAAAATAAATTGAATTGAACTGAATTTGACCCTAATTTTTTACCGTCAGAACAGATGTCATGTCTTTTTTTGCTATCATACCTTGGCAGATTTCCCTCTGTTGACATTTAACAAATCCGTGGATATTGTGTCACTGCTGACAGTGGTGTAGACGGAGTTCAATACCCCAGACAGTCTCCTCTGGGAGAAAAAAAAAGGAAATTTTCCTGGTGCTGATATTCACTTTTTCTTCATCTATTTGTTGTGTTAATATGTGTAATCTAGGGCAAGCTGACAACTTCCTACATGTCACTCTCTGTAGAGGCTAGGCCAGTAGCAGGTGAGCTGGTTTCTAAAATCTGCACAATTCAAATCATTATACACTTCCCAAGGATCATTTGGATTCCTATTAAGTTCTGGATGTATTTAGTCTTTTCACCGGTCATGCTAACTGCTTTTTTGTCATCTATTTATTCTAAACAAACCACTGTTGATGCTGGAGATGCTCCAAATGCACTAGTTCCTGTGTAGCAGAGGATTTTTCAGCAAAATGGGTTTTAAATGCCCTGAAAACATCAGCTATTTAAAATAAATGATGTGGTCCTGCTTCATTGCTGAAGTCAAAACTGTAATATATTGCACTTTAGAGATTTCTGTATTTGTGTTTTTCTTTGTGCTCTTCTTACTGGTTTGAAGTGGGCGGGTCTCAATTGGAAAAATGTGATGTCTCATACTTTCAAGCACCAATCAGGGTAGGGCAACATTTGAATCAGAATTTGATGACACTCAAACCACATGCACGCAGTCCTTATGAAACTGAGTTTTTGAATGTTAAGCTCTTATTAAATTCTACCTAAGGATGTTTTTCCTAGATTATTGCTCATTTAATCATAGTTTTTAAATATTATAGAGGATTTGAAACCAAGTTTCAGGGCTTTAAGTAGAATTGTTAGTATAGATGCACAAATCTATGATGGAGGCAGACATTTGTTCATGAAAATGTCACAAAATATCTAATAAAACTACAAATTGCTTGGCTTTTATGTACAAATGAATCACTTTAATGGCATGCCCCCTAAAATCTACTGTATGATCACAAACTCCTCCAAGGTGCTAAGATAAACTCTAATTTAAAGCTCAAAGATGAATCCAACCAAACTTACTCATCAAAACCAATTTGTGAACATACAAGCAAGTTTGATTAAAATATGATTCTGTGGCTGCTTATATTAAGTTCAAAGCCCTGGTGTTTGTATACAGTGTTGGAAAGGAATCTCCACCCCCATGTCTGCAGGCATAAATACAGCCCCACAAGCCCATGCTCTACATTTTGTGCCTATCAGCCTCTTGGCTCTCAGCCTGCTCGCTGCTGAGGCCTAGTCATAGCTCCACCTGGTCTCCACTCACCATCTTTCTGAATAACTCCTCTATTGAAAAGGCAGCAAATGGCAGCCTATCTCAACTAAATGATCCCTTTTTATCAAACTCCTTAATGGTTATTCTATTTCTTTTCCTTCTCTTTGTACTTCACCCTTGCATAACCACTCCATGGTCACAGGAGTTCTGTAAGAAGAAAAGCCCCTGACCTTTTCACTCAGTGTGGTTGCTTGTGAATCGTGTTTTGTAGGCAGGACGGATCACTCTACAATTTCTCTACAAGTATTTCTTGATTTGATTGTCAGATAATTACCTAATATGCAAATGTAAACAGATGAATGAGCTCTGTTTATCCTGTCAGTGTGAATGGATTGTGTTCCGTCTGCCTCCCTTGGCTCTCACCTCCTGCCTGCCCTCCCTCCTTCTCTCTCTCTCTCTCTCTCTCCCTCCCTCCCTCCCTCTTTCCCTCTCTCATACCCTAGACAGAGAGTGTGAGGGCTAAACTTCACCTCGGTGCACTTCAGCCTCTCTGCCTCTCAGGCTGGTTCACGCTCCACTGACCAGGGCTAGGGCTGCCTGGGCCGCATTATCAATTACCGGCCACAGGCACACACTGTTCCTGACAGACTCAAGGGAGGGGCACTCCACACAGAAATTCCTGCAGTAGAAAAGGGGTTGAGGAGGAGAGGTATTTTCACAGCCCCAGCCCCGAATCCAAGTCCCAACTTAATTTATGCATTCAGGTACAAAGACAGGAAAACATTTTTTTTTTACCATGGAGAATTTGTATACATGTTTTCATGTGTCCATTGTCTAAATGTATGCAAGTGTCTAGCCTGGGTTGAGATCTTTTATCAGTGATTCAAATAGGTCTGCTTATTGATGGTAACCCCATTTGGAGAAACAACTGGGCCAATCAGAACTTTGTAGGTGGGATTAAGGATTGAGACATCACCCTCCTGTGCCAGGGCAACTCCTACACAGAGGAGCTCATGCATTATTTTGTTTGGTTCCTAAAAACTTTTTGGTTTTAGGGTATAATTATTAGGATAGCTTAGGTGTAAGTTGTGAATACTTGATCATTAACTTTTATCTTAACAACAAAAATTCTCACTACTTTCCCTGAAGAAAAAAAAAAACTTTTCTCACTACCGTGTCCCCCTGGACAGATAGTGGCCGTGTTTTTGCGAGGAGAGATAAAGAGGGTGTGCACATGCATGTGAGTCTATGTGTCCTAGTAGCCTATGTGTGAAGAGCCTGTCAGAGACAATGTGTTGTGCCTGTGTGAGGGTGAGGTTCAGCCCAATGAAGCACCGCTGTCCCCTCCAACTGCGTCCCCCACTGTCACCCTGGGACGATGATGCTGACAGTGATTGGTGACTGTGTCCTGCACTCCTCTCTCCTCCCTCCATCCCTCCCATCCCTTGCTCCTGTGCTCCACTTTTATCTGGCCCCACTTGCTGCCCCTGGCTTTTAATGCAGAGCTTGGCTCACCATTAATCAAAGTCAAAGCCTCCCAGTGTCTTGCTGAGAAAGAGAGAAAGTAAGAGACAGAGAGAGAGAGAG
>NW_023339796.1:13436932-13442094 GCF_004916995.1 Morone saxatilis | reverse complement strand
CCTCCAGAGCCACTAAAGACATTATACAACTGTTTTCACAGGCTGAGAAGTACTCCCCATGACTAACAAAATGTGAGTAAAAATTATATCTGTACCCCCTAAAAAGTAGCCAATAATAGTTTTATTAGTTCCACTTCAAAATTAGTATGAATGTTTTAAGTCTCCAACTCTCTCTTCCCCCTTTTTACTGTGTCCTCTCTCTCACTGTGAGGATCCCGGGACAGCCAGCCAGTGCAGACAGCCATCAGTGTTCCTCAAGCAGCACAGCTTTCACATTTGAATTCCCAGCTGGAAGTTCCTGCTCTGCCTCAGTTACTCTCAGCTAAATTATTGGACAGAAAGTTGTACTATAATTGGTCAGCTGATGTTTTACCAACGTCCCATTCAACTCTTTGCACAGAAAAAGACACACAAGTGCACAAATACTAGGTATGGCCTCATTCACAACCGCATACACAGGCCAAGTTCTTTCTCTGTAGTGCACTTGCGGTTTTGTGCTTTAAGATGCTGGCACACCATTGAACCGTGCAGCCTCCTAATAGGGGCTCAGTGTCTCAGATGAGTAAAGCAGCCTATGGTCATGTGCTGTGCCTCTGTCAGAGGCATAGGTTTAACTACTACCCTCCCCATTAGCAGGGGCTCAGAGGGCCAAGCCAGCCATGACTATATGGTAATGGGCCTCTCTCAAACATCATAAAGAGGGATCAGTTCAGCACCATGGACTTCTGTCAAGGAACCGTGGTTGGAATTATTTTCAAAATCACATTATACGTGGAGGATTCTCAACGTAGCTCTATGGGAAAAAAAAGAACCCGTACACTGCATGAGCATACTTTCATACAGACACAAACACACATGCTTCCGACCGTCACTTAAGACACTATATGAAGACATCAGAATTGACGAAGGGGCTCACTAGCATTCTAGCCCACACTTTTATTTTTGCCTGCAGCTAATACCTCACTTTCTGGGTGCAGGGACAGGATCCAACATTTATGAGAACAGGCATCAAATGAAATAAAAATGGCACCCGGAGAGAGCCCGAAGAACCGTCTAAGATGATGAAACTCTTGGACACCCTAGATCTGATAAATACAGGCAGCAGTGAGAAGGTACAAAGCAGGAAAAAGGCAACCCCCTAAAAAACAAAGAACGACTCTGCAGCCTGTAAACTGAAAAGACATAATGAGTAGTGTCTTGAATACCCTCCACGGACATGTTTGCCTAACATCTCGTCTGATTTTAGAACCCCACAGGGCGCAGATCTCTTTAATTCATCTGGTTGTTTGGATTTCAGTCTAGCACATTGAATCTTTGTATCTTGAATGCAACCCACCCGGTAGGACTTGCCCATAGAAGGCCGAGGATAGTGATGTTTGCATTTCTGTGGGAATAGCTCTCCAAACAGAGCAGCTAAGTGGAGGAGGATTGTTTGTAGATATACTTGGCATTCTGTGGTCTGAAGAATTGTTGGCACACAATCTAGGTCAAGAGGGCTGTGCCAGTAAGATCAGAGAGCTGTTGAGCATCAGGCATTAGTTGAGAAAGATAGCACCAGTCATGAGATTTATGTGTTTTTTTTTCTCATGCATTGTTCACCAAACCACCCCCGCATAACAACTCGGAGTAGAAAAAGAGTTGTAAAATGTGTAAAAGATAAAAAACACCCTCTACAGTTAAAGCAGTGGTGGATGTGAGGTAAGTGTCCAGGATAGATTACATAAGAAAACATGACTGCCGTGTCTGTAGTTCTCACCAGTACTTTTATCACCCACAGCATGACTACCATATACACTTATCTATGTGGGCATTTAGCAATGTAATAAATTCACTTTGAGCAGAGAGTGTCCTACCCTTAAAATGAAAACACAGTTTTTCATAAAAAGACATGACTGGCTATTTTTCAATAGCTAAAGTAGATAAATATGACATTCATATGAAATTCAGGCCAGGCCTGAATGACAGGCTAAGAGGGGGCAGTATATAACCTTTGTGTGTCTGTATCTGTATATGTGCGTGTGTGAACCTCCTGGAGAGCACAGGCCGTGAATGAACTCCTAAATCATACTATTGATCAGTCTTTCCTCCCAGACACACACTGGGATTGAGGGCAGTTAAATGGCCTCTTCGGTGATTCACACTAAATCCCTTCAACTCCCTCCTCACCTCCATTATTCCTTCCTCTCCTCATCTGAGCTCTCCCTTTCCTCCTCTCATGGCCAATTTACACCATAACCCTTCTAACTATACTGCTGCCTTACTGTTTTCTAGGTGGTCTCTTGGTTTTCCTTAATCTTATAAGAGTCCACACTACAGCCATGTCAAGTTGAAAAAGATTCCATTGAGACAAGCACAAACGTTTTTTCGTGGGTAAAGGACCACTTCACCTATCGGTGCTCTCTTGGGTTGACAGTCTTATAGTACTAGAAGGGTAATAATAAACCATTACCCTTGTCAACAGTCTATATCTCATGGGATGGCTCTATTTATCCTCTAAATCCCATAGCTGATGATGTTGTTTTCAGTTGAGTAGAAGCGAGGCATACTTATTTTGGTATGAGGGCCTCTTTTCATTAACCAGACAGAACTGTGAGACTTTAAAACTACAAAAAAAAATAAAGTTAGACTTTTGGATGGCATGAAACAGCATCATCTGGGTGCTATTGATTGTCATTATTTATATAAGCCAATACAAGCCAATCAATATAAGACAAGGCTGAACATTGGTGAAATAGTCCTTTAAACAGAGATCTACTGGATGTATTTAAAATGACAGACCCTTAGTTTCAGGACATGGTCACAGTGACATCTATAAATGCATATATAAATGCACTTGCCATTCATTTTAATACTAATTGGAGGCACATCCATGCATGCTATTTGCAAAAAGGATGGGTGAAATGGAAAATAAATAAGAGGGTTTGTTGATTAATTATTATCTGCTAAGCAATCATCTTACTCATCCCCTCCATCATCCTTTTTAACAGCTGTGCTGAGCACAACAGCACATGACAAAAATGGCTCACCTTGAAAAGCAGAGCCAAGAGGGATTTAGAGGAGACTGTGAGCAGCGCACCCTTTTCCTTAAACTGTGCCACATTCTTCTGGAAATAATGAACTTAACAAAAATAAGAAATTACTTTTCATGATGTATAAATGTGTAAGCTTTTATACACACTTCCATGGCATGGCTTCTTTAATACGACGTTCTAAATCAGTAGCTTTCTAGAATCATGTTTTTTTGGATAACTAATTCCAATTTGAAACAGAATTGCAATCAAAGTATTCAATGGACAAATTTCAACTTTCGCATCACGGATATTTGCGCACCTGCACATTCCCTGATGTGCATAAACAATGCCATGTCACATAAACAAAGAAATCTGTCTATTCTACTGGCAGTCTTGGCTCTGGCATAGATAGGACATTATGTGAAATTAGGGATGTGCCTCATTCGTCTGTTTAGTCCAAACAGTGCCATCGTTTGTTTCACAGTGCTAAAGTTGTCATTCTGATGCTGAAGCAATCAAGTACATTTCAACAAGGTTTTGATTGTGCTTTTGTCATTTTGCTGCTTAGTGAGATGAAGGAAATGTTTGCCCTCATATATGAACAACACCATGGATACCAGATAAAGAGTACTTATGTATTCATTTGGATTACAGTTGGGTCTTTTTTCTTTTACAAATTCAATGTTCAAAGGTTACAGAAAATGGTAAAATGTATAATTTCTTAATGTTACAGTCTTACCAATAGAACCAATAAAAATACAGCACTACATTTTTAAGACTTTCCACTTTTTTTTTTTCAAGTGCATTATCAACATTAATCCCTTCTGGATACTTCTGCCTCTTCAGTGGGCTGCCAATGAAACCCCATGTTGAAACTATAGGAACAGTGCAATTACCTGGCTACAAAGGGCCACACAGGGCTGGACATAGGCCTGGCAGATTACTGGCAGACACCTCATTACTGCAGCAGACTTCAACAATAGGCCTGGGCATTGCTTCTTCTACATCTATCTGTCAAGTGTGCTATTAGCCTGTCAAATGGGGACAGTCAGCACCATTAGGCCACCCTGATAATCAGACCTATTTACTCCCTCATTTTCCTCTCCTTCACTGTCACAGTTTCTCCATTCTGCCCTGTCTTCCCTCCCACTCCTCCCCTGACTCATTCTCAGACAAAGACAAGTTCAGTTGGTCATTACAATCCTCTGAGAGTCATCATAATCAAAAATGGTATGCCATCCACCAACTGGACCAAATTTAATTTCAAAATGTACTCTCATACAAAAGGGATCTGGATAGAGCAATTTTGATTTCACTGATCTTTGAGATAAATGTGAAATAAGTTCATTCTACAATTAAAGTGGAAATGTACTGAAACGTACCAATCAGTAATTGTGAATTCATTTGACATTAGGTATTTGTTCACTGGCTCAGACTATGCATTTGCTTACGCAAGTGCTCAATTGTACACGTACAGTGCATGGCCAACAGAGACCCAAGCTGACAAACTTGCATCTCCTTTGTTATGGGAACCTTGCCCGTATGAACAAAACCAACAATCTCTTGTCTTTCACAACACTGTAACTCCACTTTGTGTCTGTTATTAGGTCCCACAACCTCCCGCTGTGATTTTCACAGTCCGCTTCACCACAGAAACACAAAGAAAAAATGAAGAGAGAGCCTCATTTAAATTTTTCACTTGGTCAATACTTGTCCCTTGATAGGTGCTTTTGTGTACAAGTCAAAGATTTACAAGAGCATGAAAAATGCCGTTGCGAAGAGGACCGGCAAAGACAATATCCTCGACCTGTCATTTCCATCGGCTGGGCTCAGGTCCCATCACAGGCAGTTAGAGGATGAGCACACACAAGCACACAGTGAGACAGACAGGGCGAAAGAGGGAGAAAGATAACAGGATGAAGGTCATTTTCATTTGCTGGACTCAGATCCATCACAGGCAAAGTCAGAAAAGGCACACACATGCACACAAACAGAGAGAGAGAGAGCAGGAGTGAAGAATATTTCAGCACAGCCTGAAAACAGCAGCTGTCCATGTATCTATGTTGGGTTGCTCTCCTCCAGTCTGACATTAAAGTATTGAACAGTGAACAGAGTTGAACCTGGATAACTGTTATAAAACACTAAATGCAG
>NW_023339796.1:13405854-13436819 GCF_004916995.1 Morone saxatilis | reverse complement strand
GGGACAGAATTATAAAGGAATAATTATTATTATTTAAGAGAGGAGTATAGTGTCACTGTATAAATCTGGCGGTTTACAAACATTCAACTGGGGTTTAGCCTTCCATGAAGAGAGTACTGACTTGCTGTAGAGTGTTGCTATCAAAACACCATCTCATTAAACAAAGACCAAAGAAAAACAACAAAGAGATGTGTCAGTCTGTGAAGCAACCAGCCTTCAACATCCAGATGTGAACCTCAAAAAAGAGGTCTCATATTTGACTTGTGTGTTATTTTTGGAAGGATGATTACCTTTACCAATGTTAAAAACCAAGAACTCCTGGAATGCCCAAAGAGGAATTCAAACTGGGGTTATTTCCATCATCGAATTGGATTTGTAAATAAAGTACAAAAGAAAGAGGGATGGTGCAGTGAATTGCACTTAGCCTGCCACAAAATGGAACATGCTGTGTCTTGGGTCTGTGTTTCAACTCCTCCTTCGTGTTTTCAGAGGGGAAAGCTATTGCTTTGATTTAGGGAAGGACAGCTTAGAAGGAGAGCATGTTCGTATAACTTTCACTAAACCAGCTGGACTCGCACTTCAAGCTTTAAAGTCATTATGCACGGTGGAGCGACGTGAAATCTTAGTAGCCCTGAAGTCAGCTATGCCGTGAAGTGAGACTCTGAAATGCACATTGTGCATGATGATGGTCTGTTGAGGCGAAATAATTCACATTTATGCAATAATAGTAGAATTTGCCATTTCAAAAATGTAAACTTAAATAAAACTACTAAGAAAGGGGAGGTGAGGATGTGGCTGATGGATAAGAATAGATGTCATCATCCCTTACCAGCCTGATTGGTGGTGATGTCTATGGAGACATGCTGGGCAGGGTACGGGCTCTTATTGCTCACTCCATTAACAGCCTGTATCTCAAAGCTGTAGAGGGTGTGAGCCCATAGGTTGCTGATGAACACCCTGGTCTCAGTCAGACCCAGTTGTCGGGGGACGAAGTCCACGTTGTCGTCGCAGTGGGAGCAGGACCGCCGGTCAGCCCGGCACTTCTTGCAAACTATGTTGTAGACGACATCATCGCGGCCACCTGTCTCCCTGGGAGAATGCCACTCCAGGATCACAGAGGTTTCGTTCACAATGGAGATCACATTCCTCGGGCTAGATGGGACACCTGTAGACACGCAGAGAGATGTCAGCCAGATTCCATTGTAGCTAGGGTCATTTACCTTTACAACTACGTTTATATTGTATATCAGAAAAGGTTTTATTATAAAGGCAATCTGCCATGATCCTCAAAGCAAAATGCAATGCTTGTCAAGAAAAAAGGAAACTGTTTCATAAATCTGCCTGCTGTTAGGTCAGTTTAGTCAATTTACAACCCTGTAATAAATATGTGTTGTTGTCCAAGAGCAACTCGTCTTTTTCGTCTTTTTCTCCATCTTCAGCACAATTGGAATGCTAATTTATTCCATTCACACCCTGAGAGATCATACAGCGAAACGTTTGTGTCTATCAAACATTGGTTATTTAGCAAAATGCAGTGTTGCATGGAGTATTCTTATCCATGTGGCTCTGGAGATTCACGCTCCCATTCACTCCCTCATAGCCCGCAGCTGGAGCAGAACCTCAAAGACGATACTCAGAAGGAAATCAAGAAATAATAAAACTATTGTTTTGCTTGAGTGGTGGCTTAATATTAGGGTTCAGAAAAGTGGCTAGTTCAGCCTCCCGCAATTGGAGCACAATTCTTTAAGAGTTAAAATCTGCACAAATGGCAGTGTAAAATTTTGCTTAGCTGAGACTCTGTGTCCCTCCTGCTGCTCAGAGGCAGCTCTTTCTTTTCAGACACTGCCGATAAAGCAGAAGCTTTCCAAAGCCCTTAGTCAATGCTGCTTAGGTTAAGTGAGGCTGCCCTGTAGAGCTGATCTGGTACCAATTCATCCTCCATAAAGCCTGACCTTTATCATTAAAAGAGAAGTTTAACTGACCCACTATTAGATCCATGACTACTGTGAAACTAAAAATCTAGAGACCCTTTGAAGAATGACAACTCTCTAACATGCTGTATGCCTGTTCCTCTTCTCCTTTCTTTTTACCCATTAAAAAAATAACACAACAAGGGGAATACACAAAGATTTTTAGGTATATTATGATACAGCACTTTCCCATTTCTGTGGGCATAGGGCAGATAGTTACTTCAGTCAACACAGACACAATTAATCATTGTTGCTGCAAAGCCATGTGGGATAGCCCCGGGGAGCTGGGACAAAGCGGCAGAACACACAAGGGTGAGGGAACGGCACTGTTACTGCTGCGACCTCAGCTCAGCGGCTCAACAACAGAGAGGTCAGTGACAGGAAGGGCGTGACCTCCCTAGTGTGATTATTATGGTCTGGCTGAGAGGAAAGCTAGTGCTCCAGATACATGGTCAAATGGCACTTACTTAATTTGATCCTTGGACGCTACCTGATGTTTTTTTTATGTGGAGAGTAAATATGGCGAAAAAGAGTGTGTGCTGGTAGGAACTGGCCATATGAGGGAATTGGCAGCACACTTTAGCTTTTCCCCTTGGGGACTGCACAGTAGGCACTTCATATGTTACTCACACCGCTTGTATCCAGTGTATCATCCATCACATACATGCACTCTCCCCCAAACTTGCATCACAAAAGCAATGCACATCTGCTCATGTGGAAAATGCATTTGACACAAACACACATGCCTGAACTATCTGCTTCTGTGTACTTATGTCTGCACTGTCTGTATCAATGTATTCATACAACGGTGGAAGGAATACATATTTCCTGGTTGAGGTGTGAACTAGGCGTCACACTCCTTCGTCCCAATTACAACCAAGCTCCACATATGCAGGGAGGGCAGAAGAAATGAGAAGTGACTGCCACTTAACCAATGATTTGCAGACTATTACTGCAGCCTAAGGCTGTTTTAATTTGCCATAGGATTTAATTTGTTGAGAATGTTACTTACAGGTTCTTAGCTGGCATTCATTTAGCTATGCCAGTCAGATTTGTTTGTGCTCACATAGATGTTGCTTTCACAAAAATTATAGGAGTAAAACACCATCTACAAGCACCTCATGTGCTCTTTGTGACATATACTGTATCACAGCACAGTTAGGGCTCTATTTTAATAGTGCAATCACAACAATCGGTGCAAAGAGTCAGGTCATTTGCACAAGGACAATGAGGACGAATCAATGCACGTGTTATTTTTATTCAGTATGGGCAATTGCATTATGCACAAAAAGGTTTGGTGAAGGAGAATGCAAATAGCACTCATGCAGTGATGAACCATATCACCTCAACCAGTCATATTATCTGTTTCATACCCTTTAAACAGCTGTGGCAATCATAGGGGGACATGAAGATAATGGCAAACCAAATGGACAGAATAGTGCAGACCAGCTACTGCAAGTAGGAAATCAATGTAGTTGTCTAGAAAGCACAGAACAGTAAGGCAGAGATACACAGAAACGCAAACAGGGAGCCAGATGTTGTGCCTTTTTAAGTTTAATTTGTTGAAATGGTAAAAGCCTGATCATAATGCACATTTAAGACAATAAATGGCATTAGTATTTTGTGCAGTTACTAAGGACAAACAATTTAGACTAATAAGAACATTTTATAAAGTTTGCTGGCTGCTTTGGTCTGATTTGCTCATGTGATTAATAAGGTTGTACTCAATTAGATTCGCTTCTGTTTACATGCAACAACAGTGCCATTGCTGCCAAAACTTTGAGTCAAGGAATAGTCTGTGTAAGCTGTTTACATGGTTACATAAACTGACAATACCCCATGCTAATCCTTTTTACATGACTATCTAGAGAGAGTTGGGGATATTTTTTTTATGTTTCTTGAGACACTCTCTTACACTGAACTAAAATATAGCTGTAATAATCCTGCTGTTACTCATCATATTGTAATAAAACATGCACTTTAAACCTAATGATCTGCAAACATAAATTACTCATTGTGTGTCTAATTTATGAATACCATAGGTCTGTTTTGATTGAAATACAATTTTTTTTAGAGAATACCAACATAGTGTAACAGTCGAAATTGTGAAATGTGTCTTGAAAATACTGCTTTGCCTAAATACGAGAGAAATGTCACCTGCTGTGAATGGTTATTGAGTCCCTGTTTTTCTTCTGCCTCTCAACTCAAGTGTAACGTTTGGATTATATGTGGCCTCTTTTTTGTTTATGTATGATACAATAGAATCCATACAACTGGGCTTGATAAGGTTAATGTCTTAGTAATAAACTACAAGTATTGAGGAAAAGCCCAGTACCAGCGAAGCTATGACTTTATGATGTCTCGTTTTCCCCTCACTCAAAGCTAACATTAGCTCAACCAAGAAACACTGACCCAAACTGTTACAATAGTCTTCTATGCAGAGGCATATAACACCCATCTTGTACCACAACTTAGCTGTACGGGGTATGAAAATACTAATCAAATGGACAAAGGTAATTTCAAGGTCAGGAAAATAACATGTAGTAGCAGTGCATATACTAGTCTTTGCACCAGCAAAAGCAAAACCAAAATGAGCTAATGGTTTGGTTTCAAGTATGTACGGGCAAATGTGCCTTTGTGTGCCAGCTGGAGTTGGGAAATAAAAGTAGAGGTAGAGCTCTTTTAAACTAAAACTTTGAATACGTATACATCCCCATGATAATCTGCCATGTTCTGTATGTGTAATTGTAATATGCTACCCTATACTGTATCTTTAACTCACCTGGACAAGTAAAAACGAAATTCAGTAATATCATGCAGTGGATTATCTTCAAAATTATGATAAATTGTACAATGCTACTTCCTATGTCTTCCACGTACATACAGTACATGTATGATAAAGTACTCAGAGGGACTGTCTGACTCATGGCTAGTCACAGTGAGTAGGATTTAAGGTGCCACAGCCTAGTTTTCTCCCTCAGCTGCTAATATAAAGAGTGCCCAAAATAAACACTTCTGCACATTGTTTACTCATCCACCCTTTGAATGGTCTGAGGCTGACGCTTCTCTTCTTTCAAACTGTTTGTTTTTATGATGTGAAACAGGCCTTGAGGGACCAACAGAAGGTCCCTGTGTGGAGATACTGATCACAGCCAGAGGAGTTGGGAGAAAGAAAGAAGGGTTGTGTGGGTTGGTGAGACATGAAATAAAACATGTTATAAGGACCAATACTGTTTGCTGAGAGACTGAGGGAGTCGTAGATAGACTGTGATATTGTGTATGTCAGCATACAATGCAGCTTGGGAGATTTGGGTACATAATGACTACATAATGACTTATCTGAGGGGACACAATATGGCTATGCAGAAGCTTTTCTTTAACTGAGTAAAGGATCATCTACGCACCCACATTACTCTCTACAGTAAGTCCAAATGTTGAATTACCTTGACATCCATAAAGCAGTAGATGTGAAAAAGAGACTGGTATAATTTGAACCTGTGCATGCATGTTGCACATTAGTCTGGAGTATTATTTCCTCCTAGTCAGTACAGGGATTAGAATAGGCCAGACAATTACCTTGACTTGGGTCCATTTACTACTGCATTACTGAGAGAGGAAACTGGCCAGCTGACTGCTGTGGGAAGCGCCCTCAACTGACTCTAGAACTGACAATAGAGTTGATGTGGTGAAAAGAACAGAATATTTATGCACTTTGATGGCTCACTCCTCTTTCTCTTTGAAAACAGAACAAGGAGAGAAGAGAGATGGTGAATAGTAGAGCAAAGAAGAAAAAAAAATCTAAATGGGATGATGAGGAGAATGGAAAATCAGATAAGCCTGTCCCTTCAGTCAGGAATTTTGATGGGTTTTGTTTGTGTTATGAGGCACAGACAGTGTTTGACAGGGCTCAAGGAGATTTTCAGGGGACAGGCCACAGATGTGAGTATTGAGTGGGAGCCACAGGATTCAGGGCCAATGTGGTACAGATCAGGAATGTAGAAACCCATCAGAACCATCCTATTTTCCTTCTCTAACCCTATATTTATGTTCATCCAATTACATTCCAAAGATTTTCCTTGTGAATTGATTGGTGGCTGGCAGTGGTGGTTTCCAAGATGTAAACATGCACATACAGCATGTTTTTGCCATAACATCGTATTGAGTCTCACTGGGACTCTCTCATAAGACACAGACAGGTCTTTTAATCCATCATTTCTTCTAAATTCAGACCAAACCCTCAAATATACAGATTCCACTCTTAGTTTGTCACATCCCTCCCACTGTGGTAATGGATTTTTTTTTCTATCTATCTTTGTCACTAGTCCTTCCCTCCCATCATTCCCTTCCCTTCTTCGCTATTCTTCACACCATGATGCTCCATCATTGCATCCTTTCTCCCCTACGGACCAATCAGTGCTGGTTTCACCGTCTGACTCCCCTCAGTTACCACTCAGCTTGTCATTCCCCTCCTCTGACTCACACAATGAGAGAAACCTACTGGCCCAGCATTCTGAAACTGGCTGACCTCCCCCACCACACCATTCTCACATGTACGCATTCATTCTTTTTCACACATGCACACACCCACGGGGAGGTATGTGTACGTCAGACTGGGGCCTCAAGCCTGAAGAAGGGACCAAGAGGGGATGCCACACAATGCAAACCACTGTCCCTAAGAGTACTCTGCTGGAAAGCCAAGCTGAGAGGAGTGGGCTTCACACTGCGAGACAGAACACTTGGTGTTCCTCCCCTCAGGCAAGGCTGGAGTCAGCACAAGACAGAAGATTGGGATAAAGGAGGGGCAGGAGGTGGAGGAGTAGTTTGAAGTGCATCCCAGGCTTGGCATATCCCTAAGGGAAAAAGAGGGGGGCGTATAGAGTGGAGCCCCCCGCTGACAGAGCCGAGCGCTGGACAATCCATCTGCAAGCTAATCAGACTGATCTGGAGCACACAGGGACCCGCGCCTGTGACGCCGGCAAGTAACGCTAAAGCTAGAGCTTCTGCTGCTACAGATTGGCCTGATTTAAGCTACTCTAGCAGTGCTCTTATCAGGACCTGAAGTATTAAAGAGATTCTTACTGGGATGATCTTACTGCCCCCCCTACTGAGATCTAGGGCACCCTGAGCATCAAGCTCTGCTGCTACTGTATGGTTCTACCTTCAGAGAAGGCTTTGAATATGCAATAGGCTGTCGCAAAAGTTAACACATACTGAGGAGGAATTAAAGTTGGTTTTAGATGTTAATGTTAAAAGGAGTGGTTGAAAACAAAATTCTCAGTAGGATATTTTAAATGCATGCATGGGGCATAAAAGCATTTTTCAAAGAATCGGGATACGTTCTCTTGTAATTAATATTTTACTTCATAGTGTACTATAATTTTGATTGTAGTAGTGGGCAATTTTTTCTTTTTTTTAACTTATGAACATGTAACTGGGTACCTAGGGTGTGTTATCATTAAAAACCAAAATTATTCTTGCCTAAATGTTAAGATATTTAGACAATTGAAGTTGTACTGAGCATGACAGAAAATCAGAGTGTGAAGCGGAGGAAAAAAGAACAAAAGTGACAGAGAAGATAAGACCAGAAAGGAAGTGGTGTGATTGAAAGCAGAACAAAAATTAACCCAGGCTGCATGTGGAAACTGAACACCAACAAGGGGGATCTGTTCAAGAAGCTCCACTGGGGAGCTGTTGTGGAGATTGCTTGGGGAAAATTCAAGGCCTCAAGGTAGAGGCAGATGCTATACTTGATGGAGCGTTCACTAATTCACCAGAGAGCTATGTAGTATATCATGGGAGGGCGGAGAAAGCTCAAGGTGAAAGTAGGGTGTCATCCGTTGAGAACATCCAAAGCCTAAAGGTGTGGATGGCTACACTTGGGAAGCGTTCAAACTGTTAGACAGACAGCAATGCTGCATTGGGGTTCCTCTGTAGCTTTAAGGCACTTAATTCAAAGTTATAAAAAGGGAAAAATTGCAAAAGAAGCACATTCAATACACGTTTTAGCTGTGAAGGCTACACTATGCAGCTGCTAACCGATTAGGGAAGGAGTGTGGTCCTGAGCCCATTGCTAAGGCCAATTAACCAGGTCTATGTGAATAAATCAGCACTAAATGAATACATAACCACACCAATAATGCTTCAACGTCTGCTGTTGTAGGACAACAAACCATTAAGACACTCCCTAGTGGCAGCGAAGGAGGAGAGGTAAACAAACTTTTTGGGGTCTAACAGTGCTCTCCTTCTGTGTAACCGTGTGTCAGCAGGGACGGCAGGAAGGCTTAGCATATTGCTTTAACATCATATTAAGATAACTCTGATGCTGTGAGAGGCCTTATTGGATCTCCAGCGGATAACGGTAGGACAGTGTCGAAGCTTCGCAGCATCTGCCTGAGTAATTAGGACTGCAGGGGATGATAGCAGACAGAAAGACAGAACAACAGCAAGAAAGAGAGACAGAGAGAGGGAGATAACTAAGAGGAAGCTCATTGGCGCAGTGATGGAGACGTCAATGATGGAAACCCTGCAATGTGATTATTATGACCAGACTGAGAAGACAACTCGGGCTCTGGATACATGCTCATTTAAATGCTACTACATGTGCCAGTTTGATGACAGTAAGAAAGAGACAGAAGGAATGAGATAGAAAAAAGAAATCTCTACACTGTCGTTATGAAAATATAGTGGCTCATATGCATGGCCAGTGTATAAAGTATTGATGTCCCATACTATTATACTAAAATGGATAATGCATACATAGATATGCATATTACATGTGCTTGTCATACAAGAATGTAAGTGTGTGACAGTGTTAGGGTGTGTATGTCATGTCATGTACAATATACTCACTAGTGCAAGGTTCATTCGGCTGATCAGCATCTCCACGGTAGTAGCCATTGCGGCACACACAGATGGTGGCGGCCTCAGCTGTGGAGCGGCTGTTAGGAGGGCACTGTAGACACAGACCTGGACCCTGGGTCGACTTGAAAGTTCCCGGAGGGCAGGCTGCAAGATCAGAAAAACAATGTCAGACAATGAATGGAAAAAAATAAATAAATCCACAAGCAAATACATGACCTAGGCATCTGGGTCTGATTTCCTACGTACTACAAATAGTCCCACAGATAACCCTAATAACACCACTATTTTTCATTTTCACAATATTCTTCTTGTGTGGATTAAAATAATGATATATAATTTGCTAATTAGTGAGCTTTAGAGGTTCTGGGGAGGGTTGATTTTGTTACCTTTGGACAGAGCTAGGCTAGCTCGAAATTAGAATGGTATTAATCTTCTCATCTAGGTGCTGTTGGACAATTACTGAGCGTCTTTGATAAATTAATGGTAGTGTTTGCATTGTGGTGGTAACCATTGGCATTTGTTGGCCATTTTCAGCACATATTCTGCCATTTCAGCATGTTAAATCAACAGCTGAGGAAGTGTCTGACAGCAAAGTAGCAATTTTACTGGGTTCGCCGTTATTTTTCACCTCCACTGTTTCTTTTCTCCTTCCACAAGCAAAAGACCAAGCTGACAACACTGGTGTAAAGTAAAGAAATGAAAAGCAAAGAAAAACTTCTATAGTGCCAGTTGCAACATTAGGAATACAGCCTGCCGACTATATCTTCTCCCTGAGGCAGAGAACATACAGGCCTGTCAGTCGTTAGCTGGCAATCAGCTGTAGCAATTGCAGTGCGTTCAAGTATAAATTTTACAAATTTAACAGAAGACATGTGGCAACGTGAGGCAACGTCATTGGTGGTTTGTGGAGGTTGGCTTGATGTGTTTGACTCCTAAATTCTAAAGGCCACGGTGGAGGACAAAGATTATTGTGGCTGATATCACTGCGCCTAAGTCCAGGCAATAACCTAATCCATTTACCTTCATATCCCAAAAGAATACAAAGCTGTGGAGTTTCTGTGCTGTGTGGAAGGATTTACTGACTATAATAACCATGATAAATGTCTAATATTTTAGCAGGCTTACAGATGGGGGAGGAAACTGTGGTGCCGCTGCACTCCAGAGGGGGAGGGGTTATAAATTTAATGGGACAAGCATCTTACAGTTTCTCCAGCTGCGTCTATTTGCCTGAGTAAAAGATTGTAAAGGCTTGACTGCGGCTGAAAAATGTGATGTAGTTATATTCCTTTTCTCACAGAAACTGTCACAGCAGTTTTCGGGCAGTATGTAAAAGGGAAAAAGAAAGAATCTGCAGCCAAGATATATATCAAGAATGAAATGTTTCATGCAAGGTCTGCGCTAAATTACAAGACTTTATCAGGTAAACAAAATGATGAGCCATTGGTTAAGTGTTTCAGATAAAAGCAAAAGAAATCGGTTCAATCAATACTGAATTTGCTTACCACATAATGGTTCTATTGTATCTGACTAAGAGCCCACTATTCCAATATTTATGAAGAGCTTGGTAAATGGAGAGTTATTTAAAGCAATAATGACCAAGGAGTTGGTCACATTACTCCTTACTGCTGGGTCAAACAATGGAGAACATAGCACAGTAGCTACAGTGTGTGAGAAAAACCCTTTAGACCTTTGTGTCAACAGGCTTTTAAGATTTAATTAAAACATTTTATGCTTCATTAAAAATTCACTGAGAGGCTGGGTTTGGAAGCTGGAGTCTACTT
Organism: Morone saxatilis; assembly: GCF_004916995.1. Taxonomy (NCBI): domain Eukaryota; kingdom Metazoa; phylum Chordata; class Actinopteri; family Moronidae; genus Morone; species Morone saxatilis. The sequence continues at coordinate 13,426,207 of NW_023339796.1, read as the reverse complement.
TATTTCACTGTAAAAAGGGCAGGTTCCTGTTTTTATGAGTCTTCCATTCATACCATTCAGCCTGCCTCTCTGATGGGCTATTAGTGGAGGATAGAGAGATAAAGAAAGAAAGCAGGTGAAGGAGAAACAGGAGGCATCATGAACACACACAACTCAAGCTGCTCTCCCATCTCCTCCTGGAGGAGGCTGACAGACTCACCAGAGGCTAACTGACTGACCTCATGTCTGGTCACACAACACTGTCCACACACAGCCAGACCATCACACAATCTCTCTCTCACACACACACACAACCAGACTACAACAACCACAAACAGCTTATAAAACAACCCTAGGAGCTGTAAGGCAGATTGCAGCTGTGATGCACAAGGACATCCCAGTGAGCAAAACACATTGCTATGCTGTGGATGCTCCAGAGTTGTCTTGAAACTAAAGATGCATGTATGGAGGAATATAAAGAGTTGTATAGGGTTGCAAGAGTACAGTAAAGGTAATGAAGTTTCTATAGGGGAGTGTGAGCTTCTACTTCAGCGTGTGGTAGTGGAGGTTTGCCACCTCTCTTGACTTGTAATACACAGATGTCATGTGTGAGAATATCAACCTCCCTCCAATACAAGAACATTGAGACTCTTAAAAATCCTCCCTGGCCATATGGGGAAGCACAAACCAGCTGCAGAGCCATTTTATAAAGCAATAACTTCCAAAGATATCAGAGATTACAAGACGATAAAGCACGGATCAAAAATTCATTTTCAGCAAGAGAGGGGGAGAGAACTTATGTGTCATCATCTTTGCTGTATAAAATTCATACATCAGGGTGAGCAAAGAACCACACGCATGCACATGGCCATCTCACACACACACACACGCAAGCTTCAAATCTATTGCCCTGACTCTTATGAAAAGGGATCACAATAAGTTGTTCAGTGTGTGTTTAATGGGGTGTGAGCAGAATATGTGCGTCAGGTTCTGCCTTCGGGTTGTGTGTTTACAGATAGAGAGTAGCTAGCATGGACACTCATAAATGGGCAAAAGTGAAGAGAGGAGCAGGGGAGGCTGTGCTGAATCAGCCGTCTGCAATAGCTGTGCAGCAAAAGTGCCTCGAGGCAAACTTGTGAGCCCAAGAATGTATATATACACACACTCTTATACTCATGTACACACTCACTCAAATAAACACACACACCCTGAGAAACACTCCTGTATTGGCATCAATGCTATCCTTACCTCCAGAATACATTTCCTGAACTGATTTACAGAGTAACACATGTAACCACTGCTGACCCCATTAAATGAAATGGTGCAGACATATTTTCCGCCACTTGACTAGCATATGTTCTAGAGAACCTGAGATAATTTAATGCCTCTCCTTGGACAACTGAAGACGCTGCAATCAGCATTACAGGAGGGAAGATAAGTGACAGCCAGGCAAAAACAAACAGGCAGCAACACTTCACACCCAGCACGGGATGAATGTCCGTCTAGATTATAACTCCTACCTTGGAGCTGAGGCTCTTTCGCTAATTGACACATAATATGTGCATGAATACTAGCATTAAACTCATTAATTAGCTGCTCACTGATCTGCCTCAGAGAGAGGGAGGAAGAAACCAATATGGGTGAAGACAGAGAAAGAGAGAATGAGAAAGTGATTTGAACAATGTTATCAAACCCTCAGAGGTCTCGTTCTAAGGGCGGGCAGCAGTGGGCTGCATAGCGTTATGCTTCATGAATTTTGGAGCTGAGCCCAAAGTCTTTTCTCCTGATTTGTGAATATTTAGATTGGAGGAGGCCAGGAGTTCCTGTCCCGCAGAAAGAAAAAGCACATAGACCCATCACTCATCAAATGTGTTGGTTTTCGGGGGACAGGAGGGGATAGAACATTAGATCAACAAGCAATTAGTCTCCCCAGTGGGAGAATAACCCACAACTGAACTGACTCCATGCAAAAAACAAAACATTCCTCCCTTTCAAGTGGTCTCTACAGGATTCTCTCTGCATTGTTCTCCCCTTCTCTCCTTCTCACTTCTTCTCTGCCCTCACATCTTTTTTGTCTGTCCCACCGGTAATGAATTGCTCTTTCCCTTCTCCCACCTTTCTTCCCCTTGTTGCTTTCTTGCCTTGATTGACAGGTTTGAATCCTTGTTAAGGTTGGCTGTCTTTCTCTCTTTCTCCCGTTCTGTCTCCAGCTCACTCTGCAGTGGGTTGACAGAGGTATGGCAGCTGTGGATCACTGCTCGCTACTCATCACAGTCTAACTGTGATGACCTCATGTCACAGCAAGCCTGACCGGGAGAGACAAGATGATGATCTCTTCACTGTCAGTCATCTTCCCAGCAGGTACTCTCCCTCTTTTACTGATAATGACAACAATCTTAATCTGGATGTAGCTCAAAGACAAGCATGTAGACCAACTTTGTATACACACACATTTCCAAATCCCAAGTTAATTTGGAGAAAAGTTTGATCTTCTCTCTGCTCAACAGTGATGTATTGATTGGCCAGGACAAGTGCCACATGAGGAGATTAGCAATATGAGGTAGTCTCTGTGAGCAAGCTTTAACAATGGCTGATGTGCAGAGCGGGGAGTTAGTGCTCAGAAGTTATAGACAAAACAATGTGTATGTTGAGCGTATGATATAGTGCACATTGCAGGCAATACATCATACATGGAAGCACACTGGCACAGTGTCACATATGGTGCAAGAGTTTAGAACGTGCAGTTGCAGGATGTATATAGTCCATCAAAATCTTAGGTAATTGGAGACATGGAATTTATGGAGGCAGTGTAGTAAGAATTACACTAGCTTGTTATGCCAGCATTACCAGGTGTGTGTGTGTGATAAAATGGAAATATACAGTTACGGGTTGCAGCAAGCCGATGCAAAGGATTAGATGGGTTTGGAAATGGCTTGCCTATACTCAAACCCAATCAATGTTATAGTACACTAAGTCCTCCCTTGGCTTTTGCTTTGGCATCAAGTATGTATGAGCTTTCAACCACCAGAAATGGCTTGGCAGCAAGTTGTCGAAAGATACAGTCAAACATATATGCAGCATTTGATGTGGATAGGTACAATTTCTCCAGCACTCCAATATTAACTGCTAGCACCCAAGTTAAGCACATTTAAGTTATGACTCATGTGAAGACATTTTCTTTTTATAAAACACTTGCCTAAAGAAAGCCACGTATTTTTCCCCCAAAATATATACACAGTCTTCTGGAACAAAAAAACTTCAAGAATACATTCAAAAACAGTTTCAGCTTAAAAATACTCACTCTGCTTGTCTGAGGTTTTGTGCAGATTGGGTGTGTGACCCACGGAAGGGCGCAAGTTGTGAGTTAGTCTCAATGACCAATAAGTACAACTCTTGGCCCCCCAATCCACCCTTAACCCTGGCCCTCATCCATCACATGAGATGGATCACAGTCTTAACAGGCTTTGGAGTCATGCATACACCCCCAGACTCACAAACACTCATACAGACAGGCTTATGATCAGGTCAAGACCCCAGTTGACCCTTATTTCACTATTCTGTTGCTCAGTCACTCAGAAAGACAGCTCTCTACCACTCAAACCACAAGAGGCTGCTAACATGCTAAGTGCACGCATGTATAGATTTGCTTATGTGATAAATGAGAGAAAATCCGTTGAGTGTTGAAACAAACATGTTTGCTTGACAGAGCGGACACAGAACGTGGCAGGACAGCCAACATCTTAAAACAAAAAGGCAATCAGTGCAGCAGCCTATTGGTATTCAGTCTTACTCTTCTGTCATTGTTCATTTTCCAGCCACAATCTACGTAATGAGCTGCTTTTCCAACCCAGGTGTTCCATTTCTCCACAAGGTCATTGAAAAACACAATACAATTATTTGAGACAAAGCATGGCTCGAAACAAAGCCTTGTCAGAATCATCAGAAAATGCCCGCAGGATATTAAAAGTCGGGGTAAACTGCCTTTTAGGGTTATGATTTATTCATTCACAGAAACTGATTCAAGAACAATTTTGCATATTTCTCATAAACTGCCAACACGTGTCAACAGGGACTCATGAAAAACATTTCGGTCCAAGATCTGGGTTGAAAATGTATGCGACTTCTCACAATTGCGGTCATTTCTTCCCTACTTGAAGGCATCCACGGTTCACAGTGGTGACATCACTAGGCGAGTCTGGTCAACGTTAGTCTTCACTACTCCTTGTCATCACCTTCTAATCTCGCAGAAAGAGAGAATGTGAGGCGGGATAAAAGAGGGCCCGGGAGCTTTTCTCAGGAATAAAGGGATAGGTTGAAAGAGTGCAGGCTTGGAGCATACCTCGTCTGCTTTTGTTAAGAGCTGCGGTGCTGAAGAGTTCCTCCCACAGAACACTCCCCCCGATCATTAATCATCTGTCCATTCTGGCCCTGTCAGAGCCTCTCTTCCAAGCTGAAACACGCACCTACACCCACACCCACACCCACACCCACAACCACCCACATATACACAAACTCACACACATACAACACCTCTAAACTTTCTGCTGCCTTAGTCCTCTTCACCAAACACCACTCATCTTGACATACCTGTCCTCTCAACTAGCTAATACAGCAATGTCTGACGCTGCAGAAACCCCAGTGAACAATACTTAAACCCCCTTGAGAAAGCTGATATATCCTCCAATTAGGCTACCTTTGAAACTCCACACACTGCTATACTGCTGTGTAGTCTTCAGAAGAGAAAGGCATTAAAGAACACGTAAGAAGGAGAAAAGGGAGAAGAAATTAAAAAAAAATGTTTCCTATGATCAATTTCTGACACCCATTAATGTGCTAATATTTGGTAAATAATATCAGCTCGGCACCGTACACTTCCATGTGAGTATGTTTGTAGAAAGAAAATCATGTCTGATTAGATTCAATAGAGGGCAGTGCAGCAGTGGAATAGCTAGAATATGAGTGTCCAGCTAGAGAAAAATAAATAGGCCTGTGTGTGATATCTCCAAAATAATCTGTTTGCTTCACATAAGGATGTGAAATCCAACAGTCTGACTGCTAATGCTAATGAACAGAGCAGGTGTCTGCTAGACAATGAATGTAGGAAGACACATTCTGTTAAAATTAAGGTGTGTGTGTGTGCGTGCATGTGTGAGTGTGTGTGAGCCTTAACAAACCAGCGCACAATTTAGCAGACAGCCCACGCCCCTGGGCAGGCTGTTACCATGGTAACCTCACAGCCAGTATTTTTTTGGCCCACACTTTCCCTTTGAACAGCCGGCCAATGACAGACCAGCCGACTGGGAAATCTGGCTTACTGAAAGCGCATGCATGAGTTGTGTGTCTGCATGTCCATGTAAGGCTGTGTATGGACGTGCGTGCATTATATGAGCATGATACAGATCAGGAGAGCTATATAATCTCTCAGCTCCACACAGACTCATCATAACCGAGTGTTGCGTTGGCAGTTGGCTGCTCTGTATCGCGCATGGCACATTGGCTCAGGTCAATTTTTATTTCCAGGAAGATGCAGCTATGTGCCAAGGCACTGAGCGTATCTTTTAGATAGAGGAGTGGTCAAAGAGGAGCAGGGGAAAGAGATAGAGAAGATGAGGAGGCATTGGTATTCCAGGAAACTCCACTGTGCCAATCCATCCCTGGCTGGCAAGGTAGTAGAGAAAACTGCCCTCCGAAACATATCGCTGCTCAGCAGGCAGTAACATGTGCTTGCACTACAATCTACACTGTAATCAGAACCTAACAGGGGACTGACCAGGCTCATTGCCCACTGCCAACTAACAGAGACAAAAAGGGGGAGAGGCAAGACAGAGAGAGATGGAGAGTTACTTGATGAGGGGTGAAATCAGTCAAGGGAAGTCATGTGAGCAAGGAGCATTTTATTGTCAGTGTTTGATTGCAGTATGATTGTAATACTGATTTGATCAATCTAACTCCACTCAGATAGCAAACTCAAATCACAAAAGCCTCATACATTACCAATTTAGACACATTAATGTGATGGCGTAAGTATATTCACAAACTTTACTGTCAAATTAAATCCCTGTTTGTCAACACTTTCACAGAACATGGCTCTTCAGCTATCTGGAGTTTACAATCAGGGATCCGTTGTTGTGTCCTGTGCCGAATTGTCTGTGGATCATGACTTGCAAAGAAGGATGATCAGAATGAGGCAATGAAATCAGCAGTTACAGGCCCCGTCAATTACCTTGCGATTCTGTCGCACGGTGAATAAAGTATATGTTCCAAGATAAATAGCTTTCTCTTTCTTACCACTCCAAGTTGTGAGAGACCATTAGCTTCCTCTGTCTCAGCACTTGTCTCTTTTAAAAAGGATCTAGCTCATTAACTTCATGGCTAGATCAATTAATCTATAGCAGTTAGCCAAAGATGCCCACTCTTGCTCTTTTTGCTCCTTTGCTGTTACACTGCTCAACACTGTCTATTACATTTATGGCCAAACCTTTTTTTCACCGCTCATAGTTCTGTCATGAGCAAAGCTCCACCTGATGAGAAACTGTAGATTGTAAACGATAAATCATTATGCTGGGAACGAATTCTCATATAGGAATGTACCTTTGCCTTCTGTACAGAATTAGAAACGGGAAAAAATACAGAAACACAAAGAAGTGATCAAATCAAGTTGGACTTTTATCAGCCAATCCAATCATTTGGCAACACAGGGACCCTTTACCCGTGTAGCTTTGCCTGATACATAATGCATATGCTCTGGTGCCAAATTAGATTTTTAGTTTTTGTTATTTCTTCACACAGTGTGTAATTGAAAATGAAAGTGGACGTGAACAAAGATTCAGGCGGCAGTGTCAAAGCTATGAGTTTACAGCCATAGATGTACCTGGTAGTGATACAGCACTGCAAGATGCACAGCACATATGGTTCAGAGCAGCCACAATAATGTGTGGCAGTCATTATAGAAAACAACAAAGGAAAAGTATAGATGGTTCAGGTAAGTGTTGTGAAAAGACATCTCTTCATGTAAATTAGATTTTTGCTATTTATGATCAAAGAGAACAATCAGCTTCGTGATAGGCTATGTTGTTGTTTTTATATAATTTAAATTTAATTGTTTTATTTGATTTTAAAAAACCTTGTTCCACTAATAATATAAACAAAGCGCTGGTAAATATAATTAAGTAGCTGCGAGTAGCAGTTGACTACAAAACAAATGATATATGTTGCTGTTAATGAATGTAAAGAAAATTATCAGTTAACTGTAATTTTAGATGCATTTTGCATTTGTATGTACAATATCTCTGTAGAGCTCAGGCTTACAGCAAAGTCGCTCAGCATTAAAGCAATGTGCCTGTGATATTGATTGAATATAAAATGCCCTTTTCATGCAACAATGTAATAGGAGTCACTCTCTGGTGTGGTAATAGAGTAACAATGATTTTGACAGTTTCGCTACCTCAGTCAGTAAGATCTGTCCCATTAATTGATTTGTTTACTAAATGCTTGTTTTGATCCCATGAACTGTAATCAAGGGAGAAAAACATTTAATTCATTCATCTTGTATGTATATGTTTAAAATATGTCCTTAAATGTATATTTGTCCCAGTTGTCCTATTTTGCATTCCAAAAGCAGTGAAGTCTAAACAGTGATAGCTGCACAGTACCTGCTGGTATCTACAAATCTGTCGCCATTACATCACCCAAACAATGAGTCAGGTGAGTTGGTATGAAGCCTGTGTGTTTATGCTGCAGCAAGACTGCAGTAAGATTGTGTTTTAGGATACATGGGAAGATAATACTCTAAGGAGGAGCTAACATTACTTGAATTACATACATATTACACAAATGGTGAAATATTTTTCATAAGGAAATACCACAAACTGTTATAGCAGTTTGCTTGTAATTAATTATCATAAGCCCAGTAATCTATTTATTCATGAAAGCATCAGCAAAGGGCCTTAAAACAGCTGTGAGATCTTTGACGTTTGAATATTCCCCCACCCAGCGTTAATACAATATTAAAATCAAGTTGTAAACTGTTATATACATATCTATATACCACTTTAATTATTTTAACTAGATGAAATGATAATGTCAAGCACAGAGCACTTGGAAAAGAGCTTAAAAACTTTAAAGAATTTAAACTAGATTTCTTTATTTTATTTAAATGTAAACATTTACATTTTAATTAAACAAAAGAGATGAAAAAGAAAAATGTGAGGCTAAAACACTGGTAACTACGCAATCCTTATCTAGCTGAAAAGCCCTTATCTTAAAAACATATAATTCCTTACCAGCCCATTTAAAGTTAAAGTGCTTTGAGAATTGTTCTAGCAAAGCTTAACAATAGCTTCAAATACCCATGTATCCTAAAATACCCAGCCCCTTGGCTCAGGGTTGAGGCCCTGCTAATGAGTGTAGAGGCCTGTACAGGGGGATGAGTAATTATGCACATTTGAAGGTAGCAGAGGAGTAGAATGATAAAACAACTGGAAAACGAAGGTCCCTTCACTGTTTACCATTCCCTAATTTGATTCCTAATTGAGCGTACATAACACAATGTTTACACCAAAATATTCTGGCAAAGACAAGCACCCATGGCAAAATCACACAGCTGAACACGGCTTGCTCTTCCCTCTGATGATCTCAGGGAGTGTAATCACAGGAGGCCATTTCCATCCCCAAAACCATTTCAACATAGTCCGAGTGCAGCGACATGTCTCTGACCTATAACCCACTAGTAAGCATCCTCACACTGTCATGCTGATGCTGACATTTTTACACGTGGCAAAGAGGCTGTCACAGACACAGTAGGAGGCCAGAGGTTAGCGGCAGAGTGGATTTGGAAGTGGATGACAAGAAAGGAAAGGGGAGGAAAAACACGAGTCTGGCTTTTTGAAATTCAATGGTGAGCTTAGAGCTGACTATTGGGCCGTAGACCGCATCACTGATGACAGGACAAGATAGGTGAGGTTGAATAACGGATGAAAGGATGGGTTGCGAGAGTAACACAGTGATGGAGAGGTCATTAGGAGCAGCACTGCACCCTGGGATGGTGATGACATCAACTATCACAAAAACAGCTACAGCAAAAATACAATTGTGCATTCACCAGCGAGATGTTTCCCCAGCTGTACTAGCATATCCACTGTTCATCACCCCTGCTGCTATTATGCCTAATGGGAAATAATGATAAAATGCTCTGCATCAAAAGAGAAGACACAAATTATGTGTGAAGCGTGGGAGAGGAAAAGTGACCGGGATCAGGGAAATAGAGTGTGAGAAAGGGAGACACAGAGAAGTGGGAAAGTGAGAGCAAAACAAAGTGAGAAAGCACTCAGGAGTGCATCTTGTCACTCAAATTGTTGGTGGCATAGTCCCACAATATGTGCGTTGTGCAAAGCATCCATTTCTCATTGCATACTAAGTGACGGCGAAGCTATTATTTCTAAAGCTGACAATAGGCAACAGGGAATAAAAAAGACTAGATAATAAATGCTGTTTAAAAGGACTAAGCAACTGCCCTGCCCAATGTAGTCAGCTCCATTCACAGTTCAGAATGGGTGTGCTTTCATACATACAAAAACGACTATTCTGTTGACATCAGGCCCAGGCATGACCAGTAAAACTCAATGGATGAATGACGTGCTTGGAAATATATTCTGCTAAAAAGACAAACGGATGTGTTCATCAAACATTCTGTTGCATAGCGTGAATGAGCAGAGGTTGACCCCATTCTCTGGCATGCAATGCACCTGCAGCCATGAAATCCTCCAAAGGTATCCGGGCCCAGAGCACATCAATATTCATGTCATATTTACATCTGCATGACCTCCACACAACCTTATCAGAAAGCTGTATTCCCTTCCAAACAAACAGACGCGTACTATCACACAGACGCGGTGTGTGTGAACTGTAGCCCACACCCCACCTGTCCAAATCTGGACAGCGCTGACCTTTATCAAGCAGCCTTAGTCAATACACACTGAGGTATGAAAGTGGCAAACATATGCCCATTGCGTGTTACTGCATGTGTGTTTTGTGTGTGTGTGCCTAAAAGGGAGTGTGGGACACGTGGGACATCCTTACACCACTTGAACATCTTCACGCACTGTTGCATTGATGGAGACCGGAAGTCATTCCTTCAGATCGAGAGTGGAGATTGGACATCAGTAAAGAGTAGAAGGTGGAAGAAACGTTTAGCATTGGTTCATACTGATGGTTTGTGGTAACTATAATCCTATAAATTATATAAATATCATATAAATGAGCACAAATAAATCTATATTACCAGCCAATACTGAGGACTAAAAAGGGGGCATGTACTGAACTGACAAACCCAATCTCATAAAACCGTAAGTAAGTATTCGTGTGCGTGTGTAGCTTGCTTTGAAGTGTGTATGACATCCTCATTAGGTCTTTGTGACATTGTGGATTTCATGAAAGACATCTGCACTTTGTCCAGCAGAGAATTACAGGGGAAATACAGCACAATCAACTGGGAAACTGGATTAACTGTATAAATGGCAGAAAGCCATTAACATGCTGTGTGTGACAACAAATGTGACAAAATTACTTATCTCATAGTGGATAGGATTTCAGGTTCAGTTTCATACGTTTTAACTTTATAGCTTTAGTGGCAACAATCCTATTTCCCCCTCAGACTTCTACTATTGCCATAGTAATACAAATTTAAGCATACAAAATAAAACAAGTGTAAGCTGGGACATTGGTACATTGGCATTACTATTCATTTAGCTATCTTAACCACACAAGTAAAGGTGCATGTTATATACACACATGCCGTACAGTTGCTATACAGACAGCAGTCTCAAGACAAATGTTGAATGCTGCATTTACTGATGCAATGCTACTCTATGCAATGACCCAGGGACCCATACAGTATGCGCCACAACCCTGTACATTCATAGCAGCAAATTGCACTAATAAATACACTCACGGATGTATGCACATGTCAGTGCATAACTGCATAAACAGGGTCAAATAAATATGATATGTAGTGACATCATATATGCACGAATACACATCCATGCAAAGCATAGAAGAGAATAGTCAGACACATCTTTGTAGATGTCATGCGTGTTCTCACATGTCAACAGTCATGCACACATTCTTGTTGTCATCAAGTATTCATATATTTTGCATGCAAATGTTATACAAGGGCCCATCTAAACTCCGCATGCACCAATACATGGGGTGTACACATCTAGGCTGGCACGTGGTTAGTAGGAAACCCTTGGGTGCGCACAAATGCACAGGCCAACATAACAGACGCACATACAACTTCCAAAACACACCTTCCCTGGGTAGGACATATTGGATTAGGAGTGATTTTTTTTTTCTTGGCTCCCTCTCAGAGGTGCTAGATTAAATGCCATTCCCACTTTACTACAGATGGCTCGAAAATAAATCATACTATCCATATACACACACATGAAGAAATTTGCACACACACACCCAGACACATGCACACACACGCACACACAACACAACCACCACACACAAACACAACACACACAAACACACATAAATATAGAGAAACACTCACACAGGGAGATATATAACATGTTGGCACACCCAAACACTAAAGCACCTGTACGGTCCAGCGCGTCTGCTCTTTGTATTTCAATCACTGAATCAATGGTTCTAAATTGATTGTAGCTGAGCAGGGGCCAGAGATGTTCCCCCTGGCTCGCTGCCCTGGCCCTCTATTGATTAGATCTGAGAGAGCCAATTGCTTTCACACTGGATTAAGGTGTTCCGGAGCAGTGAGCAGAGAGAGAGAAACAGAGGGAGAGAGAGATAGAGTCAGAGAGAAAGGGAGGGATAGAGAGAATAGCCTGAGCAGCTTGAGAGACACACCAACAGAGGACTAAGATCAGGCCAACAACATTACTAATTATTTAACAACCCCTTTTTGTATGGGGAAGACCATGTACAAACACTACTATATGGTGCATCATACACAAACACACACACACACACACACACACACACACATACTATGTAGAGACACATTGTAAGGGCTTACAGTTCTTTTGAGTTAGACGCACATGCCATAGATATGTAAACCAGTTTACACATAAAGACTCTTTCTATAACAATGATACAGACACATGCCTTGCGTGGCACACACATATATACACACACACCTCTACGTTGCAATCCTTCAGATCAGAAGGTACTAACGCAGATCAAGGGTGTAATCTCATTTGACCCTGGAGCTAAGTAGCCCAGGGCAACAGCATTACACTTCAAAGCTTCACTCTGAGTTTGTTACACATTCCAGCTCCAAAGTCTTAGGCACTGTAACCTAGAGGAATAAAACCAAACTTTACTATCAGCCGGCATCACAGAATCTGTTCTGACCTGGATCAAATGATAAATACACTGCAAGAGGTGGATGAATCTTGTTTTTTTTTTGATAACTCTTCTGCTCTTCTCCTATAGCTGTCTCCCAAGTCTGTATTCATCTTCCTCTTCAGCTCATTTATATTCCACTGGGGGCAGTGTTAAGCAAGACATCCACGCAACACCCCATCACTCTTCCTCTCCATACAACAATTAGCTCCCTCCTGGTAGGGGGTTCTGTATGGAAGAATGGGAAGGGAGGGACAGGGCTAAGAGGGCCCCAGCTTGAGCCAAAGGCAAGCCCTTTTTTCTGGCCGAGGTCCCATTCTCAAATAATTTCCACAATGGGGAAGCTTCCAATCCAGATTAAGCGCTTATGAAAATGAAGAACTGTGTGCTCTGAGACGGGCCGGCACAGGCGATGCAGACTAAGGTCACGAGAGCCAGAAAAAAGGCCCCTCACTCCAAGTGCTCGCAGAGGCCTTTCTCAGGCAGTAGCAACCCTATTCATAAGGCATTAGGAGTGTAAAAGCCTCACATTGACTGTGCAAGTCAGGCAAGCTCAGTATACATTTGGTTAATACCTCTATTGTCGCACTCCCTCTATGACTGCTCTCCTAGCAGAACACGAGAGAAGGAGGACTGTGGTAGAGAGGGATATAAAGAGGCAGAAAGATGAGATAGAGAGAGGAAACAAGGGAGGGAGGAAACGGGATTTGCGGGCCCATTCATGCCGTGATGGGTGTGAAGCACACCCAGACACGCCTGTACGCACTGCGCACATCCGCGTATGTGCACGTACACATGCACACACAAAAAAAGTCCTTCTAAAAAGGCAGCTGGGAGTCCTGTTTGTGGGAGTATGACATGACACTTGGCTGACACCATAAACTTGGCGAGAGTTAAGAAACTCAACAGACCTGCAAAGCCAAAACACATAATGATAGGCCAACCACAGTAGCCAGTAATATAAAGGTCAGTTTATAGGGGAGTAAGAGAGAAAGATAGGTAGGGGGAACAAGAGAGAAGGAGAGAGAAGCAGAGATATTGTGAAATTGACTGAGTGTATGAGCATGTGTGCCTTTGTGTCCCTATCACTCTGTGTTTGGTTCATTCCCCAAAGGGTCTTATTATGCTTCGCACTGGCTCCAACACAAAGGCAGTGTCTCTGTATCTCAGCCTATCCAGCTCCCCCAGAGAACATTCTAGACACAGCAAATCCATTTGTTTGTCAGCTTCTGCCTCTATTCGGACTTGGACTAATCAGATATCATTCTCTTTGAGAAGCATACCACTGTGCAGTCTGGCCTAGCACTACAGTAATACTGGCCCGGCACTAAGATAACATCTCTGCTCTTTCAGACGATTTTTTGTATTTGTTAGCACTGTGTATAGACATGACAAAACAGTGTTAGAGGGTTATCTATAAAGGTGTCTCCTTCCATATTAGTCACCAATTACAGATGAGCCTTGTGGTGGGTGAATTACTTCCTGTTGAAGGGGTGTTGTCCAAGGTGTCTTGAATTGGTTGAGGATTATTAGGACATTATTGTTAACTGCAAAATGTGCCTTGGGGATAACTGCCAATCAGCTTCAAGGAACATAACATCCTGTTTTTAAAAGCATCTAATCCAAGCAACACAGGTGGAAACCAAGGGCAGATTGCTCGATTGTGCAAAAATCAATTGCTTTTAAAAGGGTACTCCACCGATTTTTCATTACATTCCCATAGCACTTTCAGACTTACAATTGACAGTTCTTTAAAAATGATCAAAATCTATGCAGCATAACCAGCGCCAACATTACCAACAACTCGATCGCCGAGTCAACATTTCTAGAATTCTGTGGGACATATGCTATGCTAGTAACACCTAATATAGGCTCAAGCCACTAACCTCAAGGAGAGGAGGTATGGTAAACTAAATGTTTTTATACCTTCACACCCCCAGATTTATTTTCATCTTTTATTTTTATTTGTAGTCTTTAGCCCACACCAATTCATCAGATTTTGCAAAGCTCCCTCTGAAGTCACCAAAGGCTTTATACAACTTTCCACAAATACAACACAGCAAATTTACCACACCCCAAAACGGACTTTGATGTGTTCAAAATATAAGAGAGACATTTATGAAGGAAGAGGACACTGGTGACACACCTATATCTAATAGAATAATGCATATCCATTAGTTTGTGAGGCACTAAATAGCCTAAATTCCATTGACAATGATTCTAATCTGTGTCTGTAAAAAATGTTTAGTCTCCTCCAAAGCAGAGGAGAACAAGCACATGCAGTGTACCAGAGATAAGGGCTATCGCTATAATAGGTAGCACAATGTTTTAGTCAGTCATCAGATTTCATGTATTGTTTGAATTGGGTTTCAAGTTATTCAAGTGACTGCAACAATGTGTGCAAAGGTTACATCTTTGAGCACAGAGCACATTGAAGTCTAAACAAGTCTGTTGATGCTGCTGATTTAATTAGTCAGGCCTGAAATTTGTTTTTTGATTTGAAAGTTTTGATTGCTTAGAATGCAAATTTGAAACAGATGTACAAAATAACAGTGTCATTTTTTGATCTCATCTTCCTTTTTTTGATTTTACACTGTCTCTGTGAACTATGGCACTTAAAAAATGCAATCAGTCCAATACCTCCTAACAAGACATACCGTCCACTGCAACACGTAGGCAGCACTCAACCTGTTGACACAGACTGTGTTCCGACTCATCACGCATTGAAAGCATGATGGGTGTGTGATGGGTTTTCATTACAAAATGCAGCCAAAAGGAGACTGAGAGGTTAGCAGGCTTGATTGGACTATATAAAACCACACATGCTTTGAAGATTTCATTAAAGTCGAGTTGCCCCAACTGATGAGGATATGCTAAGCTCTAACCTCATCTAAACTGCACACACACACACATACATAGAAATACAGATCTGACTACAAGTCTGGCTATGCTAATTCTGGTCTGGGAGAAAAGCTGCAGCCCCCCAGCCAGTGTGGGAACTCAGTAAACAAATGGAGCACAAAGCACAAAGTGCTCAAAGAGAGGATTACGAAGTCGCCCTCTTTCTCCTTTTTTCACATTGCCTCCCCAACACACGCACACACATATAGATAGACACACACTCCTCCTTGCATCTTGCTTTCAAGATTCAATATTCACACAATGTCTTCTCCAGTGGGCGTTTTCGGAAGACAGCCATAGCAGGGGGCCCTTGGCATGAGGAGTGACAACAAAGCCAAGATCAATAATTTGTCACAGAGATGTGTCTGCCAGATTGAGCTTCATAGGCTCTTCCTGTCTGTCAGTCTGAAAAGAGACGTTTCCTCTGGTTTCTGCAGAACCACATGCCTTGACCCTAAACAGTGCACGCTGTGTTTACTGTCAACGAAAACATGCAATTAAACGCGCACAATGACATAGTGCAATGTGGATTATGGGAGTTGTCTAATTACTGGATAATTGCATATGGTAAAGGTTTTGAGGTTGTGTTTGATATGACCTGCCCAGTTATAGGGAGCCAAGCTGGTCTAGGATAATGCATAGTGTCATAACATAGATTACACAGACATAATTATTCACGTATGTTCAATCAGAGATACTTAGGGAGCACTTAAAGTGGAACTGTAATGCTGTTTGCTTCAAGTGTGCAGGAATTAAGGCAAACACGATTAAGTTATGAAATTGGACATGCAAAGTTCATCTTGAGGTGATGGAAATTGTGTGTGTGTGTACATGTGTTCATGTTTGTGTGTGTGGATTTGTGCATTTGCGTGCAGGCTTCCCACAAAAGAGAGCAAACATCTTACAAGCTTTGACCTAAAGTCCAAAGATTTTGAGCTTTGAATTGATTTCAAGCACCCATGCGGATTGACAGAATCAACCCAAAGCATGGAGAGATGGATTTTTAGCTTACAGGATTTGCTTTGCAAAAACTCAATCTCACAATGCTGACTGTATGCCGGGCAGGTTTAATCAGTCCATCTACGGCAACTGTAATCTATATGCTCTCTCAACTACCGTTATAAGCACAAGCTTTGAGACCCCTGGAAACAGCCTGAGAAAACAAATTCACACTCTTGAAGCGTTAAATTATGTACTGACTAAAAGGTCCATTTATCAAACAAATTACAAACCACGTATTTTCTCTTCTTACAGCTAGACAGATAGTTTGGGTTTCATTTGCCAAGGCTTTGATCAGTCTGAAATTTCTGCTGCCACCTCAATACAAAAGAACGGGATTTTTGTTTGTGGTCTTTAAAAATCAATTTCATTATTACTCAATAAAAATTACTTTCAACAGCTTTCATTTTCAAAAAATAGAATCTATGAGGGACTGGAAGATGGAACAATTCCAAAGAAGGATATCTCAAAACTGGTCAAACAAAACCAAAATGATTTGCAAGTCTAAATGACTAGATACCACTGGAGGTAGTTGAGGAAATATGCTTTTTTATAAATGGGGAGAACCGACGCTTTAATCTGCTCCAGTAATAGAAAATGTGGACCTTGTTCCAGCCTGATAGGCCACCACATTTTTCTTTGTTGCTTTGTAAACTACTTCTCACTGCATGTGGAATAAACAGAGGTATATTGGCCTTACTATAATTGCAATTCAATTCTAATTAGATCGTCAGTCTGCAAGTTCCACAACATAACCTTGACTAATCCACATCCATCATCCTGCTGCTGATAACCCCCAGGAAGGGATGAGACAATTTCCTAGAATTGAAATGTGTCCCTCTGCCGTCAAACCAAACAGACTTGGCTGTGTTATTAGCGGAACAGTGAATATTGATGGACAGTGATGAGGGAGAAGGAGAATCAACAAATGGGGGCAATGGAGAGAGGGTAGTGTTTGTACTCTTTCAACAATGTGTGTGTGTGAGGGGGGTGTCTGTGGAGAGGCTCAACACATCTCCTCATTATCTACTGGAGCTTACTCCAGAGGGGGGAAAGCAGAGAAAAAAGGAAGGGGTGAAGAGAACAGAAAAGTACATGGAGAGAGAAGACAGTTTTGTATGTTCTGTTTCTCTTGACATTTAAGTTTTGGTCCCTCGTGAGACAGAAACAGACAGTTTTCCACAGCACTATTGATGATGTCTTTATTTTGTTCTTAAATGTGCAATCATAACTTAAAAGCATAAGGTGAGGGATTTGATTGATTGGGGTCACAGTTGGAGTGAGGGGGTGAAGTGGAGGCCCTAGTGCTGGGCTTTTGTGTTTTGCCAGTGAGGGTGACATAGGCAAATTAAGCGGAGCCCCAGCCATCTGCTGAATGTTAGAGGTCCTTTGTCTCCCTGCGTCCCTGTGTCTCTCACTGGCCTCAACATCCAGTGTCCATCACTGACTGAGGAGAGGAGTAGACATAGGGACTGAAATCATGACTGAGACTGAAGTAGAGTAAGAAAACTGAAAAGGATTTGGAGAGTAAGATTGGAAGAGATGTCGGGTCAAAGTGGGGCCTTCGTGAAAAAGTTCCTGTGCAGCAACTAAGGGAAAGACCAAGTGAGAGATGACAATGAAAGGCTAAGAAATAAAAGCCCAGTGACCAAATACATGGCCTGAAAGGGACTGAAGGTTAGAGAACCAGACAAAAAAAAAACGCAGCTAAAAGGAAAGACAGAAAGAGTGAAAAATAATAGAACTCGGAGTATGTGTCGCTCCATGGGGGATAAGAACAGCTCTGTGTGTGGTGGGTATTTCCATTATGTGTGGACAAAATCTCTGAATTCCCCTTGCATTATTAGGGGCCGACTCTGTCGTTGCAGTGAGAGCAGCGCATCTGTGTTTGGGGTCATTACAAACACTCTGTTTGGACCTTAAATTCAAAGAGTCTTTGTTTGGGTCACACTCTTTCACCGCTGCTCTCGGCCATCCTTCTATTCAGCCCATTGAGAACCATGGAAACAAGAAGTCTTTCACTCTCTGCTCTTTCTTACAGCTTTTCTCTGTCTCTTCCTCCCACTACTCCATTTTTGTCTTCATCACACTGGTCCTCACTGCCATAGGACTAATAGGAACAGGAAGAGTCAGACGCTTACTTAATTGGGCTTCAAGGTGACTTAGTAGATCTTGTTGTGTGTGTGTGTGTGTGTGTGTTTGGAGCGTGTGTGCTGGTGAGTACACATGGATGCTTCTCTGCAAATGAAGTAAACTCTGTGGAACGGAAGTAGACAAGGCCAAATGGGCTGGAATTGGCTCTAATAGCTTACCGGGCCTTTGTGGGTCCTGTCTGCCAGATCCTTTACACTCAGACAAGACAAATAAAGAAGTAATCAAAGCCTCAGTGGAGCCAAAAACTGTAAAACTGAAAGTTTACACTAAGTAGCCTCCATTGCCAAACTTTAAAGCTCTAAACAAATGAAAATGTCTGGAGAGACTCAGTGGTTGTATGTGTTTCGGGTATGCTTTGAAAGAATTATTGTGTTATTTCGCTTAGATTCTCCAATCTCTCTAATACAGAGGAATGAGAAAGCTGGTTGGTATCCCTGACAATGAACTCTGTAGGGGTATATATTTGGGTTTATGAGGTTTTAGGCTAGGGTTAATAATGTGCCTCGAACACTACATTTTAAAAATGCACACATGGAAGACCAAATGTGTGTGTCTGCGCGTGTGTGCTCGTGCCCCATGATGGCAGCCATTAGACAGGAGTAAGGCAGCCATGATGAATCGGCACTTAGCCCAGGGAAGCGCACTTGCTCAATGGGCTGTGAATCTCCCGCTGCCACTGTCAGCCTGCAGAATGTTAAATAAAGTTATTTGAATATTTGTAATATTAATGTGCCAGTGTGTCAAAAGCCCGCTGGAGCCTATCGGTGGGAGAAAATATGAGAAGATTCATATTGCCATGTAGGCCTATAGGACTGCTCTGGTGAGGGATTTACAGAAAAACCTGACTAAATAAATACATAATCATGGGCTGTGCATTACATTATAAGGATGGATGGGATACGAGTTCCATGAATAGTTAAATCAGAAAATATTATGGATAATAATATTAGCAATTATGTTTCTTATCATCTTATTTCACTAGTATCCAATTCACATCTTCACAAAAATCAATAGCTGAAACAATGCTCCCTCCCTTCCAATGCTTTTACTATCCTCTGTCCTCAACCCAGTCTCAAAGTCCATGCAGGCGTGGAGACTCTGAGCAGCTATGTGCTTTGCATAGGAATGGCCCACTGAGGTTACAAAAAAGAGAAGCAATAAGCTTTGAGCATGGTTAACCAATTACAAAAGAAGACAAAATATAGGAGAGGGCCTCATAAAATAAGACTGCCAGCTTTATAGACTCCAGGCAGGCATTTATCAGCTCATAGAAAATTTTGTTCCCCAAAGGAAAAAGCGTGAATAGCAAAATAAGGAACAAGCAGTCTAAACTTTTGAATTGCTCTTCATAGTATGTAATTTAGCCCTGTTTACTCTGAAGCAATTCCTGCCACATCATTCACTTGTAAGAGTTTAAACGTCAGAATAATTAGCTTACTGGGGAGTTTTAATCACTTCATGTATGAGAATACAAGCAACATTAAAGTGATCAATGATTATATCAGACTATTAAAAAAAAAACAGAGAGATGGATGTGAAACAAAGCTAATCAAGGTGATTCTCAGCTGGAGACCACGACAACGACCATGAGAGGGTCCACTAAAACCATCCAATCGGTCTTTCTTAGAAACTTGACTTAAGCAGGACACACACACAAGACAAGCTTTGCGTTGGTGGAGGTAGTGGGGTGCTATTTGGAGTGCCTCCGCTCGATTTAACAGGGAGGTGATAAAATATTTAGCAGATTGCTTACATAGCCAAGGGGGAGAGGGGAGAGAGAAAGAGAGAAAGAGGGAGAGGAAGAGAGAGAGAGAGGGATACCCAAATGGCTTGTGTGGGAGCTGGGGAGCTGGTAATGAGGATGGCATGCTGGCATCATCGTTACAGAGCACAACAACTCTACATGTTCTCTCTGCCCAACTGACACCAGGCAATACACACACACACACAC
>NW_023339796.1:13393466-13405833 GCF_004916995.1 Morone saxatilis | reverse complement strand
AGAGAGACACCATGCTACCTGTCACTAATTAAAACATATAGATTAGAGAAAGTTCAATCAAGTACACAGGGAGGCTCTCGCTCTCTCATACACACACGCACACGCACAAGGACACCCAGTAGCAATTAGGGGGTTATTTTCTCTGTCATGAAGAATGACTTCTATATTCCAACAAGTAAAAAATCATTCATTTGTCACTTAAAAACAACACCTTTCAGATAATATTACTATGCAGAAATAAACATATCAAAAAGTAGGGATTTGTGCAAAATGAATTAATGTATGTGACTGGCACAGCAACTGTAAGTTTTGTTATGCCATATATGGTAGATAGATGTTGTGTTTTGCTTTTGTCATTTTATGTTAGTGTGCATTAGTGTGTACACAATATTGTCCTCAGGCAGTTTAATTTCAAGTGAGACAGATTATTTTGTCATTAGCTGGGTTAAGCCAGTTAAATTAATTTTAATGCATAATGTTTACGGTCCCACACCAACTATTCACAAATACAGAAAAAATGACAATTTACACATATTGTTGAGTGGGCAGAGATTGGTGTATGCACTTTATTTTTCCCATAACATATAGCTTGCCAGTATCACAATATCAGACTGTTTAGCATAGCTCAAAACAGAAGCAATTTATTTTTATTTTTTGATTTCCCACTGCTTTGAAGCACCACAGTGACTTCCCTTTCCTATGTAATACCTTTCCTTCTCATGTTGCTCTCAATGAAGAGCATTATTTCAGCATGAAACTGCATGTTCTCATATTCTTTTTGTTCCTGTCCCTGTTACTTCATCTCTAATGGGCAATTACTTCAGACCCAATGCTGAGGCCATGTTATTGCACCAAACCCCAATTGATTGGTTGCCCATTCTACTCAGCTTCCACAAGCACTTTAAGGTTAGATTTCCTTGTTTAAATAATGGATTGCAAGCCCATGAAAAGAGACTGCGTGGAAAATAAAAGGTTGAGATTGCTCTTATTGGAGGGGCCTTTCAGTGGAAATGAGAGGGGAACAGATTCCATACAAGTCTCCAGAGAGTCAGCTAGTTATGAGAGACAGAAATGGCAACATATTCTTTTTCTCTTTAAACTACTACTACTACTGATAACGATGATGTTTCTCTATGCATGCATGCTTGTGCCCAAGTTTGTGTTTGTATCTTGAGGCTTAAGGTCAACACTACACAACATTTTACAGGTTTATATTACTTTCTACGGCTACACACAAACAACTCCCTCCCTCCACAGGCTGTTTTTCATAACTCCCATAATGCTACATTTCAGTCAGAGAGAGACATGTCAAACTTAACACAGCAGGAAGTCTACTTGCTGTGGGTACTTACAGGAGGAAGTCAGAGGGATTGTGGGAATTAGTGGAAATATACGTCTCCTCCACTGTTCAAAGCGACTTTGTAGCGCACAGTGCCTACCGGGGGACTGTGTGTATGTGCATGTGCCTGTGTGTGTTTGTGGTGTTTACAGCAGTGCCAATGCCCCCCACTAACACAAGCCAAAACAAGCCTCCTACACACGAGGATACCTTAGGCTCCAATTACTGCTGTGCGTGTGTATGAGGTTGAGGTAAATAATGGCAGAAAAAAGGAAATTCTGGGGAGAAAAGATGGACAAAAAAATTATGGATCAGCATCAAATAAGTTTGCAGGACAAAGAATATTCATACATTAATGCCTGGAGGTTTGTTTGCATTAGAGGACAGGCAAGGTTATTTGGCACCTTTGCTATAAAATCCCCAAACTGAACTATGCCTAACATGTTTAACCTTGAAACAAAAATATTTCATATACACTAATGACTCTGACAATATATAGCCACAAAGTAAAACTAGTCTAAATTATTTATTTATTACGTATCTTCAGTCATAAAGGAATCTTCAAGGAAACTGAGGGTGATTTTATTACATAAAAGTACATTAAGGATAAAAAAGGAAATCATCTAAGTTACAGTATTTCAAAGTTAAACACACTGTACCTGACATAACATACTACCAAAAAGGTATATAAATATCTACTGTAATGTATAAATGACAACTAGGAACAAAGGCACAGATTTATTTAAAACAAGTTGGTTAAGTGGATCTTCTAACTTGGAGGTTGCTTGAATTATAAACTATTTTCAATAGTGTATCAAAAGCACAAAAAATATTATATATATTATATTTATATCATTACAGGATCTTGTTTAGCTCAAAATGCTGCCACATATTCAGCTATTTTTTTCATCAGTTTGAAACTTTCTATTAGACATAATGATTCTGAGGTTGTTTAGAATATCACACTACTCATGTTCCTTTTATCTGTAAATTATTAGTTGCACATAATACACTGAAATATTTTTTTATAGGTATGGGTTAGGCAACAAAGTTCCTTTAAAAAATATGTGAATTAAATTGACTTTGCACTGAAGCAAAATACAATGATCATAGAAAGTCATGCAAAATTAAATGACCTGTGAACAATGTAAAATACAGTTTTGATGAAATGAGATGAAGAAAATTGATGTAAAATGATAACTTCCAGTAATGAGCAAACTAACGGCCACCAACTTTGCCTTGTCATTTTCATTTGAAAGTCATTCCACCTTAGCCAAGGACTCTGTGTGTGTGTGTGTGTGTGTGTGTGTGTGTGTGTGTTAGTGTGTGGGTGTGTTTTGCGTAGGACATAAAGCAATGCGAGAAGGATACAGTAGACACAGTCACACACTGAGCTTTGTAGATATGTGGCACTCTCATATCTGTTTATTGATCAGAGCAGATGTGCGTCAATCAATCTTATCTGGGCTCCACACACTCTCCAGCTAACCTCCAGAGGCAGGCCAACCAATACTGCGCCATACTGAGAGCCCCAAGCCACTCATATTATCATCAGACACCTTCAGCAAATTCTCTCTTTGTACGTGTGTTTGAGTGTGTGAGAATAACGGGGTGCAGAGAGTAAAGGTGCATCAGAGGACAGACAGAAAGAGAGAGAAAGTGATAGCTTGAACTGAAAACCCAGATTAACCTCATCTTTATGTATGCATTATTATCTATTCCTTAGAACTTAGTCTTCTGCACATCACACTGAGGCAGAATCAAACCTCTCGCCATCTGTAAAGTAGGCTGCACAGAAGGCTGGCATTCGCTACAGATTAAGAATCAATGCTAATGGGCCTTTCTAGTACACCGGAGGTGGATGTGATCAAGAAAGAAGTACGACACATCATGCTCAGCAAAACGCATGAAACACAATCAATTCAGCCGTTCCAATGAAGCGGAAAATCTGTGATCAAAGGTACACTGATGCCTTGTTATATGCAAGCTTAAAATAGAACAAATTCATGTCGCCTGTCTTCACTCAAGTGATTTGTTCTATTATGTGTAGTCCATCATTTTAAAAGAGAGTGAATGATGAACTGAAAGAATTTGAAAGTAGGATGTTTGCAACTAGAAGAGGTTACATTTTCAAATAGAATCTATAGGATCTTTATGAAAAATCTAGCATTATTGACTTACCTCGACATACGTTGCCATTGTCAGGTTCAAATCCAGCCTTGCATGTGCAGCTGCCGATAGGAACCATCCACTCTCCGTCCCCATTGCAGTAGAGCTTTATAGGGACATCTACTTCCTCTGAGTTAGGGATGCAGATTCCTCTGGCAATGACCAGGGAAGTGCTCTCAGCCCCTGTCATGGTCTCTGGAAAGATTGCAAAGTTCTGGACCACACTTGGGCACTTCTTATAAAACACCCTGACTGACAGCAGAGACATACAGGCACCATAGTCCTGGAAGGCAAGGTAGAAGCCATTTTTAGACAATGGGCCAAAGCTCCGCACTTCTGTGTTGACCTTCATCAGGCGTCCACCAAAGTCCACCTGCGAAAAGCTTTCATCTGCAGCAATGGTGTCCACCTTGAGGTAAGGGGCCTCCATCCAGAAGGCAGTGCCTTTCGTGGCAATGACAGCATCAGTTTCATAGTAGTAGAGGTTAAACGTCTCCTTGCATGAGCCAGGGACGTTTGGGATGGAGCTGCAGTCGCGCACGGTGAATCGAATCTCCACATAGATGCGCTGTGCTCCACGCCGATCAATGAAGGTGGTGAGGAGCCAGTTGTTTTGACTGGGCTCAAAGACATTACACACCTGGTAGGTCCTGATGGTGTTGAGGTTTTCATCATAGCCACTCACCTCCTCCCACTACAAAAAAGACAAAGAGAGAGAAGTGTGCACATAAATGATTAGTTAATTATTGGTGATATATCTGTGGAGCTTTCTCTGAATGAAAATGCTAATACTGGCTGAGCCACAAAGAATTTGTACACATATCAGTAATCTCCCCAAAGCACAAAATTTGAGTCTACCTCCTGGATCAACAGAAAGGAATCAGCTCATAAAGCTTTGGGTTTTATTTATCCATTAATAATACACAAATGTCTTTCTTTTCTGAATTATAAACAATTCCTTAAGTGCAGCAACAGAAAAAATACCACTTTGCTTTCTTGTTCTCTGAATACACTCAACATTTATAGTATGTGTATTGTCACTGCATAAGCACAAACCCAGTAATTACTTTGGATGCGCTGCTATTTGCCATCTATGCCGAGCGTGGCTGGGCATTCAGTTGACGCATTATAAAATATGGTGTGCAACAAATTCAAACTTATGCACTATTGAATTACAATTAAACAGACATGGCAGCCAAGAGCCGGTCTGATGGAAAAAGGCATTTTCGTGCAGACCAAACTGAAATACACTGCAGGCCGTTTCTTGCAGGTGTGACCCAGAAAGTATGTTGGATGAGCATCAGAAGCCTCTTGGGTTATTAATCCACCAAATCATAATGAAAATGTGCCATTAACTTTTCGCTGGAAACACTTATAATCGGGAAGAGAAATCATTGAAGTAAAAGGAACTTGCTTTCAGATGAAAATTTCAGAGTAACTGTCCAGCTGCTCGAAAGATGGTCATGACAGACAATCTACTAATATTCTAAATATATTTCAGTTTGTAGTGCTATTTTTATAAAGTGTGTGTTATACAGCAAGAGTAAAAGAGCAAAATATAAAGGCAACATGCATTGCAACAGTCACAAAGAATTTAAAACTGTTTTAGAAATTTTTCCTCTCAGATGACTTCTACTGTCTGTAATAATACCATTCTTTTTACTCCTATTGGAACCAACAGCTTGGCTCACAGATTTATTTCTCCAAAATCCCACCCCACCAATGATCCAAACAGCTGTAGGCGAGGAGGAGTTAATGAGGTCTATAGTGGAGTGAGTGGGCCTCCAGTCAGTTCATGTTTCTTGTGTGCATATATCTCCTGGTGCTTCCTCCTTCTTCTGACCTTTAAAGCCCCAGCTGCTCAATCAGGCCTAATGGAGAGGAGAAGACATCAGCTCTCCACACAGAGCCCCAGCAACTGGTCCAATGATGGAAATGATTCCAAAATCTTGTTAGATGAATCCATAAAATCATGTGAGCCACCAAATTGCAGGTTCGAAAATATACAAAAACAATGAAGATGGTAAAACTATTTGGTCGAGGGAATACAAAGCAGTATCTGGAGAAAAGCAAGAAGGTTTGGGTCAGGTAGGGGCAAGGAAAGGGAGGGGTGAGAAGACACGTGGGGGACAGTGACACTGCTGACATGATAAATGAGTTTACCGAAAACTGAGGTGCAAATTAAACCCTTTTTTCACCGCTGCTCCCTCTGTGCCCACTTCGCTGTACTCTCCTCTCCCTCTCCCTCTCCTCTCTTCCCCTTCTGCTCTCTTCTCTCGTCTCTGCTCTGTAATGACCATTCATCAGCATTACAGGAACCTGTCCCTTTCAGCACTGCCTGTTCATTAATACAGCCAGCCCTAGGCTCCTCTGCACCCGTCTGCTCCAGTCTAGGAGGGGGTCCTCACTGCCCCTCGTCTAGCCAAATGACCACCATCTTTCACGCCAGAGAGAGGCCTGAGGCATCTCTGATAATGCCCGTCTGAAATCTGTCCAGAAATTCATTGGCTCATATAATAATGAACTACAATTTTTTTTCCCTCCTTGGTAGATATTTAGTGTCACCATTGTGTCAAAGACAAACAAAACTATTACAGGTGGATCAGTTTCTTAGCAGAAATCAAACTTTGCGACATAGTTTCCTCATATCCTTTCAGCGCATTGTATTCATCTGCTGTTCACGTCTGCGTGTGTGTGCGCTCAGAGAACGTGCTGTTTATAATTTGATGGTTTACCGACCACATATTGATTTGCTGGCTGTTGTTTTGCTGCTGAAAAGCTTGAGGCTACACACCACATTTCTGCTTCTGTAGGTCCAAAACATTTGATTACCCCGAATATTATCATTGGAATCCATTCTTTAGCATCATTGTCATTTGCTCAGTTCTAACAACATTAAAATAAATGTGACACATGCATTTAAGAGGCACGGACACTATCTATGTAAGAAGCACATGCCCTACCGTCACATCAATACTCTCCATGTGTCTCCTATTTCTATGTCTTTGCTCTTCCCGAGACCTTTTACATCATTTAAATCAAATCTATCTCCTGCGCTGCTCGGTGACATCTCCCTGACCTTGCCAGAGAAGAGAGAAAAGAGAAGGCATCATCACCTGTCACCTTACTGATAATGGAATTCCCTGGTCCCTCCATCCATTTCCTCTTCAAGGATTTGTGTATAAAATAACACTGTTAGTCCTCCACTGTGTATATTTAGTCCATGCATTATACATTTAAGCGCAGATGTATGTTCCAGGCATGTATCATTCATATCAGCTCAAGGTGAACAAGGTTGAGACTGTAGTGTGATTATCTTTATAATCCTAAGTGCATCCACTCTTTTGTACTACCCGACCTTGCTGTACATTTCCCATAAGTTCATGTGATAAGAGATGATGGTCTCTTGTAGCAGTAAGGTAAGAAAGCAGGAAGAGCAGTAAAGAATGTGGATCTTGATGAAATTGAAGTTCACATAAACAAAAAAGATACAATGGGTAGAAGCTTTAGTGTGCAGTGACATGGAGGACCAACATTACTTTGTAGAGTATTTTATATGTCCCTATAAACTGAGCTCTCTCTCAATTAGTTTTAATGTACACATTTCTGCATCACTTTATCTATAGTTTATCATTACCAATCTCACTGAACACAAACGTTCTTGCTGATGAAACACCAGACAAATATTGAGAGCCTCTTTGCACAACACTAATTTTTACGCCAACCAAATGTACCCATTGGCTCCACTCTAATAGCTTTGCTTTTGCCAGTAATATAGGAGACACTCTTCCCCTGCCCCTGATTGTCAAGTGTGCCCATTGTGTGTGTCATTATGGCTGCTCTGTTTTATGGGCAGCAGTGAGGAGATGGAGGAGCTATGGATTCACAGAGCGCTTAATGTTTGTGTTAATGACCAGTCACAGCTAGCTGAGCTGGAGAAGAGAGGGCGGAGGAAAGAAAGAGACTGAGTGATGGATAAATGAAAAATACAGGAGTAGAGAGGAATCAAGGAGAAGGGGGGGTAGGAGGTGGTAATAAATTCAGGCTGATGTTCCCCTTCCCACAGCCTCAGCCCGCTGCCATCAAGCCATCGATACTCTGCCCTCATAAAGGCCATTCATCACATTGATCTCCTGCCATTACCTTCAAAGGCTAAAATAACACAGAGCAGCTCAGATGGCCACAGTCTTGCTCTATAGAGGACTACAGCATCCAACAGTGAGCTGGGGACAAGCAGAGCCCCAACCACAGAGCTGAGAGTAACCTATCAGAACATGAATGTAACACCTGTGGACAATAATAGGAGAAATGGGCTGAACTAATGAGTCATTTAGAGCAGGCATGGTGGGAACAGGACAGGAGCTACCGTACACATGTTGCAGGATTACAGTCAAGCTGGATACTGAAATAACAAGAGCTACAGATAACAATAGCATAAAAGGTAGTACAGCACCTTTCTACCACAGGAAAAAAATTTCTGGAACCTAGAAACCTTTTTTAGGAACTCATGAACTTTACTTGCTTTTCAAATTAAGGAACCTTTATCTAAATGTAATGTACAACTACCAATGTAGTTCCTGGGATGAACTTCCTGTCTTCCAAAGTTCCTGCCCTGGGGGTTGTACTTTCTAATGGCCAAGGACATATCGTGGCAAATTTTTGCTAAGCTGACCAATGCTGATTGGTCAAACACAAGTCTACTGCAACTTGTTTACAGCATTCACACAGTCCTCACCAGGGGTTGCCAGTAGTATCAATATTATAAATATGAATGAGAATTTCTTTTTTTGTGTGTTTTCAGTCTCTCCAACTACCTCTGCAGGACTACTTTCCAAAGAGTTACACAGCAGTAGATAACAAAGAACAACAGTGACTCTGTGTTGTTGACTTGTCACATGAAGAAAATGTGTCTCCGGAAAAACTGTTGCTTTCCATTATGGTTAATTTACGTAATCTTCTGGGTTCTTCCGATGCTGTGGAAACACAAACAAGAGTGCGCAAGAAGGACCGTTATTTCCTGATTTAGTGATGAGTTCCATTTTTCCAGTGACTATTTAGTGGAACAGGGCCAATGGTTGCCACAAAATGAAATTCGGAAGAAAGTATCATCAACACGACTTCTTTTCAGATGTACTGCAACTCTACCCTCAATCATAAAAAGCCAAAAACACAGCAATAGGTCTGGTTGTGGCTCGGGCTTGACTACACACACATAAAGACGGGTCTTGACTACTTTTAGCTTATTATTCAACTTTAGTCAATTCACACAAGATGAAGACTTGAATAGAGAACCATCTACTGGGCTAATCTTTAACCTCCAGCCCGCTGTCTGAGTCTCAGTGGAGTCACACTCACAAAATGCTTTTCAAATCCATCAGCACCAGTTAATACAGCTACATGCTCAGACATACTGAACACAGATGGATGATGAACAGCTCAGATCATTTCCATGGTAAAAAAGTAAAGCTCCACAGCCTAGAAAGGTCTACAAAATGCCACTGCAAATAGTCGATGAGTGTCTGGCAACTGTTTCTTGAACGGGAGTCAAAACTCCCATTATTCAGTCTGATGATGGGCTTTTACAGCAGCACCCAAGGCAAGAGGTTTTATTAAATAGTAGACAGCATTGGCCAAATGTAACCGCTCCACCACCACCACCGTGTTTCCCTTGACTTTGTCCCTGACTATGCTCTGCTGATGCAGTTTACAACTGGATTTTTTGTGCCCTTTTCAGTTAAAGCACTCTACTTTGAGCATACCCTTCAAAGGAACACTGCCAGTAGGAGAGGCTTCATTTCTTTATGTTCCCAAAAGGATTCTGGGACTAGATTGCGTTTTATGTAGTGTTTCTGCCAACAGTATGGCTACGGTCTTGCGTTTACATCTGACCCCAAGAGGATTGGCTGGCACATTTGTGAGTACTTTCTACCTACTAAGAGTTGTCTGTTAATCTATCATTGCATGACTAAAATATGTGGGCGGAGGCAAGCAGGAGATTGGTTTTCATTCTACAGGCTTAGGATGGACATTTCAATAATGAGCCTATTTGTTATTCATGACAACACAACACTGTACTCAGGCAGGGAAAGTATACCTTCATAGAATCCATTTTTTTAATAATTAGGCATGAATAAATCAGAATTTAAAGAGCTGGCTTTTGATAAAAAGAGAGAAGAAAAGAAAAAGGAATGGCACACATGCAGGTGAAATTCACATTGACAGATTTGTAAAGGCCAAGGTCTCAGAAGGACTGTGGATTATAGCTGGACATGAAAAGCTGAGATAGGGATTGAACTCTTTATGCCCCTGCTGAAAGATGCTCTTCTCATTTTGCAAAGCTCACCGCCGAAGGTAATCACAAGCCAGATAGCTTTTTTTTTCTTCCAAAGGCTGTTTCGAATCCCTCTGACTTAATGAGGATATTTGCATTTCAACCTTTGGGTCTGTTCCTTGAAGTTGATAGAACGGACATGTCATATAAAGCAACAGTTGGTTTGCTTTTAACAATAACTGCAGCTACATTTACTCACATTCCCTTACAAGCTTTGAGACACATGCTCATAGTATCTTGTAAATTCACATATTCTGAAAGCTATGCCTCATCTCCCACCTTCGGCAGCAAGAACACACACACACACACACACACACACACACACACACCACACACACACACACACACAACTAGACTGCAGCCTCTAAGATATGCAGTGGCATGATTGCTATTATCATTTCTGATCAGCTGTGTTATTGAATGAGGGCTGCTGTCAGGCCAGTTGCATGGGAATGATTATTTTGCGGGGCATCTGTGGCCTAGTTCCGCCTGGCTGAATGTGATGGATGGGGAGGAAATGGTGATGTCTGAAACACTCCCAAGTCCTGCCAGATCCCAGCCACTCTATAATTACAGTCACACAGTTTGACTGAGCCCAAATAGAACTCCGTCCACATGAGACTCATTGACAGGCTGCTCCCTGACCACGCCCATGCCCCCGATCAATATGTTTATTGAACTGAGGTGTTAAGCAAGTAAGTTTTGTATAAACAAAATAAGATTTTTTTTTTTGTTTTGTTGGTACTGGTGGCTTTCATACCAAACTTTATCTGAATGTGTGTTTACACCATGTGAGAAATGTGCTGCGTTGACACATTATTCACAATTTGGTCTCATTACATGCTCCCAAATGTCTTTGATATGCCTTTTTTCTTAGATCCTGAAAGTGATGCACATAATGTGGCATCACGCTGCGCCATTCAAGTGAACAATCCACTCAGGCGCCTCACTCTCCCACTCCTCCATCCAACTTTTGTAATATCATTACTAACATGCACATCTCAATTACGTGCTGGTTACTTTGAAGGCTGGGCTGTTTTTAGATTGAGACTCCACTGAACAGAAACTAAACCATACATACACATTCACACACCAAGTGCGTGTGCACCGGAGCGCAATTTGGGGTTTCCAGTACTGATCAAGGATACTTCGACACGTGGCAGTAGGAGCCGGGGACTCGAAGCCAACAACACTTTCCGATTGGGGATGGACGCCGCATCTGCGCCTCTGAGCCACAGCCGCCCTATTGTAATGTATGCCTAATAAAATAATGCCTGTTCAAGACAGCAGGCTTCACCCAAGAAGAATGGAATTTGAATGTTAACTAAAGGCAATTCAGTCCTACAGAAGATTTAAAAAAATCTAATTACTAAAACAAACATATTTCGCAGAGATTGGTGGATGGTGGAACTTTTACAAGGTTGCTTAACATTGTTGGTGGGAAAACAGGTACAGGCGAATTATTGATTTTTTATTATACAGCAGCTAATATTTAAAATATAAAGAAATATGTACAGGATAACCTCTGCATAGACTCTGGTAATCTTTTTGAAATGACGATTATTGATCTGTATTCCTGATCAAAATATTTATTCTACTGTACATTGCATATCTTATCAACATTGGTATACTCAAATATAGTAGTGATGATAAAGGTCAAATCAATTATTAATTTTTAAATTGCTGAAACAAAAAGAAAGTGGAAATTTGTTCAGGTCCGTGTGTAATAAGTATAAAACATTTTTTACTTGATTCAGTTTTTTACACAATTACTGTATTGGGAATGAATGAGTAAGCTTAAAAATAAATCAGTAAAAGGTTTGGAAAACCTCATTAAGTCAACAAGGTATTTAAAGGACAGAAACAAGGTTAATGTAATTGTGTTGAAACAGAGAACTGTTTCCTGAAGAGTTTTATCCCACAGTGCACCTGGTAACACCCACTCAGGTACCTTTAGAGAAACCGTGCAGCTGACACAGCCTCAGCAAGGCTTTCAGTTACCAGTAGCAACATTACCCTGAGTCACCCTGTGTAAAAGGCTCAAGCCGTGTGTTGTGTTGAAATCTGACAGCCTCTGCAACCCCTTGGATCTATTGTGGAGGATGATAAGGAGGAACACTAAATGATTCACCATCACTATATATTAAAGTTGGAGATGTGCCCTGACCCACCAGCAGGTATGCAAAAAGGAGAAAATGAAAAGGGAGAGAAAGAAATCTACAGAAAAAGCAGACCTAATGTAAAGAGCAAGAGCTTAAATAATTCAGAGTGGACGAGAGATATAAAAATGATGAACAGAAATGGAACGTTATAACAAGGGGTAAAGGGAGTGAGAGAAATGCGAAAAAATAAAGAGTGAAAGCTGTCACCCTGCAGGCTCCCTGGCCCCCTATGGCTCAAGGCGAGGCCATTTAGGGACAAACCACAAAGAGCGTGTCAGCAGGGGACAGGAGAATGGCAAGGTATCAAGGCTTTTGGGTGCAAAGGGGCCCCTGCCTGCCTACGTGTACGTGCGTGTGTGTGTGTGT
>NW_023339796.1:13389289-13393366 GCF_004916995.1 Morone saxatilis | reverse complement strand
TTGGGTGCAAAGGGGCCCCTGCCTGCCTACGTGTACGTGCGTGTGTGTGTGTGTGTGTGTGTGTGTGTGTGTGTAAAAAATCCTGCAAAGCATGACACTTGACAGCCTTCTCCAGACACAAGGTGGGGGAAGAGGGGAGAAGGTGAAGATAGAGCAAAAAAGGGAGTCTGAGCTCCGAGACAGACAAGCTGGAGTAAAGAGAAAAAAAAACAGACACAGAAACAGTCACTGTGAGTAAAAAGATGGAGGGGAAGAATAGGAGGATTTACAGCTATTTCTGCCAGCTCTGTAGGACTGCTGATATAGCAGGTAGTGCAGGTACTGGGGGTACACACAATCACTCCCACACACATTAAGTCAGACTCAGCCTCCAGCCACTCCTTCGCACTCCTCCAAATTCATACCAAATTAAGGATAGACTCATTTCTCCTTTCTTTTTTGCCCTAGTTCTATCACTTTGTTCTTTTATTTATTCTTTGACGAAAAAAATGTCCTTGGTTCCTAATACATCCAAGAGAATTCTTACATGTGAAATATGGAGGGGGAAATCCACAGGAAGGAAATCAATAATGGAGGTAGCCACATGTTATTTCATTTCAAGGAGGAAAATACAAAATGGAGAAAAGGTAAAAATGAAAAATAGTCCGAAAAAGCAGCTCAATTTCAAACCAGCCTGTTTTAGCTTGTAAATATATTCTATTTGTGTTGCACACATATCGTAAGGTTCTGCTCTGTCTGTAACTATGCACTGTAGATACTGCCGTCTCGGCCGTGTATCCCTTGTAAATGAGATTCAGAATGTAAATGAAATCTAACCTACAAAAAAATAAACATTTAGAGCTAAAATATGATATGGGAGTGGCTCTATTACATAGACACACAAACAAACGCCCAAAACACTGAGCAACACACACAGACAGAGGCATGGATGCATTGTGATCTAAGTGATTCATTGTCTGGTCTTCATGCTGAGCAGAAATGTTTGTTTCTGAGCTCAGAGCAAATTCAGCTGTCTGGTTACACACCTAAATCACACCAAATAACCATGGAGGCAAAATGAAACAGGTATCCCACTGGTATGACAATGTCAGCTGTGTGTGTATATGTATTTGCATGAATGTGCACACACATTCAATTTCTTTTTAACCGTGCCTCATTCCTGAATAGTCTATAAGGAATTATATGTGTGAACATGTGAATCTGTGCACGTGCTAATGTCTGGGTAAATTCTTATACATATGTGCAGTTTCCATCTGTGTGTGTGTGTGTGTGTGTGTGTGTGCGTGTGCGTGCATGTAATGAAGGCACTTTTCTCACCTGGCCGCTGAAGCGCAGCCAGCATGACTCACTGTCGTTTTTTCTCCTCTCATTCTATTTCAGCTCGGGCTCTGCAGGTTCAGAGTTCACCTCCATCCCTCTCTCTCGCTTTCTCACTCCTTCAAACTCATTCTCTGGATTTTTTTCCTGTCCACCTCTCTCTGACTCTTTTCATCTACATCTAATCAACCCCCTTCTCCTTCATCTCTACCTTTTGCTCTTTTTTACTTTCCTTTCACTTTACTTTTCCCTCCTGTGTTCCCTTATGTCCACTGAGCCACTGCCTGTCTGTCTGTCAGGGTATAAATAATTGAGGTGTATTGAGTCTGGTCAGCAGATGGTTAGATGGCTGTTATGGATCTATCTGTGCTCTTTAGGAATCGTTGAGTGTATGCTGACACCTGTCCAGTTTAGGCCCACAGGAGCTTTGCTGAAGCACAAGGCGCAGCGTGAAGCCAGGCCGGGCACGCCCAAAAACGCCTCTCCTCCAACAGCACCTGCACTTGCGCACGCTCCCATATGCAGGTGCAGATATGCAACCGCACTCTCAGGCACTCGAAAATATGCCTGAGCGCACACACAAGCCCACATGTGGAAATACAAGGGAGTGTAAATACAAACAAACAAGTCTCCATCCACTCGTATGCACCTGCTACAACCAAAGAACAAAGGGATTTCTAGAAAATCTTCTCTTTATCTCTTTGCTTCCGTCTCACTCCCTTTCTCACTACCTTTTCCTGGCCGCTGTGTCCCCCCACCATTTATCCTCCACACCCTTCTCTCTGCTTACTTGGCCCGCTCTTTATCCCTCTCTTCCCCAGCCCTTTACAATTACACCAACCTGCCCTGTTTTTTCACGCTTGACAGCACCCACAGCCTTCTGTCAGCACAGCCACCACCGCCCCTCTGACCCCATAACCCCAAAACCCCTCCCAAAGCTCTCCACCTTAAAGCCTGGACTCCTGTCTGTGACCTCCCAGAGTCACATGAGTTAGACGAAAGCTTCTTCACACGCACACCCACAGCTTTTTTTTTTTTTTTTTTACCACTCCACACAATTCATCTCCTACTCTCTCTCACTCCAGTTTCTCCAAATGCCCCCCTCCCCACCCCCGTTCCTGACCCCGCAACCCCTCTCAGCTCCTCCACCATCACTACCAGATTTTTTCCCGTCCCAGCTCCTGTCTCCCTCACTCCACATTCCCCTCCGCCCCCTTTCAAATGAAAGCAATTTCTTCTGGTTGCCCTTTTATCTAAATTATTCAAGAATGATGCAGAAATAAATTAAGATAAAGAAACTCTGCTTTCTTTTCTCGAAAAGTTTAGAATAACTTGATGGGTGTGTCCACTACTTTTTAATGTTGTCGGGATATTTCTCTCTCTTTTGTTTTGACAGGTGACTCCATCACCAGCATTCTTTTTGTTTTATTTCAGAGAATTTAAAACAGGGGTTTTAAGTTGTCATCACTGCCTTTAATGGGAACGATGGTGGGAAAAGCTAATCGAAATTAGGACAAAAGACAAAAAGATAAATATATAGGAGCATGTGGGCCCAACACTCACTCTTTCTGGTAAGTCTGTGTTTTTATATGTTTTTATTTCCTTGTGGTATGGTGTTACAGGCTGGTTAACATTATGTGCCAGCATCTCTAAGCATTTTTCTGGTGCTTGTTCCAAGCACCTCCTGCACTATCCTGCTTTTAAAAAAAAACTCTAGTGGACACAGCAGCTTAGTTTCCTCCTGTTCTTTGTTTCCTCTATTTCACTTTCACTTTCTCATAAAAATGTTTGCAGTACCAGACACCAGCTTGTCACCTTCCTTATCTTCTTCTCTGCACAATGTCTGTGCTTACACTAGGAACCCAGGCAACCAGATTACTGTGAGAAATCAAGCAGGAAATCAGATAACACATTTATATCCACAACAAAAGTGGGATAGTTCTAAAACTCCAGCTTAAAATGTTGTATGTATCTGTATGTATCTGATTTCCTGTGCCCTACCATGTTTTGAATCAGGTAAATATTTGTTTAATAATATTTAAGTTAACATGTTATGTAGGGAATCAGCATTTGGACTATTAACACAGCAGACATGTAGTGGGAGCACTCTTTTTTATAAACTAAATTATATAATGGTTTAACTTTTTGGTTTCTTTAAGTTTCACTTTGTATTGGTGAGCCGCTTTGGTGCAGATCTTTCTTTTGAGTTTTTTAGTTTTAGTTCAAGTTTAAGTTTTAGTTTAATTGCATGCTAATTACATCTTGCGGTAATACATATACAAAAAAAAGAGGAAAAAAAACATAACCACATGCAAAAGTACTATTCTTTCAACTAACAATGTTAAAATAAAACATTTCCAACATACAGTACTCCTGGGATTTCTCCAAGTAACTAGCCCATTTAAAGGACAATTTAAAGATTTAACGACAACAAAATCAATATATTAATATAATATTGTAATATATAAAATTTGTATTGTATTAAACAACAACAAAATGAAACTCATCAGTTACACTGTACATTGACCTCCTGACTGATATAATGTCTAGTTTCAACAGTAGGTTGTGTTTACCAGATGTTAACCAGATCTCAGCTGGGCACATAAGGATGTTTTTTTTTAAGATAAATTATATACAACATGTGGCACCCTGGTAGCTCACCAGGTAGACCTGGCGCCCCATGTACCAAGGCTGAGTCCTTGTTGCAGCGGCCATGGATTCAAGCCTTGCTGCATGTCATCCTCTCTCTCTCTCCCCCTT
>NW_023339796.1:13375167-13389274 GCF_004916995.1 Morone saxatilis | reverse complement strand
ACCCCCCCCCCCCACCAAAAAATACAATACAAAAATTATTATACACATCATAATTCTCACTAATTATTAATCTGAAACGCAAGTGTATCATTTATATGATGTTTTAGAAAGCAGGTCACTGTTGAAAGCTGATAATAATCATACAAGAAAAAAAGAGAGTTCTGACTCATGAGGATGAAGGTGAGACAGAAACAGAGAGAAAAATGACATTCAAGGGAAAGTCCACAGAGAGAAAAGAAGGAATATATCCGATTGAAATGAAACAATAGAAAAAAGCTGGAGCACGAATGCACATTATGAAGAAATATTGTGATACAGTTTGCTGTAAACATCTGTTTTCCTTCTGAGCTCTCCCTCTCTCTGGCAGATGCTAACATACAAGTGTGCATTCGCATACTGCTGCTCCATTATACATTCACTTTGCCAGCCTTGATATGTCCTCATGTTTACACCACTGGAACTAATGACACTGCTTCTGCAATCCTTCAAAATTAACCCTTCAGGTCAGCCAAACACAAACACACACCCCCGCACACACATATACACTTCTTATGAACTCCTGAAGGAAAAGTTACTAAAGGAAATTAATGAGATGTATCGAATAGCACAGGGACAAAGTATATGTGTCTTTTCTCTTGTGTGCTAGTGAGGCAGTTATCCTGTTCACAAAGAGAAGCAAATTAATTGACCACTTAGCTACTAGCATACAAATATATATTATTACGATCAGTATATGTAGACATACAAGTGTGTATGTATGTATGTATCTTGACACCACTGTTCACAGCCCCTGCAGGCTACAGTCATGGTTATCAGATATTTTAGAAGCTATAAGTATACTACATAGGTTTAAGCTATGACTTGTAGTTCATGTACAATATGCTC
Organism: Morone saxatilis; assembly: GCF_004916995.1. Lineage (NCBI taxonomy): Eukaryota > Metazoa > Chordata > Actinopteri > Moronidae > Morone > Morone saxatilis. Next base: position 13,388,389 of record NW_023339796.1, on the reverse strand, counting down.
ATTATATGAGATATGTTACACTCAGATGAAATACATATAAAAAATGTATCTGATTATTCATCAAATACGGTGTTTCCGAATCAACTGCATGGCACTTCATTATTAATATTGATCTTATATTGACCACGTTCGACGGAATTATATATTTTGCTCTTACACAACAGAAATCCTTTAAAAGCCAGCTGAATTCATGTGTACTCATGTGCATGTGTGAGAGAGTGTGCGTGAGAGTGTGTGCGTGAGTGTGCATTTCTGCACAAGCACGCTGCATCTCTTACACACTACCAGTAAGGTCAAGGCAGCTGTGGAGTGGGACAAGTTCTTCCTGTGAGTGGTATGAGTGTATTCTCCCTACAGCTGCAGGTCTCTCCCTACCTGAACTTTTACACCAGCAGTAGCTTAAAAAACTATTCTCAACACAGACAAGAGGCTCTGTGTGCCTGGAGGCTTGCTGAACAGGCTTCAATGGAAAAAGCACTGTAGATGTCTCTACTCAGTAGGTCTTTCTGGATATTTCCTTTTCACAGAGAAAAAAAATATATGGGACAATGTGAAGCTGATCCATGAAGAAAAACAACACATTTATTCCATTGTATATTATGTAAGCGTGATGAAACATTGTTATGTGTTGACCCAGCTGATCCTTTAAAATGAAAGAAACCCTCAAACATTTAGTTTCACAGCATTCAGGGTGAACAGTATCAACTGGAAGATCAACATGCCTCATTCCTAAAGAAGAACTCAGAATCTGGTGTAAAGACTGATGTCAGAAGACGAAGGGCAAAATAATTAAGCAGTTTGTTGAGTCACACTGACAATTGACAAACCACTAAGCAACTACTTAGCTGTGAGGTAACAAATACATCCTCACAAAAATTTTATAAAACCATTGAAATCAAAATATAAAAATACACAGTATAAAATTTGAAACGAAAGCCATTGTTGTTGTCTTAATTATATTGCCTCATCTGCAGCATAATCAGTTACTCTTTTTATGTTTTTGAGAAATTACCAAAGTTTTATCTGGTCATAAGCTACCTACCTAGCAAGTTTATTCATGCTGTATTTACATACATACATTTTTTTTCCCATGTAGCCATTGTATTAAAGGATTCACTGATTCTAGAAAATATGGCATTTTAAAAGAGTGTCATGACATGAAAATATCAACATAACTTTTTAATAAATACGGTTTCAGCTATCAGATCCTGTTAAAAAACTCTCTCTCTCTCTCTCCTTCTCTTCTTCTTTCAACACCACACACCCACACACACACACCACACACTTCCACACCACACACCTCCACACACACAACCCACTCCACCTCACCCCACCACACACACATACTGGTATGTACATATAATGAACACACAGCTATTCCAGGTTGCAGGTTGTTTTAGTTAGCACTCCTTTGGGGAGACAAAAAGGGGGCTGCCACACTCTCCAGTGTTTAAACAGAGCCAAAGCTCTGTTCGAGAGCAATAAAGGCTCCCTGTACACGCGTGTAAAATGCCTCATAAAGAGCCAAAGACCCAGAAAATGTGGGAAACAGTCATTGTCTGTCCTGGATAGTTCCTGCAAGAATCATGCTATCAGTGTTGGTCCATCAGGCATTTCATTGAATTATTGAATCACAGCACAGAGAACAAGGCCTTAAAATTCTCTTTAGGTCCATTAGTGTAATAGGGCAGTCATACTTTAAGAGAAAAAAATTTAAAAAACACTGTTCTCATTCTGATGACTTGGCATTTTCTTTCATTTCTGCTCCTTTCATGTTCGTGAAACTACCTGAAAGTTGAAAAATCTGAAAAAGCCCTGAGCGTTTCCATCCTCTTAGCTCCTCCTCCCCTGTTTCATCCTAATACCTCCACTTCCCTGCATAAATGTATCATTACAGTATCATTATGTCTATGGTATCCCCACAGCCTCCATTTACAGGGACTTAGGTACTGTGTTCTGGGGCTTACGTGGACCCATTATGTCATTAAGTCATTATGAGCTGGGACAGAGAGAAAATAATACCCATAATAGGAGCTACATTGGGCACTACTTAAGTCTATACTCCCATCCTGCCTGCCTTCCTGCCTATTTGTCTGTCTGGCTGATCTGTATGGGCACCGTGTTTCATGTTACACATCACCCTCTAAAGCTATCTTCCTCCCAACAGAAAGTGATTGAACACGAAACTTCTGAAACTGCTTTTTACTCAGCACGCATGTGTGTTGGCAATGAGCAACTCACCCCAGAATTAGGATATGCTGTCCAGCCCAGTTCAGCTGTGGCCACCCGAGTGTCCATCACAGTCTCTGCAGCAAAGAAAGAAAAAGAGGTAAAGAGAAAAAGACAGCGGTTAGCCTTAAAAGAAAGCCATTTTGAGTATCATTCCACAGTGTTGAACTGCATTCAAGCCCCAGTGATCACTTGACACTATCATTGATGAACAGAAAGGAGATGAATCCTTCAGTGGGTTTCATCCATCTCTGCTAGACTTCGGTTAAGACAAGAGACATGGAAACAAAGCCTTGGCACTTTGCTGGAAGAAATGTCTGAGGGCCTCTGTCATGCTGTTAAATGCTGAGCTTTGTATTGTGTTCTCTCTGCATGAGCATGAAACTACAGTTTGTGCATCCTGCCTTTGTTTGTATGCCTGTGTGTGTGCATGCATTTGCACGATAGGCAGTCATTTGTGTTCACACAAGAAATACTGTAGGGATTTGCATGCGGCCGATGTGTGAGTGCTGAACTTTGCCATATTGTTTACTTTAAAAAAAGCGGTTTCACAAATGCAGAGACAGCCCTCCAAGGCGAGGCCATTGCAGTTTGTTTACTCCTAGTGGGGACATTCTCTGAAAACTAGTATGGAGAGAGCTTAAATGAGAAGGGGAAAGATGCTCATGTTTCTATGTGATTTTCTGAACATTTTCTAAGAATCTCAAGCTGTACCTTAGACAACTATATCTTACACTGGTTGCACACAAAAATGAGACATAAAAAGTTATAAGCTCAGACAGGGAAATCTGGCACAGAGAGTAGTTTGGAGATATTTATTTATCTCACTTTGGACTTGTATTACCCAAGTGTCATATCTATGAAATATAAGAAGACAAGATTACCCATTCTTGCTTTCACCCCTCTTACTAATCCTCAGTGACACACCATAGACAAAATAAGTCTGGCAGCTCCACCAAGAAGTTTGTCATCCCTGTTTTGATTAATATCTGCCTTGTTGGCACACTGAAATCTAGAAAACCTGATATACCACGGAAAGAGGAGAGAAGTATGGTAAACCACAGGTGTTGTTCTCTCTCTCTCTCTCTCTCTCTCTCTCTCTTCTCTCTCTCTCTCACACACATAGATTTATATAGTGATGGACTGGATGACATGGTGGCCTTAGCAGTATAATGATAGATTCATAATTTCCCCAGTAACAGACAGTTTATTCTCTGACTTAAACATTCCATCTTACTGGGAATGAACCAGGGTATATTTCACATTTCTTGATGTCCCCTGCCACAACATGCCCTCAGTTGTGTTTTTTTGTGGCCAAACAGATAAGAACTGGGAGACAGAAGAGTGAATGGTATGTTTGGGTGATGCACTGTAGTAGATAAGCAGGGTATGTGGGAATTTTCAGAGGAACTGTGGTTGCTGTATCTTGGACATCATCCACTAGCACAGCAAACGGTTGGCTAGCGACACCCACACATGTTGTTGATGAGGGAGAAATCTCACTCCGTTTGAATGCAAAGACGTACAGCAACTGACAGACAGGTTCCAGGTCCTCAGCACCATTTCTTTACTGGGAAACATAGACCCACAGCTGTTGCTTATTTGAAATCTCACTGAACTTGCAGTGATTTAGAAATGATTCCAAATGATGGAGCACTCGAAGCCCGTCATCTGTAGTTCAAGTGGTCTTGGTAAAAAACAAGTACACTGAGGATGAGTGACAAGCCACTGGTAGGAAGGAAAGAGGCCTTTCATTCTCAATCTCTACTTACTGGGAGAAACTGTCCTCAGACATGAAACCAATTAGCCTAGGTAATTCAGCTGCACACACAAGCACTCGCACATATACACGTCAAGACACACACATGCTGCACACACACACACTCACATTCACCAGCCAACTCAGAGAGCAATTTTCTGTGTACACCTACAGTGACAGCCTTGTTCACACCCGGCTTCCATCAGAGTATTTCAATTTCCCTAAGATCAGCCTTGCCTTGTCTAGTTTCCACAGCCAGCCAGCCAGCTCCAGCCTGCCTGCCTGTACGACTTGCTGTCAGCTGGGGAGATAGGAGCATGAAACAGCCCTCAGCGCCAGCCAGCGTTGTGGGGACTGCCAACCCTTTCTCAGGGGAAATCACAGAAGCTTTAGTCAAATCACACAGGCACTTGGTAGGGCATTTTCCATTTCCTTTTAAAAGGGAAGGAGGGGTGGAAGCAAGATGGTGAAGGTAGGAGACAAAAAGAGGTCAAAGGCCCAGGGGAGGGGTGGCTGAGACATGTCATGTGACCTAATGTCTACCATTAGCAGAATATCAGAGTAGGAGATGAGTAAATGGAGTATGCTAAGTGGTTATTAGCAATGGGGTGGGGCTCACACTGCAGTCATGCCTATAGCTCACACACCTGTCCACTGTCACTGGGGATTTGGAAAATGTCCCTTGTGTACGTGTATTTGTGTGAGTTTTAAATGAGCTGTTATGTGGACCATTCATCCATTTAATCATAAGTGGATTTGAAGAGTTTCATTTTAAAATGAGCTACCCACGTTAATTAGAAAAGCCAGCTCTTTCAAAATTACAAGAGGCACATTTTGGTTTATTGCTGAAATTATAAGTCATCCTGTGACCTAGGCTTACAAAACAATTAGGTTTCAGAAGAACAAATCATCTATATTAAAAAAGCAAATAAAACAAAACTAAGTGGCTACTGGTATGTTTTATAAAACAACATCCTTTAGAGAAAGATACAAATTAATATATAATATTATAATTTGTTCTCTCTCTCTCTCTCTCTCTCTCCTCTCTCTCTCTCTCTCTCTCTCTCTCTCTCTCTCTCTCCTCTCTCTCTCTCTCTCTCAGTTTTTCCAAATGATTTGGAAGACAAGGAATGGCAACAGCTAGCTATAGTCCTTCATATTTTGGAGGGTAGCCCAGAGTGTTTTCTCCTGCATTCATATTCTGCTATGTCAGCTCCACCTGCAAGCTCCAATAAATTAAACACCGCTAGGTTCACTAGCAGTTCAGTCTGTGGGAAAATTATTAACATAGAGAGCTTAATGTTGACAATGTCACCATGGCTCATAAATCTATTGTAAAACAATAGCTTGTAGGTGTCAGGGTAGCCAGCCTTAAATGGATTCAAAGAGCCGCAAGGCCAGGGGATGTATTGTGTCTACATCGCAAAATATTAGTGACTCTAAAACATACAACGGATGTAGGTTGGCTCATTGTGTAAGGCTCACTCAAGCTGATACACTGCCAGTGTGCTAGTCAAAACCCAGAAGTTGCAAGCTGAGCCAAAACCAAGGCTCAACCGATGGGCCTACAGCTTCCAATCCCAGAAAGCTCAGCTCCTTCTCATTAGCAGCAAGTGGTAGATCAATACCAAATGGTAGGCTGTTTTCACAGATAGAGAGAGAGGGATAGAGAGAGGGCGGGAGAGAAATGAAAGAGCGAGAGAGACTGCATTAAACATTGATGAGGCCTTGCGTTACAGATCGATAAGGCAGCCCTCTTCACACAATTACACGTCAGCAAGCAGTCGCATGATACATCACATGGACACGCATGATTACATATTGCTAGCACTTTGGCCATAGAACATCTACAGAAAGGCAGTTCAGAGAAGAAAGAACATCAGGAATGGATTGTCCAATCTCTCCACTCTCTTTGAGCCTTTATGTATGATTTTAATTCTATAGTTTGCAAGTCAGAATGGCAACATGTCTGTGTAATTCCCCCCTTTGTGGTTGTGTCTGTATGATTGTATGGCGGCTGATCGATAAAACATGTGCTGAAGCGCCTCTCTGAACCTTCCTGGCTCCTTAGTCAATACAGCAGACAATTCTCCGTGGATTTCCCTTCCCATCCCAAAACACATCTCTTCCATTCATCTATCCTTTNNCCCCCCCCCCCGTTCAAGGATGCTGGTACACTTTGTAATTCAATGAGACAATCATGTCCAGATGCTGGATGCTGGGTTGAGAGGGCCTTCTCTTTGTGATTGTAGCAACAAACCGAATAAGATCCGAGGGCCTTGAATGACATTATTTAAGAGGGTTTTATCTTTTCACAGAAACGGAATCAAGATGGGAGGACAAAGGGAAAGAGACAGAGAGAGGAGAGAGAGAGATACTGAAGGGAAAAGACAGACAGAGGGAAAGGCAGAGATGAAAAACCGAGAGGAGAAATCAGCGGGATTGAAATGAGCACTTAACAATGATGAAGCCCCATGGTAGCCTGCTGAGCCTGGCATCTTAATACGGGGCTGAAAACAAAGTGACAAACAAACAAGAGCAAAAGCTGCAGCATCTCCCAAACTAATCAGCCGTCCACTCAGGGGATTTATATGAATAAAAAAAGGAACATTTTTGACAGAGTGAAGTATTTTCTGAACAAATCGTGTGAAAGTTTGTCACACAGATAGACAGTATTCATTCACTGCACCCTGGGAAATCACACACAAAAAAATTGTTTGTTGGACTGGAAGGTAGAAGCAGCTCAAGTCCGGCATGGTCGAGAGCATTGAGCTGATTTGAAAAACTGTGACTGGGTTTATGGCACAGCCCTCCTTCAGGGTAAAAAGAATATGAAAGAGGTGATATCTTTGATTGAGCCATCGTGTTCAACAGAGAAGACAATCCTTGCGAACACAGATGTGAGACTTTTCTAATCTGCGCCACACTAAAGCTGTGTCACTCATACTGAAGGGTTTCTGCTTTAAATAGAAGATACAGAACAGTCAACTGAAATACATCAAAAGAAATATGTTACTTCCATGTCTCCCTGAAGACAGAAATGACAATGTGGCTGATTTGAAAATTGAACAGAAAATAATCTGCCATCCTCTGAGACATTGGCGCCGAGTGATGGGATACACAAGTCCCTCATCGCTGAGCCAAAGACAGAATTAAATGAACAGGCTCACAAATCACAGATCACACACACACACACACAAATGTATTAACAGTGTTCTGGGCTCGCAGTCACTCACTCTGGCGGAGTGAAAATAAAATTTTCAGCATGAAAGAAGACCAGGTCAGTATCAGAGACGGGGGAGAAAGCCAAGAGAGATGAGAGGAGATACAGAGGAGGAGAGTTACAGAAGCCAAATTGAGATCAGCAGCAGATGTTAGGAAGAATGCCTCGCAAGATAGGAAAATTAATATACATGCAGTATCTGCAGAAGCTGATGAAATTATCCAATCATCACAGCAAGGTGACATTCTCTTGGCCTTACACATCTGGGCTGCCACGTCGCATAAAACTTAAGATTCAACCTTGCGGCACTTGGTGAGCAGCTACACTCTCTTTCCCCACTATTACCAGTTTGTAATAGAGTTGCTGTGGAAGGGAAGCAGGAAAACACAACAGCCCCCCCTGAGGCCGGGTTGGCAAACACGGAAAGGTGCGCGGTCACAAGGTGCACACCCAGAGGCTGGTGACAACAGACTCATGCATCTAATCATATCTTAGTGGTCAATCACTCATTATGCTACAGGCCTAACGCCGAAACAGCACATTTATACATAACCCCCCACTTCACACATCCCCATCTCTCCTTCTCTCTCTCTCCCTCTCTCTTTCTTGCTCTCTCTCCCCTTCCCTCCCCTGGTCAGGGGAGAGAGGTTAGGCACATCATTTGCATTCATTAACATTACATTAGCAGACAGAGTGATCTTTAGAAACCAGGCTGCCGGAGAGTGTCATCTTTAATTCATCATAACCCCACCAAACCACCCACCCACCCCTCTTGCTCCCTCTTTACCGCCACCTTTTTTCTCCTTCCCCTTCCCTCTCCCACTCATCCATCCCTCCTCTCCCTTGCCCTCTCTCCCCTCTACCCTATCCTTTCTCCTCCTCTTCTTTGCACGTTTATTCACTCTCCATTTATCACTGTCATTCATCTTCTTCACTTTCCCCCTGTCTCTTTTTTGCCTTCTCGCTTCCATTCCTTCCCCTTATCTTTCTTTCTCTCTGTCTTCTGTTAATGACAGGCTACAGGGGGAGTCTGATTTCTCTTGCTGCATGAGCTCTATGGTAGATAGGAAGGAGACAGAATACACCTAGAAAAAAACACACACACGTCAGCCTTCTGTGTGCACCATATATACTGGATCTCCAGGCTTTATACAGGGCTCTCCGATGTGACCCTTTGACCTGTGCTTATTTTAAAAGAAATAGCTTCCAATTAAAGGACAATGGACTTTCATCTCAAGTGCAGAACTATTTACTTCTTACCTGTTCTTCCAAAGCTTGCATGGAAAGTAATTTTCTTTATATATATATATATTTAGATATACTTACAGTATAAGCAAAAACATAAAAAAGTATTCATAGTTATTGTAGTATCTGCAAGAGTGTATGTGCATTCATTGTGTATTTAAATACACATACACAAGCATTGACTGGATGTAAAGGTGAGGAAATAAATGCTTTTCTACAAACAATTACCAGAGACGGATAGGAAGAATCTAACACGAATTAGCCTATTTTACGGGTCAGTTAAACCAACCTTATTACTTATAGCATAAGGTTCCAATGAATCTTCCTCTTCTAGACAAAATAAAAAAGACAGCAAGAAGCAAACACGGATAATAGCCGAACCAAATACTGGAGGGACTGAGTTTACGCTAAACACAGATCAATGTAAGCTGAGCAAATCTAATAATAACATATGTATCAGTTTCAGACCAAACAGCGGGGATATTAACATTTCCATGAAAAGGTTAAATTATATCAACATAATCTGGTGAAACACAGTGTTCAGCATTCTGACAAAAGATATGCCATTTCAATCGTCTCTTTTTCTCCCTGCTCCTGACGCACACAGCAAATATATGATCACCCTTCATGTGGATTTTTGGAGTGAGTCTGGCAGTGATGACACCGCTTAGGGAATTTAACAGTTACTTTAATAAACCGTTATTTAATGGATTCTCACAGGGACCCATCAAACGTCAAGCATTTCTGTTGTTGTCCTCCACTCCCATACAGTGAAGATAATGCTTGCTTGTAAGGAAAATACACGACATGGCAAGTGTGCACGCATCAATAGACACAAGCATGCAAATTATTATACACACAATCACTAACATACATGCAATTTCTGGACAGATTTTTGCAAGCTGTTCGAGATCTTTACCTCGGGGCTAACTTTAAAATATAATAAGAGACAATGTCTTGTAGATCTGTTTTGGATAGAATATAATGTCTTCTTCAATGGATATATAAATATTATATTACTATGCAAGATTAATGCTAACATACACACTCATCAGGCTGCCAAACACATAGTGCAGAGAAACTCAGTATTAAACCATTTTATACCTCACAGTAATTGGCCCAGGATCTGCTAAGGTTTGCTGTAACAGCAGACCAGCAGCAGTGACCAAGCAATAATCCAGATGGAAGCAGCGCTAGCCTCCCACAACCATCACAATACTCATTACTGCTGATATTACCTCAGCCAGCCTGTCTGCTTTTAAGAAACCTGGCAATTTGCTGCAGTAAAATGAGGTAATTACAACTCTTATCAGGCTCCTCACCTCACAAAACAGCATTTAGAAAGAGGGAGACTACTCCCCAATGGTTCACTGGCTGTAGAACAAGGCTTTGGCTGGCTTCCCAATCTCTCAGCCACACCCACACACTGTCATTTATTCTCTTTGCAAGTCCTGGTCCTCCCACTCTCCTTTCCTTCCAATAAAAATTTTAAAAGCAGAAATTTGATCACTTTAATGACACAACTAAAAGAATTCCTCGATCAATGCCTTAAATTAAAAGTGTGGAGTGGCTGAAGTGAACCATGAGGGCCAGAGGAATATCACCTTACAGCACAACAACTGCAGTACCAAACTCTGTGTTTATGTTGGAAAGCTAGCACGGAGAAAATGGTAATGTAATTTAACCTTTTCCCATAAGGAAAGTCTATCCACTATAGCTCTGACATTTCTAAACTTCACATATGAAAGTTAGAAGTTAGCCCTGACTTGGCCCTAACATCTCTTCTCCTGGCACAAGTAGACTGACGGAGAAGAACCATGTCCAGGTCGCACTGGGATTGGCTGACATTTAGCCGTATAAGCTATAGCTAATAGGCTATCCGGGGTGAATTAAAGCATCTTTGCTTTTCAAGCAGACCAGGAAATAGTGCTGAATTAACAAAATGTTGTCACTCAATTAGCTCCTAGTGCAGTCCTTCACTCTAATTAAGACAGTAAGGGTTATCATTAGCACATTCCTGTGTGTGTGAGAGTATGTGCATGCTGTTTTTGGAGTGTGAGGTGGGAATAATCACTAAATTAAGTACAAAAATAATAAGAAATACAGGAATCGATAAAGTTAATGTCAAATATGTGTCTCCTATTGCATCTCATTTTGACTCTCCTGCTTGAATTTTATAGCAACTGGGGGTTAGGAGGGCAAATAAATAGATAGACCTGACTGTCCTTTTCTGTCACACACTTGAACTGAGATAACCATTCTGTAATATGCGGAACCAGAACGGAGGGCAGAGAGACACAAAGATGGAGAGATAAAGGAAAAGTGGGGGGGGAAGACAGTACTGAGATAGAGAAGAAGGAAGGGTGCAGTTCATATGAAGACAGATACTGTACAAGATATGGAAGGAGTAATCGGAGAGACACTGCAATGGAGAGGGCATCATGTGGCAGCGCCCTGTTATCTTATCCAGAAATGGATCTAACCTTTGCTGAACACAAGAGTTGCATCATTTCTTAGAAACCACCTGACCTCATTTTGGTCGTGCTGCCTGGATATACAAAGACATGCACTGCTCTTGTGTGGCACTTGCAATATTTATGAACAGTAAAACACAAGAACAAAACGGTCTGGCCTTAGCACGAACATGAACATCACGCTAACGGCAGAAAAGGGTAATGCTTAAAAGGATAAAAGAAAGTCACACATTTACACACTCACATGTGTATGCAAAGCAAGACACAATGTATGCATGCTTACAACGCCCATTAAACCCAGCAGAGGCCAGCTGCTCCTCCTATCACCGCCACTGGTACACCCTTAGAGTCTGGCTCTAAACTATGGGAGGCATTTATCAGAGCAAGTTGACAAACTTCCTCCAAAAAGAAAACACCAATGAAGGAAATGAATACAGCCTGCCCTTTAATCCCCAAGAGAATGACTTAATACTTCTTAACCTCTGTCACTGCTGGTTTCTCCCCAAGAATAAGGCAATGTGCCACTGAAAAGTAATAAAGAAGACTGTGTTCAAGGGGGAGAGGCAAACACCAGCTAGCTATATCCAATCTCATTAAACGCTGTTGTTAACCATGTTTGGATGCACCACAAAATTGACTCGCGCCTCCTGAAAAATTCCCCAACTAGCAGTGAGGGAAGCAGACAAGAGTCAGTGAGAGATAGAGCCTTGAATGGTTGATGCCGTTGCTCTCCCTCCATCTCATCTGTGGCAGTAAAAAAGAACGACCTTCAACCACCTTGAACCCACTGGAGCTGAATTTCAATAAAACTCAAATTATCAGCCGCACCCATGGGGCTTGGGAAAGGCACTAAGCCTGAATTGACTGTGCATATAAGACGATTTAACAGTCATATGGAGGTGTGAGTGAGTCAATCATATGAGGCACTTGTATTTCTCACTGAGACGGAGTCTCAGCGGTGAGCAGTGGTTACTGTACCCTGTCGGGAGAGGGTGCCACTGGGATGGATCACTGATTGTTTGTCGCAAGTGTGAGCATGTGTGTGTGTTCGCCAGCACTAGCATGTGTGCGAAAACACATTATGCCAACATGCGATTGGGAAAGTGTTATTCAATTTAGCCGTGTTCTCCCTTAACCAATGTAGTGAGATCCAGGTAATTGATGCCTCAGTTTGGTATTCCCCAGGCATGTGCTCTTCACTATGGGGACAGTGCCGGCTAAGCCGGTGTGAATGAGAGGAAACACACAGTGTGATCTCACTCCCTTAACCGCAAGTGAGGTGTTCTTTGGGGATCTCGTTAGTGCAGCTCCACCACACACACACACACACACACACACACAGCTTCACCTACAACACACTTACATAAGCACAGAATACATCCCAAGAGTCTGGCCAAACTATTGGCGATCACAGACATTCTCAGGTTGAGATCACCTCTCATTTTCCCCTTCATTCCTCACTATTTATCTCCATAAAAATGCCAGTGGCCCCTCCAATGCCTCCAAGCAAACACAATGCTTTCCATTAAAAGCAACCACTAAATCTACCTTCTTGCAGCATATGCTCACATGCCTGGGGAAGTCTATATATTTTGGGAGATGGGCTTTGTTTTTCCTCCAGGGCTTTGCTAGAGTCTGCATTCGGCAGTGGGGGAATAAAAGATAGAAAATAGTCCTGAGGCTAAAAGAAAAACTTTCAGCAGAAGATCTTGACCTTATAGCATGAGGCTGACAGAGGCGAGTGAGATTCTCCAATGAGAATCTATAACAGGAGAGGAGGAGGGAAGGAGAGATAATTTTTACCTCTGGGGAGTAAGAGTGAGACAGACCTTTTTGAGTGTATTTGTCTGGAAGTCTCTCATCCTCCAGTGGAAAACAGTACATGCCATCTCTATGCTTTTCAGTACTTCTTTAGAGTTGGGGAATGGAGACCATAAAAAGGGGAAGAGGCTGATTCTTTTAGTTTCCAGGAGGAATTTGTGTTTGATGTTCCTTCATTTGATGCTGCTGTTTTTATTCCCACCATCAACCTTCCCACTCCTTTGTTTCCTTTTTTAATCAGTTGTTTGTTCTTTTTATCTCATCCTCTCCTGGCTCTTCTTTCTCCAAGCCACTCTGAATGCAAACCCATAGCTCAGTAAAACACTGACTGAACTCTTCTGGGAGAGCAAATGTCATTTCACACACATTACATTCAGTTTGTTTTGCCACAGGGAGGGTGTGGGCAATTTTGATCTCATGCCACCCACACGCACAAATACACACACACATATACACACACATATATACACA
>NW_023339796.1:13370348-13375150 GCF_004916995.1 Morone saxatilis | reverse complement strand
CACACACACACACACTGTATCTGACCTCATCTGATTTGGCATCCAGGATGCCCGGGTGCTTGAGCTTTGGCCGAGAACGCGGACCTAAATGTCACAGCTATCCAGTGACACTGGTGGGGAGCGCAAACATCAGCCACCCCTCTGGCCCTCTCTGGTCTCTCAACAGTCATCTTTTAGACAACATCCACCAACACCACTAACATTTTTCATTTTTTTTATCCTGCCATTTTGGATCTTCTGACCCTTAAGTTGATTGCTAATGTAACCGAGACAACATTGGTGGATCAGAGGGTGAACCTCTGCATGCAGTAAGACAGCCTGTGGTTACCCTCTCAGTTTAAGATTTGCCTGCCAGAGGAGAGCAGAGTTTCCAGGCAGAGCTGTACTTGGCAGCCCCGCCAGATGAGGCTGTTTGCTGGTGTGATGTGAGGTGTGCTCCAGGAGTCAAAGTGCGACACTCACTACAACGGTGCAGCTAAAGAGCCGAGACGCCTCGTTAAATATGTAGTGCCACCGACCCACTTCAAGCTGTTCCTTTACTTCACACGTAAGGAGCAGTGGCAGCAAACACTTGCTCCCAGCTCAGCACTCTCAGAAACACACACATTCACGCATCCACACATGCACATGTAAATACAGAAAACACAAGCAGCTTACACAGCTGTAAAAGCTGCTCCAAGCTGTTAAATTATTTCTCCCCTTTTATGTCACTGGGTTAGAATATTGTAGATTCAGGTGTCCAGTCTGGGTGTGAGTATCTGCTGGTGGTGTAAATAGCTCTGATGGGAGACACAAGTGGTTCGCAGGTGTCTGGAGAGAACAGCACCATCACGTCAGGACCTGCTGTATTTTAGATGAAATGGCAGCGGTGTTTGTGTTGGAGGAAATAAGTGCACCTTTGGGTGTGTTTTGTGTGTGTAGAATAAAGCGTATACAATGCTTAGCATTTGTTTAAAGCTGCTTGGAGGGCATGGCTGAAATATATTTCTGTGTGCAAACATGTTTAGACAATCTCAGTTACATAAAACAAAGGCACTGTTGTCAAGCTGATGCAGTTAACTTCATCCATCCTGTGAATTTTTATCCCTCCAACATCAGTTTAAGTCCTCATATAAATCAGGCACTTTTTCTGGGGGAATCGAGGCTCTAAGGATAGGGTGTGTCATATGCTACAAATTAAAGCCCCTTGAGGCCAATTTGTGCTACTGGACTATATCAATAATTTTTTCTTGATTCGACTTGAAACATGTGAACAAGCTGGATACACAAGCAGTACATTGATTTAGAGAAGCCACGAAGACTGCAGGTGTTCCATTCATCCCTGCCATCTACCTGCATTGTGCATTGTGTGATAGAAAAAGAGCCTCAGGAGGTTTCATTACAAATGTTAAGTAGAGCAGAAAGGCTCTGTCTCTTCCCTGAAAAAATTAACACTCGGCCCATGGGGTTCAACAATTCTGTGCCACAAGATTTGCACTAAGCAAACCACTTCATTCAAATACACAAAGAGGTAGACACATGTCTTGATTTTATTGCAAATATTAAAATTTTTGACCATTTTTTTTCTCTTACACACACACATTTTACATAAATCTGACCACTGTTATGCCAACAAAAACATCATTCAGTTATTTCCCTTGCATATCTTGAATAGATTGGAAAAGCCTCTGAAGCAGGAGACACTAAAACCTTTCATTGATATATAAATGAGTGGGTCATAATTTCTTCCAGGCAAGCTGACTTAAGCTTCTAACCCAATGGCAAACATCACTACTCACATCACAAATGAATACATGACATGACATGACAGGGATGTCACTTTTACAAAAACTCAAGTGTGAAAGAATGAGAGAAACACGTAATAGGTTCAAAATAATTCAAATGCAACACACGCAGCCTAATCTGCAGTAGAATTAACCTTTTTCGGTTCATTAGTGGTTCCCCATGTAAGGCTACTAGCCTTGACGATTTTTCAGGATTTATTCACAATTTCTACTTTTCTGGTGTTGAATCCTAAATGCCTCTATGGGTCACTTATAGCATAAATAGCATTCATTTGCATTTTAGGAATATTTCTGGGTTGTTTGAGTTCAAGGCACCACCAATTCGAAACACGTTATTACTGATCAAATACATTTTTGTTTCCCAGAGTAAATTTCAAACAACAGCCGTAATGCGTCATGGCAATATCAGACAGTCTTATCCCTAACAACATCTATAAAAACAAACTCCACATATCTACTACTTGAATGCCATAACACTCATAATACTCG
The DNA here is from genome assembly GCF_004916995.1 of Morone saxatilis. Lineage (NCBI taxonomy): Eukaryota > Metazoa > Chordata > Actinopteri > Moronidae > Morone > Morone saxatilis. The sequence goes on along the minus strand of NW_023339796.1, from coordinate 13,372,877 downwards.
AGTGAAAAACAAAAACACAATGTACCTTTAGTCATAAGCTCAGGACATACAGAAGGTGTTTAAATAAGATAAAGCACAAACCACTGCGTGAGATGGAACAAAGATTTCCTCCACTATTAAAAAGGCAATTTTCCAAATGTTTGCCAGTATACACAGTACATTTTATGAAATGCTTTTACTCAGGCTTAAGTGTATGCTGAACAAATATGACTACCATTCCATGAAGTGTTTGTTATCTGTGCTTGTGCAGTTATTAATGTAGATGGGTGTTGGAATGACTCCCAGAGTTTTCACACACTACTACTCCTCTTTTCTCCTCCCCAGGGGTGTTGTTAGCCTGTGTGTCCCCTGACAGCTCGCTCCACATAATGAGGCTGACAGACCAAAACAAACACAGGTACAGAACATAGGTAGACAAAAAAAAAGAAAAGAAAAAAAGTTGAGCCTGAGGAGGAACGAGACAGGCAACTCGCTATCTTTGGCAAGACTTATGGCTACTGCTGTGGTGGCTGTGGTAGAGTATGAGTCATAACACTGCTCTTTCCCCCCTTGCCTTTTGCATTCCCTTTCATTTTTTTTCTTCTCTTTTTCTGCTCTGCTGTACATAGATGCAGCTGGTCACGGCCTCTGTAAAGGCATAGGGCGATAATTGATGGTAAGATAATGCACTGTGCTATCTCCTCTTTCTTTACTCCTACTTTTCTTCACTCTGTCCCTCTCTCTCTCTCTCTCCCCAGGTGTGCTGGTGGCTGGGGCTAAATGATGAACAGAGCCACAGTGTCTGCTGTCTCTAATGGGGACATTATGCAGGAGGATGGGAGAAGTGCTCACACCAGGCTCGTAAATCACACACTCCTGTAGAGAGACTCACTGCAAGGCCTCACTGCTCCACTAACCCTGCAATAGATACACACATAAAAATGGAAAAAAGCTGGCTAGCTACACACACACATACGTGCACACACATGCAAACACATATCGAGTATTTGCATACATAGACTCACAAATACAGATAAACAGCCTCACACAAAGGCACATCTGCAGTTGTGCTGCTACTGCACAGCCCATTTACCTGACCTCCAGCGCGCAGTCACCATTTGCCATGTAACTACTGGGACACAATTCACTTACATCTGTCCAGTGACAGCACCTCTGCCAACAGGACAGTGTGCTACACCAGAGCTTGTGTCAATGTGATTGAAGTTTGACAGAGCAGTTAAAGCATTATTAGTGCTCCCTGTCACAGCCCAGCACACACAGAGGCCTGCCCGTGGCACAGGTGAGGTAAACACAGGCCCCATTTAGCATATTACCCATCAGTCAACACGACAGGCAAAGGAGATAAAGAAATGCACACCCACTGTGAGTGGGAAAACAAGCACTCCAGTCTGCCCTGTCTCACAAGGAGGGCTATATGAAGGTATTTTGGCAGGTGTGTGCACAGGCAACCCACACACACACATACCCACAGCCATGCATACCCGCACGCAAAAGAATAGCACGCAGAGACACATGCTTCTATGCGCACACACAGGCTGATGACAGAAGAGGTATTATCCGAAGTGAAATATCTCCAGGAGATGCCTCACAGAGCTAATTGACTGTGATGAGCCAGCGCCAGCATGCCTTGATGCTTTCTTTTTTCTTTTCTTATTTATCCCTCAATTTCCACTTTATCTGCACAAAGATAATCTGGAGAAATCCACAAAATTGGGTATTTCTTCTGTGTGATTTATAAGCCACAAATCCTTGAAAATATCCCCAACTGCTGATGCACAGCTTATTGCTGCTACAAATATGCTAATCTCAAAATCTGAGGTGAGGAATTTGATTTATTATCTGCCTCGATATAACTAGCGCTTTACAACAAGATACTCCATTTGACACCTGTGATGATGGAAGTGAAAGAAAATGTCAACTTCCAGTTCTAAGACCATTTAGGGTGGAAAAAACCTTGCCAGTTAAGTCATGACTGATACTCATGGGAGTTAGAACACACTAACAATGGTATGCTTTTAACAGTTAGCGTGTTGCCAAAAGGCAGGGGGCCATGATGTGGCAACAGGGGCTTAACCAACAGAGCTGTTTGGACTAGAAACAGACAGCTGGCACAGTGGTAGGGAGACCCGTTAAATGCTCTCTCCTCAGGAGGCTGTAAACCAAGTTGACCTACGCTGACTCAGTCAAATGTAGACATGCATAACTATATACAAACACTAACAGGGATATTCTTAAGTAACTGACAGGGTGCAGGACTGTGCTTTTCATTGTGTAAGACAAAAAGGATGTAAAAAAGTAAGAGGTAGGTAGGTTAAAAAAAGTGACGGAGACACGCTGACAGAGCGATTGATACAGCGGACAGAAGGGAGGCAGCACACATATACTCTCACTGCAATGTTTACACGGTCTGCTGGTATTTGTCTTACATCTCTGAAATGGCATGAAGCAACCTTTATCCAGCGTGATTCCTCCCTGAAGATAATGGATTGTGAACACAAAACCTCCACAAACCTTGTCATCTGCCCCTTC
>NW_023339796.1:13359714-13370310 GCF_004916995.1 Morone saxatilis | reverse complement strand
TCATCAACAGACACACACAGACGCTCAGTCGCTGCAGACATAGAGAGACATGCACACACACACACACACACACACACACACACACTTCTGTCAACACTCCCTGAGGCAGTAGTGTTAATTCCTCTCAGCCTATTCTCAGTCACACATGGTCGTGGAGGCAGTCACCAGTGGAGCCTCACTGCTAGATTAACCTTTGCTCTCTCCACAGATCTGTTTTTCAGTGGGACCGGCAGTCGGACAGGGGCCATGGCTGGCAGATAGTAACTCATTGTCAGAACGCTGTCAGCGCTCGGCCCTTGCATTAGTGGCTTTTGAAGAGAGGGACTGTTGACGTGGGCAGGGTGCCAGCCAAGAGGAAAAACAGGCCTACTGCCCCACACAGCACTTAACCTGACCTCTCCCCTCAGGATGTGGAGAAAAAGGAGGAGGAGTGTGAGTGTGTGTCGCCATGTGTACGTGTGCACGTGTATACATGCGTGGCGGTAAGAGTTAAAGTTTTTTCTCTGTGTTTCAACAAGTGCACATTTTGGCTGCTTATAAATCCCAAAGCTAGAGAAAGAAAAACAATACTGCCATTTTCTTCTCATTTCTCTAAGTTTCTCACTGGTGCACAATGTGCAATCCTGTTTTCCCTCTTCCCCCCTGTGGTCTGTGTTACTTTTACCAGAGGAAAAGGTCACATGTCATAGTAAATGTAATGAGCATGCTCTGGAGAAATATGGCCACTGGCACTCGAGCTACGCAGTTTAAAACCGGAGCAAGTACTTCAAAATTGTCAAAACCTCAAGTAAAAACACCAAACTTGGCTTTTAGCAAATCCATGTTTATTCTTTGTAAAGGCTTGTGGGCATACACGGACTTCAGCAGAATTACTGTGAAACCAAAGGTTTTCACACAAGCTGTAGTTCAACTGATGTATTGACCCACATGTGCAGCAGTAGAACTATGCAGTGAGTAAAAGCATAAAGAATCATCGGGCTGTGAAGTATTTGTTTTACTCTAAAAATCAATACTAAATGCCTTTCATCATTATCAATGGAATATACTTCCAACACTCACTGACTGGTCTACATTCTCACTTACAGCACTCACTTAAATCAAGTGTTGTGTTTGCAATGGAGCAATAAATGGCTAGGACTTTCACGTCATATAACTACATAGTATACCAGACTTAACAGGAGAAATAATAGGAGAGTGAAAATGTGCGATAAACAGACAACATGACAGAACTGCTTTGCTGCAATTTTGATAAGATACTGGCCTTTACATGGCACAAGTTCAACCGAGCTGCTGCAGCAAAGGCACAATGGACAGCTAATTTCCTGCAAGCGAAGAATGGTCAGGGGCCTGTGAACATTCCAGTTCCACCTGCCTCAGCTCCACTCTGCCAAAATTCAGTTTAAATGACTTATAATATGGCGGAGGGAGGAGGATGAAGGGGAGGAGGAATGGAGCAGGAGCAGCCGCCGGCAGCTTTGTACCTCATTGTGTGGTTTGAATAACACGGAATGGCAAGATAGTGCCAAACAAAAGCGGAACAGGAAAAGGCCAATGGAGAGTTCTTTTCAACAGCCCCATGTCTCTCTCGTACTCCCCCACCCACATGTCACCCAGGTGATTCTTCCTTGCTCTGCTGCTAACCAAGTGAAAAGCCATTCCTGCCAACAAGGTTCCCAGGTGGACAATGTACACTTTAGAGCACCTTATTCTCAACTAAGAGAAAGCAGCGGCCACAAAGTCATGGAACTGATGCTCTTAACAACAGGACCAGCTCAGAAATTGGGCAGGCAGGATGTGGGACTTGTTGGGCTGGGAGAGAAAAGGCTGTGAGTGAAAAAGCGATTTGGGTTTTAATGAAGCGCTGATGAATGGGTCTCAGACCCCAGCAGCCATAACTCAAAGTCCAGGCGGAGACACACGCCTGGCAGGGCTAAGAGCTGCACATGCTGGTTCACGGCGGGGTCACAGTACCCTCACACTTCTTAGCCATGGACTATATAGACATGACACATATTGTCTAAAGTGTGGTTTGTAAAGCAGCAAAAAGGCGTTTGTTTTGGTTGTTCAGCAAATATTTCTTGCCTTTAGGACAGGCCACTGTGTGGGTAAGAGCAGATATGTGTGCAAGTATATTGTATGTGCATGTAAAACCCAGTCATGCAGTCAAAAAGCACATTAAATGTTGAGATTGATATGTCAAACTCAGTGGGCAGGATCATATAAAACCCTGGGCCAAGTCTAAGCAAGACCTCAGGCCTGTTCCACATTACAGAGAATATAGAAAAATCAAAGCACATTATGTTTATTACGCTTCTTGAGTTACGGCATCTTTCATAGTCTTTCCAATAAAAACGTCACAATATTGCTCTTAGTCTTACACAGCCATAAATGATGTATTTTCCAGTTTTGCTTTGAGCATCTGTGTAGACTGTAAATATGTAACTGTAGAGGAAATGCTCTTGAGATTCTGACAATGAACAATTTCACATTTTAGAACTGCATATCCAAAGTAAAGATGCGTGAAATTGTGGCAGATTTGGATACCAAGATATGGATAACAGGATTAAATTCATCACTGGGTGGTGGCCTTGTCAAATGCATCCGGTAAAGCCTGTAAACTCATCAGCTGAATGAGCTACTGTAATGAAGTACAACATAAAACAGAAAATTTATAACTGTCTCTGCTTTTATTTGCAATGGATTTTTAAGAGTGGATTAATGTTAGTTGTTCCAGTTTTTGTCACAATTACTGTACTCCTAAATAAAATGTCACACCGAGGAACTCGATTGTTGCCCTGCTGTCGACAGTCGCTCTATATTATTGCCCATTGGTTTGATGAAACTACTTTATTGCCTACAATTACAGTATTGCCACTTATAAGGTATAATTATGCTCATCTGCCTCAGTACCCCCTTGGTATCAACTTTGTTCCATGCAGATTAACCAGTGGCCGTCAATGGCACACAGTACACCATATAGGCAGCCGGGGAGTCGTCTAGAAAGAAGTGGCTTGAACTAATCTCAACAGCAATTGGATCAAAAAGCTCACTGTAGCTCCCAAGGCTCAGAGATCTCACAGTATCAAGAAGAGGTCTAAGCTTTGCACAATTTAAAGAAAGATTAGGAAATAGAAGAGGAACAGCAAACTGAAAGTCATGAAAAATATTTGGATTCTGTTGTAATATGTTTTACTTGTAAAAGGAACAAGTGGGTAGCCACTAGACTGCTTGAAGGCAAACAAGTTTGTCACTTGGCGGAATAACTTATAAGAAAAAGATAAATATTGGCCAGCACACACAATTGGGGCGATTGGGGGTTGAGCGGGTCGTCAACGAATCAGAAGGATGCCGATTCGATCCCTGGCTCCTCCCGCTGCAAGTGTCCTTGAGTAAGATACTGAACCCCATATTGCTCCTGATGTTGTGTCATCAATGTGTGTGAATGACTATTAGTATCTGTTTGTGATAAGCTTTGCAATCACTGTTTAAATATGGATCAATATGGCATATAGTGTAAAAGCCCTCAGTGGTCAGAAGGCGCTTTACAAGTTCAGTCCATTTACCATTTACAAACAGTTCATGATAGTTTCAAATACATGTCTTAACTGTGATGAAAATAGATAGAGGGATAATGAAAAACCTGTATAAACTGTAAACCATGAGCTTCCATAGTTTTTATAAAGCCGAAATAATGCTTTCAATATAAGCAGAATGTTTTCTATAAATTATATAATATTCAGGGATGCTCTGAGTCTCCCCCACAGCTGCAGGTAAATTAATTTGCTTTTATTTGTCAGTCAAGTTGACAGACAAGTGTGTATTTCTACACAGGTTCTGGCTTATGGCTGGATGAATTATGATAAAACTAATACATCCACAACTGTAGTTAGTGCATACGCATGAGCGCACACACAGTTACTCGTACCCTCACTTGTGTGAAACTCTCCACTTTTAATCATAAGCTACCATATGTCTCCTTTCTGTAGATCCCCTGCAGCCTCACTCCCAGCTCCCAGCCAGGCAGCAGAGCTTTTGGGGAGTCCACCTGTGATGGTTCCAAATCCAGCAACGCAACTCGGCTGAAAAACCTGTCCACTTGGTTTCACAGTGGCCTAAAGCCAGTGCTGAGAGTCATGCTTGGTTCAGAAACAAGCTAGTGGGAAAAGAAATGCTGAGGACAGGCTCATGAATACTTATGCCACAGTAATTAAACTCTTTTGGCTGCACTGTGCTCTCTTTTACCTCCTCCTGTTTCTCTTGTCTTTTGCCCCTCGCAACGTCATAGACAGAAACACACATACCTTCCTCCCTCTAAAGGACAGAACAGACTGGCAAGCAGAGGGACGGTAGAATTCACCAAGGCTATCAGCAATTCCAAGACAAACCTTGGACACCTTTACTGTGGAGCACCTGTGCCAGCAGCAATGCACATCTGCCTTGCATCTGCTCATTGCAGGTGATTAGCAAGATGATATGGTGTATTCTCCGCCATCTAAATGCTACCCTGCAGTAAATGTACCTGGTGTCTCTACATTATAGACAGCACTTACCTAAAACATACAATTTAGAAATAAGGGGAGTTTTAAAGCCAGAATATGTGTAGAAATCATGTTCCCCATCTGTCCTGTAAGTCTTTAGAACAATAAAAAGCAATCATATCTTCTTGTTGTTGCTTTTTCTTCAGCCTGGCCTTGGTATCCAAACTCCTGGGTAGGCTTAAAAATAACTTGTCAGACATTACACCTACATCACAGTGAAGATGACCCAACAGGCAAACAAACACACGCAAGACTGACTCAATAATCAGCCCACATACCTACGGAAGATGGCATACCAGAAAACAGCTCCTAGCTTGAGCAGCAAATTTAAAATGTGATAAACTCCCAAACTTTTATCTTTCGCAGTAGAATATATGTGGAATGACAACCTGGGTAAGACAGTGTTCTCTCAAACCCACAGGTTTCTGTTCTCTCTTTCCAGTTTTTTTTTTCTTTTCACTGTAGGGATGTGAGCACAGGCACAAGGGGGAACTGCAAAGCATCCATCTTTTGGACTGTTTGTCACAGAGGAAAAAGACAAAGTTTCTGTGACAAATATCATTCAAATGTCAAATTAAAACAATTAAACACATTCAGGGCAAAGTGTGGACTAAGGAGACAAAAGCAAACAAAATCAGTATTCCTAAAGAGAGAAGAGAATAAACTCTATTAACATAACCATTTACAACAACAAAACAGAGTGCAGAGTTGAGACATGAACTCATAGGACTCCAAATTGAGAGTCACAGACAACCAATGGCGAGTAATTTGCAAATAATATCAGTAATTGAAGCAATTAACTTTGTTTTGTTGTGGAAAGGAAACCATTTAGACACTCATGCGTGCAAGAACACACACACACACGCTTGCCATCAAAAACACAAATGCATGCACGCAATCTCTCTCTCTTACACACAGATACATAACGCAAACATGCCTTCACTAGGGCGCGAGATGATGAGGGTGCAGCTACAGTTCTCAGTCTTTTATTTATACTTCCAGTGTAGGTTTGAAATCTAATCTAAATGCTAAAATCAGCCTCATATATATATAGCTACTGACAACTTATTATTCAGATTAATAATTAACAAACTGTGTTAAAAGGCATTCCAAAATCAGTGTTGTCTCCCTTATTTCCAGTGTGCCAGATGGTGGTCCTCTCACTCCTTTGTTAACACATTTTTTCTTTTTAAGTGCGATTTTTGTGTCTGCTATACCTCAGTCTACCAACAGACAGATGAGGCCTTGGACACAAAGAATCCGCCCTTCTATTTTCCACAGCGGCTGCTCATATAACTAACTTGCAGTCTCTCATGCAGTGATGCAAATCTCTGCCCAGTCTTCAGGGTCAATTTTTCAGCACACCTGCTGAGTTGGGAAGACCTTCTATCAAAACAATGCCACACCAGACAGTTTGAATGAATTCTGACGCGAGATGGAGAGAAAGAGTTCTTTAAAAGACTTAAGTTATGCATATATTTGTCGATGGAGGAGTAGCTTGCTTTTCCAAAAATAGCTGGCAGTGACAGCTGCTGTTTTCATGCTGTCTTTTCAAAAGTGAGTTGCATACAAGAGAGAGAAAAGAGTAGAAAGGATAATATGCTACAAATGTCATTTATATCTTTTGTTGCCAGCACTTTATTCATAGTTTTAACCATCTTTTATTTACAGACTTTCTAAACCTTTTGGGCCAATCACCCAATTTTAGGCAGTCAAAAGAGTTGGTCTATCATACTTTTAAGAGCATGACTGGAGGTTCAAAGAGAATACTGTACAGACAGACAGATAGAGCAATACACAGCTGCTATAAGCTAACAAACAACACTGGCTGATATTATAATTAGCTTGATAGTATCATCCTCTAATGATGCAAAACCTTGCTTTTATCTCCCGGCGAGGGAGAGCCTCTCCCGTGGGCGTTAAGTAGACATTCTCATTGCAGGAAACATCCTTAGATGTGAGCAGCTTGTGTAGTGCTACATTACAGACAGGAGGGCAATTTTACTTATGAATCTCATCATGTCGGTTTAACACTTAATGAAAGAAATTCAGTAACAGGTCGCAATTGGAGATTGTTTTATACAGGTTGTTCAGCAAATTAAGACCTGGGACTTAATGTGTTAAAATTAGGCTTTCAAGATATTACATACATTGTTTACAGAGCATGTTTCTACCGTTGGACACTGAATACTTTGAATGAACGCCTTCGGTTACATTTCTATGATTTATGACTATACTATGTATTTTGACCGTGTCTTGAGTTATCCAAATCCTGACCAGACTGATGAGAAACACTGTCTCTCCAGTTTGGGAAGTTAAAGAAGGCAAGAGGACAGCACCTAATCTGCTGATCAATAAGAGGATTTAACTTCATACAAAAGACTGCTTATCTGCATTCACCACAGCAGCCTTGGAGGAATCCTGCAGCGGTTCCGGAATACTATCTCTCCTTCCCTGTGTTCTTTTCCGGCCCTGCCTTTTCTCCATGTTCACCTTTCGTCTGTTAATCCCTGTCTTTCATGCCAACAGGAATGGGCGGATTAGAGCTGGGAAAGTATTCGCACAGCACACAAACCCCTCGCACTCCTGCAATATATCCCCTCTCCAGCCCACACTCTCTTCAGCAATTGTCCGTGTGTACGTGTGCATGTGTGTGCATGTACGTGTGCAGCGTATGCTAACCACTATGGGACTTCCATGTAGGTGTGGGATGCGTGTGGGTGGTACACTGCTTTACAACACGGTATAATTTACTGGGAACAGTCCATCACTACTTCCTCTAATCCTGTTTAAATTAGCCAGTCTTCTGGAGAGACACTCAGTACACACACTCTCTCTCTCACACACACACACACACACACTATCCAAAGACATATCCTTTGTCTTTTTCTCCCTCTTTCTTACTTTTTCTCCCTCTTTTGCTCTCTCTGTCTCTCTTTCCCTTGCACACATACTCATACATACTCAGCTGAGCCTTTTTAGCAACTTTGGAGAAGGATAAACACACCTGTTTAGAGCAGACCTGTCTGTCTTAGGCACAGTCTAAATAGAGTTAGCTTTTAATCCTGTTCACTCTCCCCTTTCATTCTTGGGCTTCCTTCATCTGTAGGCATAGCTAAACCAGACCAGCCACAAACACACACACACACACATACACACACACACACACTTATACACAAGCTGTAGTCTTACTCGAGCTGAGCCTTTGTGGGACTCAAACAGCCAAGCAAGCAGTCTTTCACAGATGATGGGCAAAGACTGGCAGCATCTAATAAAATGGTATTAGATGTCCAATCTGTCCAATCCATTTAGGGCAGATGCCTCTGCATTCCTTCTCATTGCAGACAATTTGAGATGTGGATTTATTTCCATTCCTCTTGCAGAGGCAAGCACTGCACAAGAGGAGGGTAACCCTCTCTCTTGGGTCACTTTCACATGCTTGATCAACCACAGATGTGTACAAACACACATTTATTCTGGGGTCGGAGTGGGTGCTATTTCTATCAGCCATTAGTAGTTGTATTAACACTCAAAAATGGCCACCTCACATTTTGAGACCTCAGAGCTTTCAGTAGTCTAGCGAACGATAGGCACTCTTAAGGCACTTAAGCCTGCAGATGGAGACCCTGACACAAACAACCACAAGTGCACGTTTTTACACACAAAAGCCATTCAGTGTTCAGTGTTTCAGCCAAACAGCAATGAAAATAGATAAACAAGGCTCCAGAGCTCCTAAACCATCCAAAATAAAAAATATCTAATAATAGCACAAGGTATTTAGGTTTAAAGAGCAATATAGTCACCATCACAAAACACCAGCATATTTGCGGAAAGAGCAACCACAGCAGGACTAGACTATCATGTCATGAAGAGCATGCAACGTATCCATTCCAACCGAAAAAGAACATTTGGTTATTTCTGCTAATTGCGCAGCTTAGTGGAATCATCTGGTGCAGGTTGCTTATCTGTGATCTATAGCATGTGTGCTACAGATCCTCAATGACTGAGGGAAAGCTCATTCTGCACAGACCCAAATGATAGTTTTGCATTATGTGTCAAGTCCATGCAAGACAGAGCAACATTTAATTAACATTTCTAATTGTGCCTTGAAGGCTGCCTCGATTTAGTGGCAGCTTCATCCGTGGCTGATTATGTTGCAATGATGAGGTTAATGGTGCTGGATATTTGGCTGCTTGGCAAACAGTAAGCGCAAGGATGCTGTAGCGGTCTGTGTTGCCCCTGGCAACCCCATATTCGAATGTGAAGGGGCTGTGTATACGTGTGTGTATACTCACATTACCACCTGCGTGTGTGACCTTGACAAAGCCACACACTTGTGTATGTGGTGAACCCATGCTTCATGTAATCAATTTATTCAATGTACATATTTATTTATTTTAAGACACTGATTTACTTTTAGAATTGCTGTCCTCAACCTCTACAGCACTTACTCAAGAGTATTTAGAGCATATTCTGGAGATGTCTGTATTTAATAACAGCACTTCTACCAGACTGCCATGGTAGATTGAGTCATATTTTAAGTCCCAGGCCAGTTAGTGGCTCTGTATGTCTGTGCAGACTAACACATAAAAACTGACACAAAGTTGTTGAGCCACTCATTTGGAGCAAATTCAAGTAAAGCCTTCCACATACAGGAATTACAGGTTGTGCACCAGTCAAAATCAAACACACACTTGGAAAGGCACATTTCAGCTCACCACACTCAGGCCATATTAATCTGCCTCACTGAGCTCACTTGACTCTCCGCCAGGATAACTGTAAAAGTCACCCCCTACCTTCCCTGCTTCTGTCTACACTCCTGTCCTGACTTTCCCTTCCCTTGCTGCATCCTTCTCTCCTACCCTCTTCAATTCCAGCTCTTCCTTCAATTTCAAAATAAACACTGCAATCCTGAAACAAATGAGAGACATAAATGGGCCCTGGGTTTATTGTTAACAAATAGTCTACAACATAGCAAAGCATTCATTAGGACGCAGTGCCGAGCAGCCGTTTACAATGGCCGTCCACAAGAGAAGATGGAATTGGTGAAGCAAAGATAACAGCTGTAAGATAACAAAGACAAACCTGCTAACACAGAAAGAGTCAGAGAGGCACCCAGAGATCTGAAAGCCATTAACTCTGGTGCTGGCTAGGAGGAATGGGGTCTGTGATGGCCTATTTCTGTGGGCTCTATATCTCATCAGGGGCTCTCACCCCAGACTCCATGTTGTGTGATTTATTTGGCCTCAAAATCAAGTGTGTGCAAGTGTGTGCATGTGTAAGCCCAGTTGTGCAAGCCTGCCCCATCTATGTCTACCATCACCCAAAGGCCTCGAGCTCAGTTGTCATGGAGATGGGGACACAGGTGCTCCAATGGCTCCCTAGACACTTGTGATGTCATCAAGGAACAGGAAGAGGAAACAGTTCTGCTCTAAATTCCCCTCGCACACAGAACTACTTCATCTTGGCCACAACATTATTATGACTCAAAAGTTAACTTCAGCAATTCTGGGTCACCTATTCATGTCATGCTATTGAGTCGGTTTCAAAATAGTCCATTCACGGTGCACTGCAGGCCAGCTGGTAGGGTATAGCATCCACAAGCACTATAATGACTCTATAATGAGACCTAGAGCAGTAACTTTTTTTTCTGGGGGGTAAATATAATGCTGACTGCTGATGATGTTACCCTCTCGTGCACAAAGGGGCCACGCTAAATGTTGACGGGAGTCAAGGAGGAGGATAAACCTTGAATCAGTTTCAAATTATTTGAGTACAAAAGAAACAGGCTATTCAATAAAAAGCGCTTTCACAATTCAAATATTTCTATGTTCTCTTCTCTTAAAATGACCTCTGTCTCTCAACACATGCACGAACACAACTGAAGAGTATGCACTTGGCAGAACAGGAAACATGGGGTTAATGCCCGGCTGTCCTCAGGTCTCAACTCTGAGGCAGGAAATGAGCTGCTGTGTCCACCAATCACTTTAGATAATGGAGAGATTTATTAGAACGAGGCTGCTGCTGCTGTGCCAACCCTAATTAATTTTCCTGTGTG
>NW_023339796.1:13354936-13359614 GCF_004916995.1 Morone saxatilis | reverse complement strand
GCGTGAGCGAGAGAGAGAGAGAGAGAGAGAGAGAGAGAGAGAGAGAGAAAATGTATGAATGAATATTTCCATGTAGGTTCATGGGTAAAATTTGTTTTGCTGAAAGCCGCAGGTTCCAACCTGACTTGTACTCCCTTCATTGTGAGACAATGTAAAACATGTGGGCTTGGCAAACCAGAGACCTATAGATCAGACAGCTAGGCCCAGCCAGATGGCCCTGGCCAAGCAGCCCTCCTCTCCGTCAACCTCACTAATTAGGATGTTTACATTGGGCCACATGTGTCTGTGTGTAAGTTTAAGACTTTCCTAAATGAACAGAGAGATTAGTGAGGTGCGAGTTAAAATTGCAGCGCTGGAGTGTTATGCGGAACCCTTCCAACTACGGTGAATGTAATAGGTGTGACGTAGGAGTAGCTGTGCAAACAGATGAACGCATTTTGAATGTTTTATCCACATGAGAGAGTTACTCTCTTAACTTGCAAGTCGAAGTTATTTCAACTTCTTGCTATATATGGCAAAATAAATAAGTAGTTTCAGAGGTACATTCAAAGATTCTTTGGTCTGTGGTTTATCCTGTGATCTACTGCTACTACTCTGCTTGAATATAAAGAACAGGTTGATGCAAATTAGGAAAATAACCAAACCCAACTGTGTCTAGCCAAGGTAAATTCCACATATGTTTATACACCCGGAAAGAAGAGGTTTATCAAGATGTGCTGAAGAAGTCCCTCACACACCCTGCCAGCCCCACATCTACCCTGCTACCTTTATAATAGCTATTGAATGAGAATGACATTGCCTCATCTCCTCTCTGCTAAATCACTGCCCTCAATTTCTCCATGGGTGACCAGTTCTTTTCTCCTATCAATCTTAACTTCTGCGACCACTTATTTCTTACCCCTCTATTTTATATCAAAATGTTCTGGATCTTTCTTGGTTTCTCAATTACTTAAACCCCCTCCCCTTTCTTTTTCAGTCTTTTTCACACGCTCTTCTGTGTTGCTGCATGAGCCTGGAACCACAGCAGTGTGATGGCTAACAGCAGGGGAACATGTTGAGGGTTTGCTCAATGTTTAACATGCAGACAGAACTGCCCCAGATGGGCTACCAGCCAACAAGCTTGTTTTATTTGCAATAATGGCTTCCTCTTAACAAAATATCTGTTGGCGGAGGCAGTTGATGTCTGTGTTTGTGTGTGAGGGAAATTTATATATGTCAAACATGAGCGGCCATAACTTGTGACTAGAGATACTTTAACCTGCTCATCATAGATCTTTTATTATGGGTTTGTGTGTGTGTGTGTGTGTGTGTGTCTCGGTGAGTGATTGTTTTTTGATACTGTGCTACCCCTCACAATACATCTTCTGTAATGGCTGGGTGACTGGGCAAGCCCCTTTCTACATGGTGGGGTGGCGTAAATCAGAGTTGATTTGGCTTCCTGCCACAGATGTGTCAGCTCACTCTGTCCAGTCAAGATCCAACAAATAGCATTCCACGTCACTCACATCACACTCCATAGATCTTCCAGGCGGCTACAGTATCCCCCTGCCTTTTTTTAAGACAGACTCCCTCAGACTTCTGGTAGTGCCCCCTGCATGTCACTCCCATGGATCTGCTGCAATACAATGTCATCTCTCTTCCCTTGGCCCCTCAAATAGGCCTGTCAGAGTATTTCCACTGGATCAAAAGCCCAGATGGCTACAGTCAGCGGGAGCGAGAGGGAAAGCCTCCAGTATGCAGATGGGAATGGAATGAGATGACATGGAATATACTGGGTTCAAAATCTCATTGTGCTGCAAGAACATAGGGATAGATCTGCCTTCATTCATGTGCAGCTCAAATAAATCTAGCAGGATATAGGGAGGAAAACATGATTTCAACAGAGTAATGGTGAGACACTGAGAGAATCCCTTTTTTCCCCAAGCCATGCTTGCTGTTCTCATGTCCCAGTTGTTTTTGATTGGGAAACGGAGCACAGGTCCCATCTCTGTGCGACTGTGTATCTCTGCAAGTGTGCTTGCCGCCATGTCTGCTTGCTGTGTGTAATTTCTCCAGCGACCATGACAGAGGAGCAACTGCACAACGTGTGCAATGACAAAACGGTGTGTGTTCACGCTGCTGCTCTCTTCCTGCCTCTGCAGTAGGACAAGCAGACTGATGTTACAGCAGTGGAGTACTATTTCGCTAGCATGTCAGGTCACTTGCTGCACCCTGAGCCTCAGGAGAGAGCAAAACAAGAACATGGTTCCCTCTTTGTCTTTGTCCTCATCTCCCTTGTTCTCTTTCTCTTTCTCTTTTCGTTTTCTGACCACAGGCTTTTCCTTCTCCTCAAGTTAACAAGTTTTTACAAAGTGCCACTTCAACGTTGGATGGCCTGCAGACACAGTTTCCCCCAGCTCCAACTTCTGCATAACACAGGTTGGCTGAGCGGCAGAAGTCAATAAGGATACAGTGCAACTGGCTGAAACATGAGAGACTGCAAGTGCACTTTGTATCGAACCTCAAGGTAAACACTGGAGACCAAGTCACTGTATTAAATTATTAGCATCAATGACATCGCCACTGCAACAGTCATTCGATTTAAAGAGATCTCATTTTCAATAGCGGGGAATCTGTACTTTGTTGTCAGAGGATCTTTGAACATCAAAAGAATCAAACACTGTGTGATATGAGAAATGCAAACGAACTAACATGCACACACACGTCAACACTGGGGACAGTGCAGAACATCTGTGATCAACATTAGTTAGATGGATCTGACTGAATTAGCATGAAAATCCAACTAGCAGACAGCGACAAAGGCGAGATTCTTTTGGCATGTAGGGAAAGAGGAGATCAACAGACAGAGAAAGAGAGAGAAAAAGGGCAATGACTGGGACTGGGACGTAACCAACTAGTTTGATATTTTCTGTCCCAATGCTGCACTGACTCAGTTTTGTCATTTACAAGGGCAAGGCAACGTGCCTGAGAACATTATATATAGTTTGAGCAACAGCCTGAATGAGAGGGATATTAGAGAGATAGGAAGGAGAAGAGATGGAGTCAAGAATAAATGGGGAGGGGAGGAAAAATGAGAGAGGCAGACAGGGGAACTCATTAACTTCTCTTTAATAAAGCCCAAGTCACATAGGGACCCTTTCATTCCTTCATCTATCCAGTCACACACACACAAAGGCACACAATCCACTCCAGTGCCGCACTGATCACCTCCAGATTACCACACAGACAGTGATCGTAACCACATCTCTAAAATCGTTTGACTCACATTAAAAATCACTAACCTGTAGAAGTTCATTAGTGATGGGATGTCCCTGGAGAACCCGTGCAACTCTGAAGTTACCGCAAATCATACAGTGCTGACAATAATCTCTCCACTGCTTTATTCTGTGAATAAATTACTGGACGGTGGTAACAGTGAAGACGCTGATTGTAAATATTTTGTAGACTCAACGCAACTCGATACCATAAAGAAACTCTATATCTTAAAGCAACAGTACACAGGTTTTGAGAAAATCTGCAAATATGAAGGAGAGGCAAAACATTTTTTTATCCCTTTTCTATTTGCAAGCCGTCTTCAAAGACTAAAAGGGGAAAAGCATTTCTATGATAAACATTGAAACTGGCGCTGGGTTCAGTTCCAGATTCTCTTTTGTCGTTATCGTTAGTGGGATAAGTTTACTCTGACTGGGAGGCATGGGAGTGGGACTAGGATGGTTGGATACTATAGGGAAGGAAAGCCGGGATTGCAGCATTAAAGCTTCCTCTATATCTGAACATCCATGCCTTCCCCAGGGGCCAGACAGCAAGGCTAATTTAAGAAGCGTGGGCCCTGTCAGCTGTCATTAGCATGCGCGCTCGTAGACACACACAAACACACAAGTGGGCACATTTATCCGAAAACACACACATGCAACCGCACACTCGCTACACAAAGCTAATTCCAGAAAAAGTGGGCAACTGTCAGAAGTCATCATCTGAGAGTACAAAGCCAACCAACATGTTACACAACCTGGCGCTCTAATGGGTGGAAGAAGAGATAGAGAGAGAGAGAGGGAGAGAGGCAGACAGCGGGAGAAAGAATTATTGATTAAGGCTGAACACAACAAATGAAAACAGAAAATAAATTGCAAGTGTCTACTTAAAATGGACCCCATCAACTTAGGCAGTGTGTGAAGCAGATTTTGTATGACCCTTTTGCCATGCGTAGGTGTGTTAAACACAACAGTTGAGTTTGGGTTCCCTAGAACTAAAAGGCATAGCTAAAGAAAAACAGAGAGCTCCTGCACACCATGCTATAACAGCAATCTTGCAGGTTCATTGCTTGTAAAACTGTTCAAGATGAGTCTAATTAAAATCTCTCACAGTCTGTTTCAGACTGCACACATACATTTTAAGTATTTTGGGGGTCTTTATCTGGAAATCCACAGTAGAAACATGAGAGAAAATGAGGGGAGAGAGATTGTCATTGACATACAAAAGCGGACAGACTTGAATCAAGGTCCATGCGGGTAAGATAAGATAAGATAAGATAAGATAAGATAAGATAAGATAAGATAAGAGAGTGTCGGAGCAGGTACGACGGCTGCTGACCTCACCGGCGCCATCTTAGTTGAATAATAATAATAATAGTAATGGTCGCAGTCTTAAGTCTTTGCTCTACTGGGTGAGAAGATGACTG
>NW_023339796.1:13331542-13354836 GCF_004916995.1 Morone saxatilis | reverse complement strand
GCATGCACACACATACACATGCATGTCTTCAAAGACAGAGCTGTGAAGCAGAGGTGACAGGTCTCTGGTTCAATGCCATCCTCAGCAAATGTAGTGCTAATTGCCATTCCCCCACTGTTAGAGAGCAGCATGGCTCCTACATAGGGCCCATATGGACCCCAAGATGGAGTCATATGCTGCCCACTAGAGGATCATGGGAAGACAACCAAGTGGTGTTCAGTGATAGGTATGACACCTGAACAAAATTCACAAGAAAAACGTCTAAGTTGTCACTTCCTTTGTGTATTCAGCTTCAGCTCATGAACTCGTATTTGGCAGCTGGGCACAGGCACATGTAGAAGCTGGTGTTGTTAGTATGACAGCTGATTAGAGAGATGAGAGATTTGAGTGTGACACCTCTAATGATCTCTTCATCTGATTGACGGGCTAGGCAAGGCTCCAATTCACACATCTTGCACATCACAGAATTTGGTGTACATACAGCAAAGAGGGTCAGCATGTCAGACACACACACATACTCCACACAGACACACAAATATGCCACACACACTGCTCCACTGAATGTTAGAAAAAGACTATTTGCTTCCATAAATCCCTCCTGTGACTTCCAGAATATTCCGCTATTATGTTGGCTCGAGCAGGGCTATTTCCTCCCCCAGTTAGCCTGTCATCAGGGCATTGTACTGTATTGTCTGGGAGCGAGCCTAAATGGGGCCCTTTCAGGGGTATTTTCAGGTACTTTCATGGAAGAATGGAGAGGATATTCATATCACATTTCAGTTTTTCTATCGCTGAGCAAACACAGTTTTGGACACACACGCAAACACACACCGACACTTCCTTCGCTGACCCAAACGAACGAGTGCATTCCTGCTCCCAGCGATTTCCTCCATCTTCTCCCAACAGACAGGATCCCATTACAAGCGCCTGGCTGTTATCTCTCACAGAGGCAGCAGCAAACATTGTAATACACGTTACAAGGGGAACATCCTAAACATTTCCATAAGACATCTGCAATTCTAGAAAATAAATTACCAAAATTTGAATGAAATTCCAACATTGGAATTGGTAGCCGCTTCCAAAAGTGTTCTTTCAAAAACCTATTTGATTAACCTGCTCTACTAAACGAGGGCAAACAGATCAGTCCAGATTTCTTAAAGGAACTGGCATGCTGCACCGAGCTGCTTTAATTGCACTTTCACTGATCCATCTCGTGATTATTGGCAATTATCTGTCAATTAGCAATGTGCTGATGTCACCACGATGTGAAAGGCAAAGCAATCAGGAGCTGTTAGTGTAGAAATGGTTGCCCATACTAATGACCCGATCTACTGTACAGCTCACACAGAGGACCCTGTGTGTTTGTGTGTGTGTCTTTTTGGTGGAGTAATCTCCAGTGTGACTGTAGCGATTACAGTGGAGCAGGCCTGTCAACACGGTTTCATGTCTACACTGCTCAGTAGTTTCGGGGCCTCATAAATAGGATACATATGCCACTCAAAATGACCTTGACTGAAACACACTTAACCCCTTATTCAATGGCCCCCTTACCACACATCACCCCAGTGAGGTGCCCCATTTCTTTGAGTGCTATTAAATCTGTAAAGAACGTTCATGTAATATAACTGAATTTTGATAATTGCTCTGTTAAAATAATCTCTGCTAAGGGAGAGAAAATTACAATACAGAAGGGCCAGAGAATAGTAATTCTATTCTATTTTATTACTTAAATTATACATGTCCTTGAAGTGATATATTTGTTTAATAGTTCTACTTGCTAACTTTGGGAGAAATAGTTCTACATGGGACAAACCCTTTACCCGTTAAATGTTTACAAAAACACAAAGAGACATACGAGATGACAAATCATCCTTGCATCCACCAAACGCACCCAATCCATCAGACACACACTCGCCTCTCAAATAAACAGAGGACGCTTACGACATCTGTCATTCCCTCCCCATGCTGTGATCCATGATATGATCGCAACGCTCATACGTCCTGGACGATTCACAATCAATCTTCAGAGCCAAGGCGACAGACAGAGAGAGAGAGAGAAAGAGAGCGGATTCTTGTTTGCTTTTTGTCTTTTCCGCTTTTTCAGATGCACTGATCATCCATCATGCTTTTTCTTTTAGAAGCTGCCGCATGATGTTTATCAAAGAAAGTAGAATTTCAAAGCATTACCTGAGCCTTAAATTGATTGAGAACATATGCGGAAATGCAAGTCACTCTCCACAGTTTTTCCACATTTTCAACTGTCAATAATAGCTGAAAGAAAGTGTCCTCTTTCAACCAATCATTGCCAGGTGTCGGAAAGCCCTTTTAGAGCAAGCGATTGAGTGATTTTTTTTATACAAGCTCGCACATACACACTCATGGATTCACACAGTGACCTTGTCAGGAGTTATAACCATCACATGAAGACAGCATTACACACATGTCTCTCTGTTTCACCTTGGGTTAGGTAAGTCCATGTCTCGAGTAGTCTTTATGAAAATGGAAAATGGATGGTGTATTTGGGGATTGTTTGAGAATTAAAAGAACATTTTTGAACCTTGAAAATAGCATAAACACGGCTGGCACCAGGTGGGCTGTGAAGATTTTAATAGAGCCCCTTTATTCGCTTACAAAGAGGGGAGTCATCAACACACACACATACTATGAAAGAAAGCTGACAGTATCAATACACAGTCAGAGACACACACACACACACACACATTTCTCATGATTTCATTAGATGGTAAAAAAACAAGAAAAGAAGAAGAACAAATACGGGCGTGAATCTGCAAATCACAGTGGCCTAACTCACTCACGCACAGCTTTTGAAGATATACAAACACATCGTTGCTTCATCGCCTTAACCTGTTTAGTGTTGTCAGAGGAAGGTTAGACTTAAACCTTGGCATGGAGTACAAAAGCCTGGGAGACTGTCACACTACAACAAATCCCTGCATGACTCTGCTTGGCCAGCTGCTTTTGTCAGGATAGCCGTTTTGTGATTGGTATTGCACAGTCAGTATTGAACTTAATGCAGGTTAGAACATGATATATTCACTTGAAAGGGTTGGGAGGAACTGAGTAATGTGATTCATTCAAATGTAGGTATATTAATAGTGAAATGGCATAAAAGCAACAGAAAGATATCCAAGACCCCAACCTAAGAGATCAGTCTCGTTCAGGAAGTGAAATATCAACAATGTTAGGGGGGGCTTTAACATCTCACAAATTGCCGGAGTGAACAAAAATGTAATATCAGTGATTTAATTTAATTATTAAATTAAACACTTAAGCCATGCATTACTAGAGCCTTGCAATGTTTTGATTAAATTATTAATCAACCATGTTTTACGGACAACGGTTGTGTTAGACATCATGATGAGACAAAGTGTTGGCGCCAGCCAGTAATTGTTACATTAATTAATTCTTAAACTCGTAATTTTTATGTGAAACTTGAAAATGTTGGCATGGCTTGACTCCATACCTTGAAATACTACAATGATAATGGATATTACAGCACATGGCATACTCACAAAAACAAGATTAACTAAGACTGTCTTTAAACACAATAGAACCAGACATACACAAATGCAATCTATGTGATAATTTGTAAGAATTGATTTTAAGCACAATATACCCTCACATGCATACACACATCACATACGTCCTGTCAAGATAGGCCTTTAGAAATAATTTATCATTTACTGAGCATGAAGTAGAGATCCAAGGCTGCACTGGTGTGCATTTAGATAGAGAATTTATAATAAAAGAGGCCAGCAGTGGATATTATACATTAATAATCTCACATCACTTATATGTCAAGGATGTATCTTTTGATACTGTCAAATTTTCTTCTAAAACTGACGTTACACACTTGTAAAACACAGACAGGAAAACCACTGTACAATTATGTTCATCTCAGTTTACTGAGAACGTTTGTCATCTTGACATATCATCAGCTGAGTGCAAGCATGGCCACGGTGGGGAAATTTGTGCATCTGAACGACCACATCTGTTCATTCACGTCCACATTCCACTTTACTTTATTTAAAACTACCTGACTGCATACCATATTTGTGTACCGTATATTCCAGCAGTTCATTTCCCCAGCTCTCAGAAATGGGCCGACTCCGCCCCGACATCAGTGTCAATCTGATGACTGGGTGTCTAACAGTGTGTGAAGCTCACATCAAAGGCATGCCGCTTTAAATTCCCAGCCTTGGGAGAAAGCAGGGAGGGGAAAGACTTCATAGGAATAAGGGATGAGGAGGGAGGGAACAATTGGAGAGGGGCACAAATTTTATACTGTTCAGTGAGCCCCATTACAGAACAGGTTTGGGTTAGGAGTGTATTACTGGGACTCCTTTGCTAACTAGTATCAGGACAACCTTCATAGATTTAGCAACAACCTCAACAAACAAGCTCACACCAACAGCAAGTACACACACTATCCTGACTCACTGCACCAAACAATCTTCTCCACATCATTCATTATCGCTGAGATTTTCATAAAACAGCAAATCCCACTCCCCACAGACATGTACTCTCACAAAGATACACGCAGGCGTACACACTCTAAAGGGCTGGATGTGCTTAGGGGTTAGCAGCCAGAACCACCAGCCTCCTCATTAGTGCAAATAAGATCGTAGGCAGATACAGGCCTATCCCTCTCTCCCCTCCATATCTTTGTCCCTCTTCGCCTCTGTTCTCTTGCACAAATGAGTCCTAATCCTTGTCCTCTAGCTCGCCTCTAACTAAAAGAACAGCACATATAGCTGTAGAAGGACAACACAGTGGAAGGAATATTACACCATCTCTATGTAGGATGTTTCTTCTCGACTGCATCTTCTAAAAGTACATGTTCAATAATATTGGGCAAGATTTATGACTTCAGAGTGTTTGGTTGTGATGTGACCTCAGGCTGCATTACATTAAAATGAGTCCCATTGGCCCTTATGGTCATAACTATTCATGAAGGAGAGGTCAGTTATCAATAGGAATATAAGAAATATGAAAACTGGAAAAAGATATATTCAGTGGTACTCAATATTAGATAACGGAATCTGATCGTCACAACCTGGACATCCCGATGGCTAGATTCCTATCGTTCTTTTTCCTGATATATTCTCTTCGCCTATATATACACTGAACAGAACTTAAAAGCCAAATAAACCACCTTTGACTTTGGCTCTTTTAGGGAAATGCTTCTTTCACCCCGTCAGTTTTCTAGTTGTACTCTAGCCAGCCTGCCGACTGGCGGTAGATCGAGATGCTGTCCACTCATTTCCCATTACCCTCTGTGCTTCAAATCAATAGTTAATTACCTCCAAAAAGCTCTCTTCTTATCCAGCTAGAGAAGTGGACAGCACAGGGCAGGCAGAAATTTGCCTGGCAGAGGGATTCAGTGTTATGCAGGGTGAAAACTGTCCTCCCACCACTGCTACTTATTGGCCCATCAGTGTCCCTCTCAGAAGCTGGCATTCCATTTTGCACTGCGCAGGCACTTCATTTCTCTCCACCACAAAATTTTCATTTCTCATGCTAACACAGAGACACACGGTCAGACACAAATATTCATGCACAATTTCTCTCTATCTGCCCCTCTCTTGCCAAAAACCAAATGCTTAATAAGAGATTACATTTATGGTGAGGAGAAGGGCAGGCGAATGGTGAAATATGTCCACATGTCCTGAACCTGGGAGAAGCACTGGCTCTTACTCATTAATAATGGGACAGGCCCCAGGCCCAAGCCCTTAGCCCTCCGTCTCTACTCATTTCCTTTCCACACATCAAAGCTATGTGTGTGTATGGCTGTGTGCGTGCTGGGGCTCTTGCACACTCACGTATGTGCTTGTGTGTGTGTGTGTGCTTGTCAGTCCCTATGAGAAACAGCCTGTGGAGGAGCTGGCTTTTATTTAATCAGAAGTAGAGCAGCTTCCACCACCATCCGTAATTTCAGCCCTATTAACGTTCTGCCTTTAATTCCTCTGAGCGCTGGAGACACAGCATCCTCTGGGCTGCTGATTCACTTAAAATGCAAAAAAGTACTGCAAAGTTGTTGTTTTTTTTTCTGTGCAGTAGCAACTTCATATATTGTACATTTAGACTTAAGAGGCAAGGGATTTGCTGTGTAAACACAATGATACGCAGAGAGTTTGTAATGGGTATTTATCAAGTGTGCACAGTGAGCTAAATTGATATTCTTATCAGTTTGATTGTAGACTTTAAAAAGTTTCCCACGCATTGAAAGTCACAATCACACAAAACACTGCACAACTATACCTGCCTCCTCCAACTCCTTAGTCAACCTTTGCCCCGCAGCCTTGCAGCCCTTAAGCTTGAGCCTTAGGGCTTAAAAGTCAAATTAAATCATTCTGGGCCTGACTCAAAAACAGATCTCATTATAACAATCATAAATGAAGCTCTTTGTTCCTACAAGCCTACAACCCCAACAGTCTCTTTACCCTCTTCCTGTTCCTGCCAATGTTGCATCTATTACGTCTTCAGAACGACAAACTCATATTTCACTTTTTTTCCTTATGGTAAACCCTATAATGTTTCATAAATGCATCTGTTTTTAACTAAAAAAAAAATCTGTGTGTGTGTTTGGGGGGCAGGGGGTGGGGTGTAGAAACAACCAATTACTTCCAGGCAGGAAGGTTCGAGAGAGGAGGAGTGGGGAAAGAAGCGGGTGTAGCTTGCAACTACTCTCCGATTTAATTAAAATTTATTGAAAAAAAGAACAATCTAGCAGGCAAGAAGAAACGGCCAGGAAGTCAAGTCAACAACAGGCCTTTGTGGATCCGGAAAGGCTGGAGCTGATGTAGGGAGGGGTTGGGATGGACAGGGGCAAAAGAGGCCCTGGGGTGGAAGAGGAACGGTGGATATGGAGCTGGAAGCATAGAGGCCCCAGGAACCAGGCTGCGTGAACAGTGGGAAATAAGACTCAATAATCAATGCTTTCTCTTCTCACCTCTCAACTCAACAAATATCGAAGAGGCTCTCCTTTCCTGCTGACTGAACAACTGTCACCCAATCTCTAGGACAGGTGATAATGGAGGGAAAAAATCCTGAAAGACAGGAAAATAATGAGAAAAGCACATTTTTCACACCACCATCCTTGAGTGGTAGGGAAGCTGGGTCCAATCAATTACTAGCATTGCCATTTTCCACTAGGTGTGGCTTTGGAGAGTTATCTCTAAGTTTGTGCTGTTGGGTGCATGAAGCCTTGGTGAGTATGTCTGTGGGTGTGTGCATCTGTGTCCATGTTGTGTGTCTGCCATTTGAGAGGACTAGCTTTACCAGGAAACAGATGACTCACACAGTTCGAGGTTGAACTGTGTCACGAGCGTCACCGCTTTCACTCCGGTACTCTAATGTGTTTCGTATGTTACTGATGCAGTTGGTCTGCTTATCCCCGAGATTGCACAGATAAGGCCTTAGCCATCGTTCCACAGTCAGCCACCTGCTCTGATAAGGGCCAAGCACGATGCAAGACGGGGTGGAACCTAACACTGCTGATAGCATCTCTGCGGCAAATCTCCGGGCACAGGAATGTGTGGACACGGGAAGACGTAGTAAAGAACATGAAATATCCGCAAGGTGGGAGAAAGAAAACAAGATCCCAAGTCTGGAATAGAATTGAACAGGACACACAAATATACACAAACATGCAGTATAACGCATACTGCTCTCCTCCTCTCTCCACTCTCCCTTGATACCGCTCATTCTCACAGTCAGACGTACACAAAAATGCGCACATGCATACCAGCCCCCAACCTGCATCCACCATCTGGCCTTCCCAAGGCTCAGATGTCTCTGGGGTAAGGTGAGCTGTGAGGGGGACTCTATGTCCGTATGCATTAAGTCTGCATGTATGTGAGAGAGACAGAGATAATCGATGAGAGAGAAAAGGAGTTGAGAACGAATGTGTTTGCGACGACAGAAAGAGAGAAGAGAAGATGAGAGAGAGAAACAGAGAGGAGTGAGAAGCCAGTGATCATATTGGTCTAGAGAAAATACCCACTATAGAGGAGACTGCAATATGTGAAAACCATATCATGAAGGAAAAAAAAACCTGCACAGACCACAGATACTTTCCACGTTGCCTGCATGCAAGCACAATACTTTCAAAGTAAGGCAGTACAACCCATTCAGAGCACTGCAGGTACATGAGCTGCAGGCAGGGGTCTGCACTGGGGGTCGTCATAGCTGACTAGGCCGCGTAAGCGCACCTTAACACCGAGTAGTCTTTTCACTGTGGGCAAAATAAAGCCTCCATTATGGGATGAGGCCATGTCTGCTGCCCCTGCCAGCCATAATGGCTTTAGCACTCTACTGACGATACAGGCACCCAAATGTACAATACACACAACGCAGTACAAAACGAGTGGAAAATTGAATTCTACTTAAGGTGGTCCCAGGTCAGTAGTAGTGCCCCTGGCCAAAATACACTTGTACACTCATGTGAGCACTCTCTCCCTCTCTCTCTCTCTTTCTCTCTCTGTCACACACACACAATGCTTCATGTCCTACCACCTCAATCCACAGGCCTATGTTGCGCTTACATTTTCATTCTTTTCTTTTCTAACCATTCGAAATGAGAGAGCAGAGGAAAGGCGCAATCTTGCATTCACATCCATTAGAGACTCAACAGGACTCTTTTCACAGGCTGTCTCCCCTGCACAGCTGGTGAGCTCACACGCACGAACAATTTACACCATCGAGTAGTAGAGAGTTCTTAACTCAATACTGCTGTAACCTTGCAAAGCCAGTCTATAGCACTACGAGCACAGGTTTCACTACTAGATTTAAGTCTGTGAAACTATTGAGAATCATTTGAGCCTGACCAGATACATGTTCAACAAACCTGGCAACCTGCAGTGTGTTTAGATGATGTGACCAAAATTTTAACTAGGTGTATAAGATATCAAATGAACCATGACTTTACAACTACTGGCTTACTTTTTTGCCTTACACTGATTTTGGATTAAATCACAGCCAACATGCTTTTCTACTTCAAAAATGCGAAACAATGACCAATAACAGCCCAGAGAGGGCTCCAATCAGGGTGCAGCTAATGTGTAGGTAGCTTTGCAGGAATACTACTGTAATCAAAGTCACCCAACTCCAATATCTTGGCTGCTCTGATTAGAAATAAAGATTCAATCAAAATGCGATAAGAGGCAGATTCTGACTGCTCTCCACAGTGAGGTCAGAGCAGTGGGTCAGCAAGAAGACAATGCCCCCGGACCCGAGTCTTGTTCAACAACACTTTAGCAGGCCAGTTACTTGCTGACACAGGGGCTGGAACTTCTCCTTCAACTTGTCCTCTAACCTTTCTTATCAATATGCCACTAACACTGCTGATTAATGTATATCAACAGTGTGAGGTTTTCGACCTCCATAACTATTATTTGATGCTTAGGCGATCATATATTGTTTATTCAGCTGCAATATTCTCCATTCCAACCACTTGGCCCCTGAGTATAGAACAGGTACTTAACACAGCATCCACAGAGACGGCCCGGTGTTCGTTTGCTTCCACAGCTTTGTTCAATTGCAGGATACTCTTTTGTAAAGCATGCGTACTGTATCTTTTCTCAAACTCACTGACCACTGTCCTTCCATCTCTCTCATCTTTTTTCCTTATCTCCCTCGGTCCCTGTCTATCTTTTAACTGCTGTTTCATCCCTCCTCCCTCCGTTCCTCTTCTCTCCACCACCCAGTTCCAGGCCGTTAAATGAGCGGGCTTATCTAAGCCTAATTGGTTTAAGGGCAAACAGAAATAAGCAATGGCTCTGTAAGTAGGGGAGAATTACTGCTGCTGTTGGCAAGAACCGTCCGCACACCACAGAGAGAGAGCGAGCGGAGGAGGAAAGAAGGGAGACAAAGAATTGGGAAGATTGGTGAAAGAATCGTATGGGGCAAGACAGAGTAGATAAGAAATGGGGCGGCGGACGGTCGCTGATAACGAACCGCCCCGTGCAGAGAAGTGCGAGGATGGGAGAGGAGACGAAGTGCGGATAAGAGAAGACAAATGAGGTAGAAACAGGGCACTGCACATGCTTCTTTTTCTAATGGTATGCAAATCTCCGTCTTTGCTCTCCTCTCTGTTAGCCCTTTGCTTCAGGTCTGACTGCTCCTTCAATAACTTGTCGGCAAATGCATTTCTGTTTGCAGATATCATGTCTTCATGTGTGCGGGATTGTGTGCGTGTGTGTGCGCTGGGTAGCGTGTATAGAGTTTAAATCCAACAAATTCAAAGTTCTGTATTCAACTTTACACTCAATTAAACTGCTTTGGTTCTTTATTGTGCTTAATTTAGACACACAAACGCACACCTTTACACTGTAACACACGCGCCGCTGCATACTCAAGCTTCAACTCTCCATCTCATTTTTCTGTAATGATCATCCGTCTCCCATCTATCCATCCATACTTAGGAGTATTTCCTTCCTATGATTTTCCTCCCACAGTTCATCAGTTCATCAATGATGTGAGTGGTGTTTACTGTGAGTGTATGCATGTGTAAGGATGTCAAATAATTCATTAAATTCAGCCATGGCCATATGTGTCCATATGGTCAGGGGGGCTACTCACTCTAAGTTACAAACACACCCAGACACACACATGCACACGGATCTTTGACACTTTGTGATTATCGGCTGATTTAGACTCGTAATCAGATTAAGGGCGAGAGGAGAGGCAGGGATAATGTGGTCAATGGCTTCAATCTCTCTCACACACACACACACACACACATAAAAAAATGAAAGAGCAACAGATTGGAGTTCAGATCAGTGAAGATTTTAACCTGCCCATGGGACAACCTCCTTTCAATTAGCAACCCAAACAAGGAAATCACTTTCATCCTTGTTACCGAGGTAACTAGGGGCCACCTCCCAGCCCATCTGTTTTTCTCTCATCCTATCTTTTACAGAAGAAATCTCAAACCCCTTTTTTCTTGCTGGGAAAATTTCCCTCCTCCCTCTCTTCCTCCCCTCATCTATCTGAATTGACATTTCTGCTGTCACTTCACACTGGGTAAACATTTGAACCTCAAAATATCCATCCTCGCAGAGGTAGCAATTTGGGCCTCGGTATCCATAGCTGTGTTGAAATCTGATGAGCACAAACAAGAAAGCCAATGCCGAATTACAGAGCACAGCCTGGACTGGAAGCAGTCCAGGAGCAGAGTTGTAAATGATTAAAGAGAAAAGCTGCATGTGAGCAAACTAATTTTATTTGTGCTTCTAGTTTACTTATTTATGATTTTGGGCAGTGTCTACAGACAGCCATGAGAAGCTGGAGTGTTCCTGTGTGTTTTTTTATTGGAGAGGATGAGCTACTGGACAATAAAATGAGAGAAGACACTATATACCCATGACACTGCTGGTATATCCATCCAGCAGCCAAGGTCTGAGGCTACAAGCACAGTGTTCGGTCCCCAGGGTCCCACAGCGGAAATGAAAAACATGTTTAACTGAGGAGATATTAGCTTTTAGTGGCACTACCCTTGTCCAGAAGTGTGTGTGTGAGAGAGAAAGAAAAGAGGATAGAGGAGGAAATGCAGAAAGACAAAGCCAGAGAGGAGGGAATGGAGATGGAAGAGGAGAAAAAATACAGGGACACTGAGAAAAAAAAGGAGAGGCAGTAGCAGTTTGTTTTCTTTCTTTAACAGATTTGCAAAACTAAAAAAAGAAAAATGTAGTATAAAAGCATAAAATCCAGGTTACATGGGGACTGTGACCGTGATATCCGCGATCTATGAGAGTTTGCAATTCCAAAATGCCACAGAATGATGCTCAGGGGTTCGTAGTAATAGTATTTTATATGTACAATTTAATGAAAAAACGTGACACTAATCCTCGGAGGTTTGACAGGCACTTACAATGTAGTCTTCGTTTTCCCACCGATCAACTAATTTCTCTAGGGATGATGAGAATCTTACAATAACGCACTTTACAGAAGAGACTTCTCCTGCCTCGCACTCCGGGCTTACAGAACGGAGGAAGACTTAAGAGTGAGAATAACTGATTTCTAAGCGCACAGCCAGTAATGAACTAAAACATACGGAACGTGCGCTATTAAATAAATTTTAAATCACACCGAGCATCGTTCTACACACGGACGGGTGACAGCAGTGACAACCGGCGAAGCGGGAGGTCTGCCGCTCCGGAATAAAGGGATAACCACGGCGATCTGCTGCGATCCACGTGTATGACATCCCTGTATCCCCTATGTCAGAGGCGCAGCGCTGGCCAACAGAAGAAAACCCCGCTGCAAGCATCCCCACACACCGCGCGTCTCGGGAAAAAAGGAGCACTTCCACCACATCTACAACAAAGTACAATCCCCACTCTCTTATTTACCTTCCATCGCAGAAGATGTGACGACCAGCACGCATAAAAGCGCAAACAAATCCACTGTCATGGCAGAAGGGTAGTCTCCACAGCCGGTCCCCAAATAACCAAAGACGCACGGCGCGCGTCAAAAAGAATCCCTCAGTTGTCAGAGCGGTACTCCAGCAGATAGCCTGTGTTGTGAGTCACATCTCAAGCGGTAGTAAACAATGTGTGACAATCAGCACAGGGGAAGAACGGAGTGTAGGGGCTGAGGGGTGCGAGGAGCAGGGGGGGAGGAGTAGGGGAGGAGAAGGTGGTGGAGGAGAGTGGTGGTGGTGGTGGTAAGGGGGAGGGGGGGCGACATTGCCTGCTCACAGCCCCATTAGAGCGCCAGGGCCAATCACCGACTGCGAGCTGAAACTCACTAACCAATCACCAGACCGCCGCTCCGCCCACCTCGCATTGTCAAAACACAAAACTTTTCCTTGACCTATTTGAAGCCGCGTCCGCTTCACTAAAGGGAAATATCGCCACCACTCGGGTGACTGCAACTACTGCAACCCCCAAGCACACATTCGAGCCAAGCCGTCTCCCATGGGAGAGGATCTAAACGGGCTGCATACTTGCTCAGTGCTCTGTGAGACTGGTTCAAAATAATGCTGCTGTTGAACAGTATAGCAGGCTCTGTGATGTCCCAAAAGGCTTGCTCACTTTCCCCTTGTTGAAAGTGTGTGCTACAATAAATTTTATCCTGACTTATGACATTAAAAATTCATTTATAAAAATTACAAGGATGTCCTGCACAATTAAGACTCCCAAAAGCCAGCTGAGCAAGGTCTTTCACTCTATTTTCATTACTAAACAACAGCCTGACAGTTTGTTTGCCAACTCCCCCACCCCAACCCAACCGTTTAAGTTGCTAACCATTCTTTTTTTTTTTTTTTAAAGCCTGAAGTAGCCTGATACGTGGTCTGGCAGCCTCACTCTCCCATTATTCTCACATTCAGTGTAAACCCCATTTGCAATGAGAATGTTCTTTAATAGATTTAGCAAATTCAACTGCACCTCCTAATGATATTAAACAGGCATCACACATCAGCTCCCTCCCTTTGCCCCCCGTCACCCCTTTTGTGTGAGCGTGTGCTGCAACAGATGGTACACACAATGGGCTTTTCCCTGAAGGGACACAGAGGACCGAGGTCTGCCTCAGCCGAGGAAGCGGGCAGTTGCCGCCCTGTAGCCCAGAACCATACACCTGTCTTGGGCTAGATATGTCTCCCCCCTGAAGTCCCTGGAGTTGAAGAATTGGGATGGAGTTGTTAATCTACAGCCTGAGTAGGCCTGGTTATACCCGGGGCCACTGGATGGCCTAATACTTCAGAGCTGTCCTTTCACAGCACACTGGCCCAGATACTTTTTACCTGCTTTACTTTTTATGGACTTAATGAATGGGTTGAACAGTAGGGTTTTCAAAATATTATGTAGCTTATAAAATGGACGCCTATATTTTATTGCACAGTTAGTACGTGTGGATCTTAAAGAGACCACACTTCACTCTTAAGTGTGCAGCTCTTTTCCTAAAAAGCCTAAACTGTTTTCACATCTATCCTTTGTTCCCCTTTGCAATTCAACTCCTAACCTTTGCAATGACAAAAATCAAACACATTGTAAATGAAAAGTGACTCACACTTAATAAATGGTTGTTCCAACTGTGGCAAAGGCCGGCAGATGAACTGGGGCAGACACAGTGCTTCAGGAGCATCAGGCAGCGGTTGCTAACTTGGGAAAGCAGTTGATGAGAGCATTTGTCATTTTTAATGGTGTGGTGAGGAGTGGCGCTATAGTGTGACATGGCACAGCACAGCATGGCCCCTGGTGCTGGCTGCTATGTAAGCCTATGATAGCCACCTGGCCTTATTTTTCACCAATCATCATCACCTATGACTCCACAGGTCATCTCCAAATACAAGAGCAGCACAGAGCAATCTGTCCCTGTTTCCTGTCCACACCCTGGGGGTGGGGGGAGGAAGGAAGAGTATGAGGGGAGGTAGGAACAATAGTGAGGCTGCTGTAGCACATCCTCTCTTACAATGCACACACAGACAAGCGCTTGCATACAATAACACAAATGTGCGTGCAGTTGCTCACCCACACAGCACTCTGATAATGATCCACACAAAGCCCCACAAGCACTTGCCTACTTCAGCTCAAGAGCCTCAACCCAATACCAATACTGAGCCCAAACACGTTGTAGAGAGCCTCTCATTCTCTCTGTGGCCTGATTTTGTCTGTGTGGTTAAGCTTGCAAGAGCAGCATCCCAGCTCGATTTTGTTTTCTTCATTCCTCCACTTCTCTATTTCTCCATTCAAGGCCAGATTCAAGCAACCTCTCTGAGTGGGGTATTCTCTCTGACTTGTGTTTGATTAAATGTTTTTCCATTCCCTGCATTCTGTGATTTGACCCCAAAGTTATTGCGCTTTTGACCTGTAAACATCCAACCAGCGTCTACCTCTCCATGGCCAATGTGCCATGACCTTTACATTTCTCCTCTCTGTCTGTTTCCTGATTCCAGTTTGGTAGCTGGAAAAAAAACACAGTTGTTCTATTTTTCAATAGAGTCAGGCAGGAAATACAAAATAATGTGTGGTTTGTTCTGTGCACTGACAACAACACTGAGAACAAAAGAGTACCTGTCATACACAAGGAAGACCTTTTAGGATGAGAAGGCGAAGAGAGCAATGTTAAATCAGACGCACACTCATTATTTAGATATGTGATACAGAAGTGCATAAGAAGATGTACACACATAAAAGAGCTGGATGATTTTAATGGTACAGAATGAGAAAGGCAGAAACAGACGCAGCAATGAGAGAGATGTTTCCCAGCGACCATGGAAGGTTTGTCTGGTGATGAATATGAATGCATGAAAATGAAATGCCTAAGTCAATATAGAGACAGTGCAGGGACCCAGGTGACAGAGGAGTGCAGTGCTACACCCACCCTCGGGGGATAGACTGGTTATTAGGCTGGGCTTTAGCTTCATCCATCTTCAGGAGTCTGGGCACTGGCCATTGACAATATGAGTACAGAGGCAGGGCTGAATACAGATGTGCTCTGGACCAGTGTTCCCCAAATAGAGGGTCAGGACTCAGTAGTGAGTTCCATCTACGGCCGTACTTTCTGGGTCACGGCTCAAGAGAGGCGATGGAAAATAGGTTCATTGTGAGGGGATGCATGGTTAAGTTTGCCTCAAAATGTATTTTTTAAAGCCTGCACAGGCAAAGGGCAGCACAAAAGTTTCACTACAAAATATAACTCCAAAGACAATCTTCTTAAGTGGACTAAAAAATGCAGATACAGCTGTGAAATATTCTCACTGTCTACTAGTCAGTCACATTCAACCAAATGTCTACATATATGAAATAAGAGGGTTATTTGAGTTTCGAGAGTAGAACGACTCTGACAGTAGGTCAGACAGGGATACAAGGCAGGAGCTAAATACAGCACTCCCATTAATCTGCCAATGATGCCAAGACTGATGGTACCTGTCCCCTGCTATCAGCACACAGACACTTCAGAGACATTCCTTGCACTTCTCTGATACGGAGCGAGACACGGAAAGACACTTCTGTAGAAAAGTGGAAACTGCAGCAGAAATCTAATGCAAACAGACAGGAAGAAACCTGTATGCATACAAACAAAATATTTAATAAATGTTTATGTTTTTTGCGTGGGAAAGTGAGAGAGAAAGAGGAGAGATTACACTCCATTTCTCCTCGCTGAGATGCAGTGAAAGCATTATTTGTTTTAAGTATTGCAGTTTGATTAATAAGTCGTTAGCTCACATTCATTCTATTCAAGATTCAAGCCCTTTAGTTACCATTAATCACAACAGCACAAAGAGATTCTGCTCAGCGTTGAATGAGTAAGAGCATCATTATAGCTTGCTCTTCTACAAGTGTGTGCATGTGTGTATGCATGTGTGTGTATGGGAAACAGAGATTGACAGTGAATTTGTGTGCAAGGGGCTATATGTTCCTACTTGTATTTACTCTTGTGCGCGCGTGTGTGCACGTGTTCGCACACTGTGCATGAGCGGTGCGGCTGACATGAACACAGAATGATGGATAATAGATTGGTGCATCCCCCTCCTCAGTCACTCCATGCTCTGTCAGCTGCCATAGGGGTTTCTGCTGCAGACAATGTTCTAGCAGTGAGCACATCAATCCATCTCTCAAAAGGTGCCACCAGCCCAAAAGTGGTGTAAAAACACAAATAATCACATAAAATCCAGCACTATCAAATTCATGAACACTATAACAATTCACTGATTAATTATTTTTCTTGATGACCGTGGTGATTAGGATGCATTCATTTACTTGTGATTAGGGATCTCTAATCACAGATGAGGTTAATGGGGTTCTTGTTCATTCACCTATTCACTTGCAGCATTTAAGAAAGTTTCGTATTAACCAAGTGGCCTCAGCTCCCTCAGGTGTAATACACCTTTCAATTTATGCAGCAACCTTTTCCACCTCCTTCTGAAGAGGTTCCTTAACAACAACAACATTTGACACTTAGTAAATTGTTTTTTTTGTTATCATGGGCTGGTCGAGTGGAGAGGCTCATAAAGTAGTTTTCTGGCTACAAAAGCAACATTCAGGAGGTGGACTTGTTAATGAGGAAAAACAAAACTAGCCTGACAGCTCATCACTTTATGTCAGCTCCCAGTGACAGCCTACCCCACTCGTTCCCCATCTAGTTGCTTGTTGTTTCACAGGGACATCATCAAAATGCATCCCTCTGCGTCTCCTCCGACCTGTCTTTTTCTTCCCTCCCTGGCCCGTGACAGATAGTTGAGTACAATCTATCAACCTCAGTCAGCCTCAGTCAGGGCCAGTGCTTTGTGGAGCCACGTATGGACAGAACGCACACACAGCCCACATCCCTGGGTCCGTCATGCTAAATGGGATAAACATCTGGCAGTGGAGAGAGAGAGAGATAGAGAGAGAGACAGAGAAACAGAGAGAGAGAGAAAAACGGGGGTCAAATCAATCTGCCCTCTGTCTGCCATACACTGATCCCCTGTCATAGGCTGACCTCTGCAAAACCCTGCAAATGAAACTCTAGGGCTACATTTGAATACAAAGAGTGAAGCACTTCAGTTGGGTTTCAGCCCAGTGGTTGAGTGTACCTACCTACTGACAGTTGAACTCACTAGTCTACTGAAATGTTTATTCAGACCATCATTTTAACTAGGTGGTACAAGAGAATGTTGGAAGGAGTTGGACAAGGACAATTATTATCATAAAAATGTAAAACACAGTACAGTACAGTAGATTTAGTAATAGTGTAATATTCCTTTAAAGGTGATAATCTTCTCATTATTGTTAAACAAAGTATTAACATCTTTATTCTTACTACATATATACTAACATATACACTTACTACAGTTTAAGACATTATTAAAAAGAGCAAAAAAAAGGATTTAAAATTTTTATCATTGCCCCTATCTGACACAAATTTAAATATGCAGCTTTGGGGTTATTACTGAGGGAACAACATGTATGGAAGTTGCCTTTTGTGGTGATTGCAAATGGTTAACATTACAAACCAAGGTCAAATGTAAATTAAAATAAATGCATACAGTGGAACGGTGAATAATCTATCAAATAAACAGTTGAAAAATAAATGACATTTGCTTGAACCACTGCAGCAAATGCTCATATTATTGATGCAGTTGAATGCTGAATACCTAAAATCTGAAAATTCAACAACAACAACACAGGGACACAGATTAGTAACAGTAGAGGTTGTTGTGCAGAAGTTGGAGCCTTATTACTCAAAGCCTCAGTGTGTATATCGCTTTAAGTCTAATTCATTTCATTATCTGAGACTGATTCATTGTAATTAAAGTTCTGTTTGTTTTGCTTTGCGATTTTGGATAGTCTTTTCTCATTAATTGCTCTGCCAGCTGAGTGTTGTAGTTTGAGATTGCATTTTGTTTTTTGAATTCATTGTTGTGATTTCGTATTTCATGTTTAGTTTTCCAAT
The DNA here is from genome assembly GCF_004916995.1 of Morone saxatilis. Lineage (NCBI taxonomy): Eukaryota > Metazoa > Chordata > Actinopteri > Moronidae > Morone > Morone saxatilis. The sequence goes on along the minus strand of NW_023339796.1, from coordinate 13,336,434 downwards.
TTGTGATTTTATTCTACACCGCAAGGTCACTATTTCCAATTTAAAAAATGCACCTCAGTTTCTATCACACTGCATTAGTATGACACATGTAGTCACATACACATATTTAATGCATACACACATGGCCTAAATGGTACCTGATGTGATGGTGGCTGTGACAGCAGAAATAGAACAAAAGGATTCATGCAAAGATGCATGAGCCATCAATAAATGTCATTACAGCGGTGCTCAAAGCTTTTTGCTTGGATGACTGAAAGTGTAAAATGATACTTGGCTGTGGGACAACAATGCACTTGGACATTTATTATTTAGATAATGACCTCATTTAACACATACACACATCTACACAACAATTATCCATTATTGCACACATGCAAACAAACAATAGCGCGAGTTAACACGTCGACCTTCTGATATTAACATTGACCTTTGAAAGCAATCTTTTCTCCCAGCGTGATCACCAGATCAATAAACATTGCTGCCAGGTGATGCTCAGAGTATTATCGGCCTGTTGCAGGCTCGATGATAGGGCGCACATGCACACGTGCACACAAAAATGCAACAAAGCCCATGTCAAATCCTAAATGTCAAAACCATGTGCTGCAGACACAATGTGTGTTATATTAGTAATTACCAATGTCATACACAGTCTGAAAATCACTATCGCTATCACTCAGCGTTGACCATTACTAATTGTTAATCAGTGTTTTGTGTTATGTGGTTAGAAACCATGAGCACAAGTGAGAAAAGCAATTAACAGTTCCAGTTCCATCTCTCTCACTGTTTTACTCTGCATTTTTCTGTGTCTGCCTTTTTCTCCTATTTTGTGCTCTCATTTTTAGTCTACACCCCTACCACATAAATGCAGGTGGCTCTCAGCCATTTCTCTGTTCTTGGTTCAATCTCCTTATCCAATCAGAAGCAGACCCCATTACCACACAGTTTCCTAGTCAATGATTTCTCATTTAGACCACACTCCCCAGATCCTCAGCTCATTGAGGGCTTGATGGATGGACTGTCGAATATTCATGTGTGTGTGTTTCTGTGTGTGTAAGTTTTACCTGAGTCCCCCAGCACTCCCATTCCTAAAAGGTTTTGCATCTTCCACAATGACAGCATCTTTATCATGTGCTCATAAGGAAGAAATGGTAATACAAAACAGTGGTAAGATGTTTGAAATAATCTATTTAATGAAATCTTTTTTAATCAACATAAAAAAAAGATATACAGATCTCTCCTGATAAAGAAATTATGCTTTATAATTCTTATGAAGTAGCAGTATGTTCATTTTTGGTGCATTGTTCCCACTGTATAAGTAGTATGGGAAGCAGAGAAGTGCAAATTGTACACCAAAAGTTCCTCTACTTCTTCCAAGGAGATCCCCACAGTTCTGCTGGGAACTGCAGTTCAACTGTTATCAAAGAATTACACAAGCATTGTGTCCCGATTCCATACTACATTCAAATTATAAGAAGATTTTGAGTTTGTAGTTTACACTGGAAAAGGGGACAACATTTATATTCCAAAAAAGCTTGATTTTTGAGTGTGCTGCTGAGGTATCCTGCAGTGTTCAACCACAATTTATTTTACAGAGGAAATGGAAGAGTAGCTGAAAGCTGAAAAAAATGTAATGGAATTGTGAATGGTGGTGAGACAGATCAAGGCTGTCATGGATAACTAGGGAAGTAAAAGTAAGTATTACCCTTTAAAAAAAACTATAATGAGGTTTATTTGTCAGTGTCATTCCAGAGTCAAAGGTTGAACAAGTACAGTACATATTTCTTGTATGCTAACAAAAATCTATGACATGCATAGTGCATATTACATACTGAATACAACAAACCTTTGTCACAGCAGCCACATGCAGGTACATGCTATTTTGCATTTTGGCCCACTGGAAAGATTTTGCTTTTTGGCATGAAGACAGCAGGATGAATATTAAATTCTCAAGTCACTGCAATACAGTGTCAAATACTCTGTAGAGACCACATAAACTCTGATCACACAACCATTCTTAAGCCAGAGAAGGCGGTTACCCTGAAACTGATGCAAAATTCACTGTAAATGCTGTGAATGCCACAGAGACCACAGGAACCTTAATGAAGCTTTTGCTTGGGTCTACTAATTTTCCAGGTTTTTTAATCACAGAACTTTTCCCATTATGAAATGTCACTGTTTACTGCTGCTTCACTGCTTCTCGCAAATATCTTACAATTAAGCACAACTAAGATGAGATACACGCAGTCTCTCATTTTAGTGCAGCAGTTCCCCTCAAGGACTTAACCAAGTTGACTGTCCTTGTCTTTTGTCCTCCCAAATAGACAAAATGACAAGTTCAGCAGCTCCCTCCAGAGCTCCAGCCACTCCCAGCTGAACTCCAAGAGCAACATGACAACTGAGAAGGTCAGGGGTCAGAGGTCATTATGGATCGTTTCAGGTCACAGAAGATGGTTAAAGTCCCATGGGTTGCTCAGATGTCAATTGGATTCATGAGGTGTTGTCAGGAAGCTGCTGGAAAAGTGCGTTGACACACAGCATTTGTGTTAATAATATATTTGTGTTGCTTTTCTCTTTGTGTGTGCAGCATGAGGAAAGCACGCCTGTTGGTAAAGCACTGCCGCTTCCCAGCATTGAGTGAAAACACATCCTGTGGTGCCAAACAACACTTGATTTACCGCTGTGTTCAGGCATGTGGTGATGCCACAGCGCCACCTGGCTACTAAGATATGCTACTGCAAATTAGACGTAGTTACACACATTATTAAGTTTAACCTTGAACAGTCAGACAAGATGAAAATCAAGAGGCTGATGCTCAAGGAACATGCCCAAAACTTTTCATTGGGATATATGAGCTACACCACTGAAGCAAACCGATAGATGTAAAAGGTTATTTGAAACTATGCTTGAGGAAAAAAGGTTTCTTGACAAAATATAAAAAGAAAAATGTCATTTTCAACCTTGTGACTGAGTGACATAGTGATATTTGTGAAGTGATTTATTTTTTCAGGAAAATGGATTTTCTTATTGTTAAATTATCTTTTAAAGTATTATTTCATTCAGACAAAGGACATTTAATCGCAAAAGTTAAGCAGGTGACATTATTCGTTTAGTGAAACTGATTTATAAAAGCTAAATTTTAATCCGCCCATGCCTAACACAAATATTATATAACACAAACTTAAACAGCTGTTTCTGCACTCTGCTGTGTGTGTATGACAGGACTGGACATCAAACCACACAATTTTTATATACAATTCAGTGCAGTTCTGTGTGAACTGACCAGCTCATTCTGTTTATAGATGCTGGGGGCTTTGAAGCTTGAGAGACAGATAATTTTCAGAAAAGTTAATGATTTTGTATCTGCATTGATACTGGAGACTTCCCATTGTCAGATTTTAGAATTGCTGTTGTGACTTGCGTGTGTGTGTGATTATGTATTTTATATTATGTGTTTTAAAAGCTGAAAACCCAGTGTTTTATAGAGTCGAGTAATCCTAAGACTGTGAAAATTGTTGAATTAGCTATGGCTTTTGACTCAGTATTTATCTTCTCCTACAGTTATGCAATTATGAAAAGCAGCATTGTGAGAAGCCTAGTGTGAAGAGTCAACGATCCAAAAATTACATAAATGAAGGGATAATATAAAGGGTAAATAAATTAACTAATGCATATCTCCATGAAAACTTCCCCAGCTGATTACTTCAATATACTTTCAATAACTTTTAGATTGCAAGTTTTCTGAAATTGTATGTTTACATATACAAATTATGCATTATCTAATCAAATATGTATTTTTCCAGAACAGAAATGTAAACACTGGATGAAGCCAGGTTTAAATTTCTTGTTTCATTTTGTTGAAATGTTAAAGTCAAAGGATTTTACAAAAGGATGTTTTTGCCTATCGTGTCTTGCCTTAAGAAACAGTGTGGGTGCAAATCAGTCAGAGAGGTCAGATGCTGCCCCTCGATACTCTGGAAAAAAAATAGAATTGAAACTGTATATATGTACAGTATACAGTGTATATCACTTTCTCTTTCTATCTCTTATAGGATTTTGGTAGCCTAGCATTTTATTAATAATTTCCTTCTTCCTGCAGTCTCATTTGGTGCAACCACTTTCAGGATTCCAGCATAATGTATTCAGCCTCCATGACTATAGTCCTCTATAGTTACCCACTTTTTAACATGCACTGGCACTACAGATGTTGTGGTGCTCAGAACATATCCTTTGAATGTCTGAATATTCCACTATTTATTTCAGGATCAGCCTGGGTCCCATCCTAGCAAACACATGGAGGGCATGGAAGTTAGTGCTTACAATGAATTAGAATTTATCAGGATTTGTGAGGTAAATGAGATTTCACAGTTTTAAAGTCTAGTGTATATATGTATAAATGCAATGATAAAAAGGAACTGAACACATCTTTTTGAGACTGATAGTCCAGCACAATCATAATAGAAGTGCAGCAAACAAAACAGACAATTAGACAATTACTATCTTTACTTGCATCAGTTCCATTACCAGACCCGACACTTCTACATTACAGTAGGTGGGAACTTCAACCACTAGAGGTCGACAGACACAAGAGATTTAGCTGGGATTAGTTATTCTCAGTGGTAGTACGCAGTAGTATTCATATTCTTTACTTAAGTTACAGTTCTAATATGAAACTGTAAAAATACTATGTCATAAGTAAAATTTCTGCATTGAAAATGTTACTTAAGTCAAAGTGTATATGAAAATTCAGAAAGAAATTCAGGTATTAAAAGTAAAGTATTCAATGTAGAACCTGAACCATCTCTTAGTTATGCTGCTATAGGCCTAGACTATCGGGGGATTTCCCATGGTGCACTGAGCTCCTGGCTGCCTCCTCGCTCTCTCTCTCTCTGTTC
>NW_023339796.1:13319827-13331442 GCF_004916995.1 Morone saxatilis | reverse complement strand
AATTGAATTGAATTGAATAGAAAAATGACCCATGTGTCTGTTATACATGTATTAATGAAGTAATGTAAAACCAGGATTTTACTGTTGTAGTAGTTGAGCTAGAGGCAATTTTAACAATTTTGAAAATAACTGCAACTAAGGATTGTTTTCATTATTGATTGAGTGGTTGAGTGGTTGGTTGGTTTGTAAAAATGTAAAAAATAGTGATAAATTCATCACAAGCTCTCATTGTCACCTTCACAGGGATTGTTTTGTCTGACCAATAGTCCAAACCCCAAAATAATTAAAAAATAATTTAAAATGATTATATCTATGAACTTTAGTGGAGTAAAAGTATAAAATAGCATGAGATTGAGAAATGAGGCCTACCTCAAATGTGTAACTTTTTGAGTAAACGTCCTACCACTGGTTATACTTTCAACAATCTGAACAAATAAGTACAACATACTGCATGAATCTTAATCATTACTGCTCTGTCAAAGCCTTACAGGGGTTGTAGATACATTTTTAGGAACCTGAGTTGTAAGTAAAAAGTGTGTCCTTCCTCTGACTCAAGGAGAGGTCGACTATTACAACAAGGCTGCTGCTTCCATGCTGTGTCAGACACTTATCCCCAAGAATGTGAGTTACACACCCTAGATTCAATAAATGAGGCTGCCATTCATTAACAGTTGATTGTATCTGTTGTGTTATGGTGCCGAATTTGTCAGAAAGCACAGAGGTTGTCATTCATGCCCTTAAAGTAGTTTTGTCTAGTCAGGTTTGTCCTTGTAATCATAATTTCTATCTCATGTCATAAAGAAGCCATGGCTCTAATCCCATTTCCCTTTAAAATGTAATGAAAGCCTTTCACCACTGGGTGGCAGTATGTGCATTTGTACTGCACAAGCCTGAGGTAGAACTGTATCTGTGTGAGCTTTTTTGCAGTTTGACCCATCTCATATTCAGTCATCTGACAGAGGCAATGATGTGAAGCGCTTGATCTCGTATATAAGAACTGATTAGAAATTATATAACACCCAGACAGCTCGATACTAGAGAGAGAGTGAGAGAGAGAGACACAGAGAAAGAGTGGGAGGCTTCAGCTCAATTACAAAGCAGATCAAAGAGAGAAAAAGGTGAGAGAATATGTCTAATAAGCCAAAAGGCAAAGGAGCACAGCATGCATTTGCAGCCATGTATGGAGATTTGATGGAGAACAGACGGCCTCTGAAGTTTTGGATGAACTTTTAGACTTGACACTGATGTTAAAAATTACAAGGGGGATCTGTCTGTTGTTTTTTAGCAATTTGATGTGAAAACCTGCATGGATTTTTTTGTGTAATCCAAACTCAAATAGATGGGATGAAGCAGCTAAGACAATAGGATAACTACCCCAAATACCATGTTTATTTTGATCAAACAAAAATTAAAAGATTTGGTTAGTTTACAATGGCACCTGCTGCTGAGAAGAGAATAGAGAGAATAGATTTTTAGCTACCCAACAAGTTTCTGTGATACTGAAATGTAAATATTTTCAAAATGATATGTTGTACATTATTTCTCTCATATTGATTCCATTTTTAGATAATATTTCATATACATTTAATGGGTTTTCTAAGATATGTGCACAATCCTAGTAGCATGTTACTGTAAGAAATCTTTGAGCCAGGTAATGGCAGTTCATGGTGTACTGAACTGAGGGGATTTTACTGACAAGTGTTTTGCCCTCTTGAGCTGATATTTCCAATACAGAGACCATCTAAGGTTGTGAAGCAGTCGCTCATAAAACTGCTGCGAACCAAAGGGCAAGCTGGAAGCCAAAAGGCTGAGAATAACTTCTGCAGTTGTGCTGTGAGTGAGAGAGAAGGTGAAAAGCTTCAGACACAATCGATAGCTGAGAATGTGAATGTGTCTGCCCATATGTGTGTGAAGCAGATACTGAAGAAAGAGGACTGCAGAAAGATGGCTTATAAGTATAGTGAAATTTTATATATATTTTAATATTCATAATCTTGGTTAAATATTGCTGCCCTGACCCAACTGCATGTTGCTTATTCTCCTGGTATTTTTTACTCCTATAATTTGTAACCATGTGACAGACATTGCAGCTCCGCAGCAGAACCACAAAGTCCTTAGCTTCTATTCACATATTTAAAGAACTTTGTATAAGAACTTTGTATGTGAAGCGTGGCATTTTAGCGTCCCATAGGATGATGGTACACCTTGTTAAAACCATCCTGAGGGGGACGATCATTACAATGTCTACACACAGAACAAGACAAAGCACTTAGTGTGCTCTGAACATGTGGCAGTTTTTTGCTGTGTGGCAACACCAGACAGCAGCTGTCACCTCTGACATCATCACTGGAGCAAGTTGGCCCTTTTTAGGTGGCAGTGTGCCCTGGTGCGCTCTGGGAAACAACTTGGGCAGATGGAGAATTTGAAGAAGAGCAGCCCTTCCTTTTCCTGAGAAGCCTGGATACAATAGATCTGCATGGTGTTTGGGTGAGTTAAGTGGTTTATGAATATAATTTAAAAACCTTTTAAGATCTTCCAGATGTTAGCATGAAACAATCTATCTTTTTTTTTTTTTTCAGATGTTAGCATGAAACAATCAAATTTTTTTCTCATTCTCGCTGGACACAAACATAAACACAACCACCATTAAAGACACGGGACACCGGTATGTTGAAAATCTTACAATGTATATAATTGACACAAGATTTCAGGTACAACAGCAAATGAGACATTTTTTATTTTTTAACCTCTTTCTGGCATTTATCTTCACCGTAAGCACAAACTCTCCATAGATTTCTGATAACAACAAAACCAAAGTAAATAAAAACAAGAAAAAATTAAAAGTTTTTTTTCCTCATAAAATGGCACCTTTAAGAAATCCCTCTCATATTCAACTTAGTGTAGAGTAAAGCTGTCTTTAAATGGTGGGATAATCAGCTTTGGATTTTTGCCACCTAATGGATGAGAGCAGGGTTGAGGCGCAGAGACTGATTTGATATCAGCACTCTGGACAACCCTTCCTCCTGCCTCTTCTCACACACAGGGGCTTTGTGTTTACACTGTTTCACCATAGTTGAACAGGAGACGTCTTGCTGGGCCATATCTATCTGCATACACACATCCCCAATCAATAGTCGTTTCTGGAAGGTGTTGACTCGCGTATTGATCGACCAACTTGTGATGTCTTTGTGCAGACAATGCCATTTATTGGCCTCATAAAAGTGCAGGTTTTATAAAAGGGAGGGGGACTTTGAGCAACAAATTAATGAGATCAAAAGGTGAAGGAGGAGAGGGGGAGGGGGGGCTTGTGCAAATTTCAGCCGATGACATTGTGAGGCAGTCATTGAAACTGAAGTTGTGAGTTACAAGTCGTCTTTGAATTGGAATGTCACCATCACAGTTGGAGTCATTTTTCATTTTTTACAGGGGCTTAATGTGTACTTTCACATTCATATTAAGATATTTCCAGAGGGCCACAAAAAGAAGACCCATGTGGTGCTCTTTAATTGTTCTTAGTTCAAAATGTGTGTTGTTATTTTTTCCTTTCCCCAATGGAACATCTGAAATCAATCTTTCTCTTTAAATCTCAACATTGACCCCAACACTAGACAAAGTGTCAAAGGCAGTCACAGGCAGATTTCTTAACCAGGGACTAACATAAAGACAGCACACAGACATACACACACAAACACACATACACGCAGCAAGTATAGCATTCATTGATAAAGAATGTCAAAAAAAAAGAAGAAAATACCATCAAAATATCAATGTCAGGTAACACAAATGACAACAACTTCACCCATTTTGAGAGCAGTAATTAACTGAGTGTCGAACAGATGTTCTTCTCACAACTTTGACAGAGTCCCCAACTACTTTATTCGATCTGCAGTATTATCAACTGTCATAAAATGAGTTATAGTGGATTGTCCCAGTGTGTGACTGTCCATTTCTGTCCTCCACATAAAACTTCTCTGTTAGATACAATGCTGGAAAGCAAAGACACCATCAATACAGATTGGGAGTTATTACTGTTGTAGGTTGAACATTCTGTTTTTGAAAAATGAGCTATATCAATATTAAACTGCTGTCAGTTGAATAGCACTCTGTCACACAATGTTATTCCAGTACATTTCAATACATTTCATTTATGTGATTTATAATGGCTTTATCGTCCGTCCCTCATTTGCTCTATCAATCAAAGACAAGTACACACATTCACACACATACACATATACCCATGCAAGCATTGTCCCATCATCCTGCACACAGCGTTCTTAAATGAGAGCTTTTGACATTTCTTTGAATTAAAATCTGTTATGTGTTTCCTCCCCCAGCAAGGTTCTCATCGGAAAAAAAAGCCCTACACTGTGTTCCCACAACATTCCCAGTAAGGTTGACACATAATGAAGCACTGTGTCATTGTCATATTGCCTTGCCATCATGTAGAAGCATGAGGAACGCTTTAAAGGTCATTATAATTGATGAGCAGGGAGAAGGGTAGAGGGAGAAGGGGGTGGGAAGAAAGAGGCACTGATATAGAAAAGTTGCAGTAAAATGAAAGGCAGATATGGATACACTGTGACAGATGATGAATGAAATAAGAGTTATAGCATACAATGATCTGGCCGTTAAAAAAATTTGATACCTAATTGCCTATTTTTTTTTTTTTAAACAACAAAGAAGCAATCAAAAATATGTACACTGTTGTGTCTACATTAGAAATAGTACAATTCAAAGAGCATGGTGTGGCTTTTACTGTGATATGGATAATTGCTGCAAACAGACAAAATCGTATGACATTGCTAGCTGCAATTATGATGCTAATCACAGGAGCACTGGGCCTTTGCAGGGAGCACGCAAAATGATTTATATTATATGTCTGCTTAGCTGTGCACATAAAAAGAATACTGAAAAAAAGCGCTACATGGCAGCAGTGTTTCAGCCTCTGTGTACATTTCTGTTCTGCTACACGTTTCCAAAATCATGAACTGTCAATCCTTTGCTGTGAGGGCCATCTTAAACCAATACCCCTGCTCCACATACAGTGCTCTATAGTGGGAAGCTGCTGTCATCTGAGACCTGGCCTGGCCCAGCATGTGTTTTGCTTACACCAGACTCTCGAATTGATCCTACACAGCCAGCCGGGTCTGCAGAGAGAGGGAGATCGGCCTCAGCAGCGGGGAGGGGCGGGAGGAATGTAGGGATGAGTGGATGGATGGAGTGGCGGACAGGTCATGTTACTCCCACATTAGACAATCATGTCAGTGTGAATGTGATCACGGTTATTATTACAGCTTACATGATGAAATGGCAAAAAGTGCTGACATGGAGAGCTCTCATCCTTGCTGTGTGTAATGATATTGTGAGGCTTAATGCATTAAAAGGCCTGGTGGGCCATGCTGTCCAGATTATCCTCCTGTAGAAGTCATCAATATTTTATTTCATTTAAGTCTGTGGTTTGTGTACTATTTCTATAAATAAAGTAAAGTGATTAAACCACTCTGGGGTCTTTTGTTTGAGTTATTAATAAATAAATAATTCTACTGAACACAAGTGCTGTTTTAAAGGAGTGGAATCAAATATACGTATCTGAGTGCTACCGCAAAGCCCCATTCTCCCTCTCGCCGTGGTGTCAACACCAACATACTGTTAACAATATAGTCTTACACGTGTCTTAGGTACAGATATAATCTCAGAGAACCCAAATACCAGAAATGAAACATTAGAAGATGTGAAAAGACCAGCTCTAACGGTGTCATAATATAGCAAGAAATAAAAGAAAAGAGCAGAACCAAAACATTTATGAATTCTCATAATTCCATTTTGTTCTAATCCAAAACAAAAGTCCATCCAAGTGATTTTTTTTGTTGTTGTTGTATACTTATTTAGTTTTGGCAAAGTAACTAACCCCAAGCTTCTCCTTCCTCCCCTTTCAGACTCTCCCCAACCCCTAAGTCCCAAACTCAGTCCCAGTTGGTAGATTACACTGTCAATTATCGCCGGAGCAGCAAAATGAGCAGTGAAAGCAGGTAAATGGTGATGCAGGGTAGGTTGTGGCTGGCTGAGGATTTTGACTCCCTGTTTTCTGGAAGGTACGGGTAGCGTATGGGTCGGGTAGTGACTGGGACAATGAGTGGGCCCCGGGAACACATATCATCGGCGCACATGCCACTTCCTGAACCGCTGACATCATCACCTATGGACAGAGGGTCAGAACATGAGCTTAATGGTACGACATACATAAAATTTGCTGTCACGTAGTCATACATATTAAACATACATTGCACATACAGTATTTGCTTAACTACCAGTAAGAAAGATGAGGCTGACTATACAGGGGCAGGCCCCAGAAAATATTTATCGCCAGCATCATTCTGCGTTACGTACATTATGTGCTACAAAATATGATCTCAATTATTTAAAAAGGCACTTTGATTTAGGCCGAGCATTTTTATACCTTCATCTTAATTCCAAACATACTGATTTTGCTATTTAGTACATACTAATGTGCAAGTGTGCTGCCTTCTCAAATGAATAAATCAGAGTTGTTTATTTGCCTTAATCTAGAATTTAAAAGCTGTAATCCATCAGTGAGTCATCTGTGAGGACATTTCTTGAAAATGTTCTTCAGAAACTTTTGGAGCTGTGATGGTAAAAGTACTTACTGGTGTCCTGAAAGTCCACATCCTGGCCGTTGAGAGCATTCTTCAGGCGGTGCGTCATGATCTTCAGCTGCATTATCTGTTGGCGTATTGTCATGTCTGGCTTAGTGATGTCAATTTCCACTTCAGGGTTGTTGATCTGACTGGCTAGGCCATCACCCATCACCTCTGGAAGGTACCTGCCACACACAAACAGTTGTTTAACATGTGATATAGTCTGAAATTCCTTTCATTTCGCATAATTTAGTTTCTTTAAAGACAGAAGAACAGAAAAGTTGGATAAAAAAATGCAACATAGTACAAACAAACTTATATATATATAATAAACAAGATAGTGGTGTACATCTGTTTCAAGAGATTTAAAATACCAGACCCAATAAGGCTGAAATAGCAGAATAAAGTATGAAGTACATAGAAGTGAGCATGTGTGTGTTATTACCTATTAATTGAAGTTCACTAGTGGAATATTGTAAAATCTCTTTTTTCAAAACATACTTAGTGTAGCTTTAATATGCAAATTCATTACACCACCATGATTCCATTATGGAAAGGATATTTGATGGCTGGAACTTCATGTCACACACAGTTTGCTTGGACAGGTGACACTATTGTTAATGGCGAGTATGGTTTTTGTTCCTTTCCCTATTCTTTGTGGACTGGTTTTCATTGGGAGATGACGTGTGGTTAAGCTTTGTGGTGACGAAACTGCGTCACTGAGGTGTACACGCATCCACTGATGCTATTAGGACATGATTCAAGTTCAGATGAACAAGAGCACAATAGTTGAATGGGACTGCTAGTCGAACCAGCCAACAACGTCAGTCGCTTTGGAAGTGGTACTCCACAGACACTACAGCTTCTCACCTTTTTCCAGCTCATGAACTATTTTTGTGGAAAACCAGCCCTAATTAAAGTATTAGGATAGAGCTCGCCGCTCACTAGCTGAGACTAGCGCTGATGAGGGACCCAACACCTGCTAACCTGCTGACTCAGTAAGCTAACCCATCTTCCAGCTGTCTGCCGAATCTTGACAACCAGTTCACCTAGAGTTACTTCTGTGTCTTTCTCCTCTACATACTCCAGGTCAAGACTAGCCAAATAAACTGCACTTACCCCCAGACCTAGTCCGTAACAGTATTCCAAAAAGAAAAAAGGTAAGTAGAGTGTGGTCTTGACCTTGTATGGTCACCTCAGTAATGACTCACAGTTCCAGTTATACTGTGCATTAAACACCATTGTTTTGTAAGATATCATGTCATTTTTTGTACTTTCATATCTTACCATGAAATACATTTCTTTATAGGTTTATATGTCCTACCTGGCACGGTTCATGCCGTTCCAGCACTTATCCTCGGCCCCCGTTCCAGTGGCTACTCTGTCACTGCAGAGAACACCTGGGAGAGAAACCCAGTATGGCTGCATGTCCCTCAGTCTCATGGTTACATCAGACACCTAAGGCAGAGTTGACAAGAGCAGATTCATGAGCTTTTATACTTTGCCCAAAATCACTGCAAAATGTTGGACAGGAAATAGGAGAGTAAGAAAGACTCCTGCTTCTTCAATAACTAACTGCAGCGCTCAGTGATCTGACTCATTCAACCATCCAAGCATTCATTCCCATCTAATCACCCCATAGTACTCTGTGTAAAGGTAAAATGGACAGCAAAAGGGGTTTAATGGCCCATCATGAATAATGGCACCTGCATCATAAACCATCAATTGTAAAAAAGGGCCGGATTAGGCCTTTAGAGAGCAATAACAAGCACACAGATTCAATCGGGGTAAATACTAACCAGTTTGCCCATTTTGTTAGAACTGGATCCCAACTTGTCCTCCACTGTAACCTTCCCTCTCTTCATGGTGTCGTCAACTCCAGTGCTGCTGGTTCCTCCCTCTCTGAGGGCGCCACATGACTGGAACAACTGGAGAAGGAAAAAGTGAAGAATAGACAAGAGAGAAATGTAGAGAGAGGATACGTGGAAGGGGGGCAAATTAGACTGACAAAAGTTTAAATTTTGCCTTCCAAACACTGCAAAGCCCGTAACAGATTTAAATGCTGTATCATCAAATTAATCTTCATCCACATCTGGTAACTAAGGCTTCAGACATCAGCTCTATAAATCTTCCTACAATGTGTAGCTCATGGATCATGATCTTTATTGGCATTATTGTTAACAAGACTAAAATCTAACACTGGAACTAGCTCTCTGAATAGAATCCTATAAACCCATACTCATACTGCATCAGCAAAACATGTTGCATTTGTTGGACCAACCTGCCTATGAGTACACAAAGAACCGTTGAGCATATTAGTACACACAAATCTCTATCTTTGAACAACAAAGTGACGAGTTGTCCTTGTTATTTGCATGACCCCAAGAGTCAATCACAGCATTGCTCCAGCAGAATGATTCACAGCTCAGAAAGTATGACTTGTCCCTACGGGGCTTACGATTTATAAATGGAGCCCAGGGAATACAGTAAGACTGCAGTCAATCTGTCATCCAATCTGGCCTGCTTAGAGGAGCCTCAAGCCTTTGAACCTTCACACATAACTATAAAATAATCCTGTTTTAAGCTTTCAGCCGTGTCTGTCAGTATAAATGTTGTGTGGTTCACAGCCGATTGAATAATGAACAAAAAAAACATGGCGTTTGTCGTCTGAGTAGTGGCAGATCCTTCAAGCACATTTACTCATGCATACTGCAATCACTTTTATCTGTTCCTAATGGAAAAAGTACATAGCACAACATATGGCTTTTGATGTCAACAGATTATGTAAATAGTAGATAATCTGTCCTACACTGTGTCTACCATAATATTAAGACCATAGTCACAAATTGACTTCTATGGGATCAACACAACTCTTTTCCCTTGAGATGAAGATCAGAGGCTGAAGCTGTGTGTGATTACCATACTGAACCAGGTCAGAGGCAGTCTGCCAGGCTATGGTTCACCTCAAGCCAGCCAGGCTCTTTAACAGCAAAACCAGCACAGAGGAAGCTTTGTCTTTCCTCTCACCATCTACACTGTTTCCCACCTTCACCAAACAACTCAGTCAGGTTTCCATTGGTGTCAGTGCCTTTTAAGGATCATATAAAACTGTTGCTCAAACACCATTAAACAGTGAAGTAAATGCTTGGCCTGCAGGCTCTGTCATGACTCACATCCTTTTATTTTAAATCAGGTATACTGAGCATTGCAACCACATTAATGTAAGATAGGTGTTGATTGAACAAACAAATGAGTGTAGAGGAAATAAGGTAGCATAGTGAGAAAGGAATTAAGTCATGGCTCCAAGGTTTGTGTATTAGTTTGCACAGTGGTATTTACTTAAAGAGTAAATTATTTGTATTTCCTTACTACTCTTACTGCTTTATCAGGTGATATGAGTATTTTAATGCCCCTGAAAACTAGCTTTTCCTTAGTATTTCTCTGTAACATTACATATTCATGACTAAAAAAAGCTAATGAGTTAATCTGCTTCATTGGGACTGTGCAGGTGTGCTTTGAACAGATTTGATTGACGATTGCAAACAATCCCACAGTCTCATTTCGACTGCTTAATCTTTGATTGGTGTAATGAAGTGCATGACATCACATTTTTTCCCAACTAAACTTTACCCACTTAAAACCACTGAGGCTACTACAAGAAAAACAAAAACACAGAAACCTTTTTTGTGAAAAAAATAAAACTTATAAAAATATATATATAAAAATAATATAAAAAAATGATGTAGGACCACCTTGACAAGAGGATCTACAGATATTCAAGTCTAACGAGCGAAGTGAGATGCCTGTTCATTTGTAGTCTTTTTTTCCCAAACTCTTCATTGTAAAAACATTTTGCATGGTTCAGTCAGCTGTATACAACTGGATACATGTGCACCAATGTGTGCTCTGACCTTGGTGTTGATGGTCACTAAATTCTCCATCATGGTAAACATGGCTTCTGATATGCGATATGGGATTGAGAGGACCACGCTATCCACACCAGATGGGCCATCAAAGCGATCAGCCACCTGTATCATTGTTTCTACAAAGACAGGAGGTACAGTTAGCGTGAAGAATGCGTGAAATGTTTCATATGTAGTACATTGGTAAACACCAGGCACAAAGTAACATCATGTGTCGGATGCAACTTTAAGGAAACATATGGCTGAATTGGAATGCACGTGTGAATGTGTGTGTGTGCTCCCCACCTGCCAGATGCCTCCATTCTGTGTTGAGGTCAGCCTGGTTGGCCAGACAGCCCTTCATGACATTGCTGCAGTAGTTGGCACAAGGTCTGGCCGAGGCCATGCCACGGCAGTGGGGACAGTAAGTCATCCTCATCATGGCGCGCGTGCACTCCGGGCTCTGCGGCACCTGGGGTAGGGCACAGTCAAAAATAAACACACACCACCTGGATGAAAGATTACTGTTTACCCAAGCATATATGATCTAATAGTCTAAAAGATACAAATGATAGCAGCAGTTGATCAAACTGTATTTGAACTGTAACTGTTCAAATCTGCTGCAACTGTACAGGAGAATTAAACAAAAGTTTTCAGTTTTAATAATATGTGAAGATGGAAATTTCTTTTGCCAGACAATGACAGTCACAGAACAGTGGGAGGTCACCTCCCATGGTGACCTTTTTTTAGTTTGCACCAGACTTTCATTCAGCACAGTTTCCTTGGAAACCACTTTGGGAGAATTGGCTTTTTGTTTCATATGTGATAAAAAGGCCCTGACATTCATACAAGTATTCTCAGTCCCTCACTCCATCCTTCCTGCCTCTTCCACTTCTCTCTCTATCCCACAAGGCTCTTCCCCTAGGAAAGGGCCTTGGTGCGTGAAAAGTGAAACTGGGTTAATACCAGTAAGCTCTGTTCACAAGAGAGTACAGCTATGCATACAAAACCTCAGGAAGTGTGTGTGTGAGAGAGAGGGAGAGAGACAGAGCGAGAG
>NW_023339796.1:13316588-13319795 GCF_004916995.1 Morone saxatilis | reverse complement strand
AGAGAGAGAGAGAGAGAGGTGGAACGAGCCCAGCTACGCATACAAAGCTCCTCTAAGCTGACATCTGGGCCAGCCTGATGCTTTTCCTGGAAACTGTTCTTCCAACAGCAAAGTCACAGTTAAAACCAGCTTTTAACAAATATACAGTAGAAATAGGACAACAATAGAGATCAGGTGGGGAAACCAATCATAGACACTTTGAATACTCTACAGACCTGTCAGTAGTTTATCAAAAAAGTTTAATTAATATAAAAATAATTTTCAGGCCGTGGACAGTAGCCTTGCCCCCTGATAATAATCAGCAGCTTCTTTGTAACGCTTGTCCTTCGTGGTGTACTTACTGTGTGCATCATAGTATTGTAAGCACCTTATAGTGCTTTTCTTTAGTGACCCTCACTCCAAATACATTCTTTCATCAGTTCCAGTGTTAAAAATATTGCTAGTTAAGTTTAAAACAACCTTCATTGTGTTCTGTTTTTATTTATTTTTTCTTGGCAGTATTGAAGGACTATTTGTGGATGTATCAACCTAATTTCCCCACAAGAAACATTCAAATTGAATCTAATCATATTTGATCAACATGAGGCAAATGCTATTTATTTTGACACTGTTTTAATTATAAATTAAATTTTAAACTACAATAAAAAACTACAAAATAAGCCTAAATAAGTAAATGCAGCTCTTATGTATGAAAGAGACCAATAGAATTTGGTAATTATTGCCAGTTGCACAAGGAGGACAGTATATCGTGAAACAAGTTACACAGAAAAGCAATAACCACATTCCCAGGCTTAATCTCAAGTCATATGAGACATGAGTCAGATCCTCACTCCTGCCCTCCTTTTCTTCCCTCCTCCCATCCTTACCCTACCACTCATTAGCCAGGGATGAGTCAGACGAATGCTTTTTTGGTGAGAGAAAAGAGTGAGGGAAGGGAGTGTGCAGGGATGAGTGGAGGAAAAGACTGAAGATGAGAGAGATAGGGGGAGTGTTAAAAAAGCTACAAGATTCACCAAGGGGCGTTGCCAGGGGACTGAAAAACCCAGTGTGACGTTAATGAAATACTTATTAAGGACAGACAGCCATTAATCTAGTGTTCTGTTACATCATTCATACAGTATTAATGCTGGGAATCCCAGGCCAGGCACAACAGACATGAAATGGTGTGTAACTCCTCCATGGTGCTAATTGGAGGTTAATGTTGACAACTTCGTCTGTAACCTTGGAGCTGTGGTGCACCAGGTACTGTGAAAGAGGGGCTGTCAAATTAGAAACAGACTCATTGACCTAAGGCTAGAAAACTGAAGGCTGGTTTCATCATCAATGAATCTCTCGATTATTTTTCTGACATACTGAAAAAATACATATTAAAATGTCAGAAAATAGAAAAAAAATGTCCAAATTGTTAAATTACTTAAATTATACACACACACACACAGCTACACAATCTCACTCTGACCTGATTTGAATCTCTATACTGTCCTATCAAGAGATAACAAGGGAAAGTTTTAGGTTTTAAATACTCTCTTTGATGTTTGGCTCTTTGACATGACTGTGTTACATTTTAACACCCATACTCTTACTCGTCCTTGCTTCACCTTCACAAAATGCTCCCCATACCTGTCAGTACCTTCTATAATGCCCGCGGCAATAGAGTCTGAGACTCTTCTGTATCTCTCTCCCACTTTCTCTGCTTGTCTTTCCTCTGTAATTAGTAAGGATATATGAGCGACCTCTCCCCCCATTGTGTTATAGAGCGAGCCGATCCAGACTCCTTGCCTCCAGAGTGAGCTATGTGGCGCGTGGCCTACTTCCTCCACTCCCCTACCCGAGGGAATAAAACAGTCCGGAAAAAAAGTTAAGGACACAGCAACTGGTGCAGCCAGGAGTGAAGCAAGGGAGGAATTAATACAGAAAGAAAGACTGCATCTGACTGTTGAGAAAATTATTCAGTTTTTCCACGCATCTCCATCACTCTCTGCTCTGCTTTGCCATCTTGTTAGCCTCCTTTCACGATACTCTTTCATCACTTTTCACTACAGTTCC
This sequence comes from Morone saxatilis, assembly GCF_004916995.1. NCBI lineage: Eukaryota > Metazoa > Chordata > Actinopteri > Moronidae > Morone > Morone saxatilis. The sequence goes on along the minus strand of NW_023339796.1, from coordinate 13,317,749 downwards.
TATTTTTCACGACTATAATCTAACTAAAACATTGCAGGGATTCATGTCGTGTTTCCTCTAAGTTGGTAGCAAACACAGACCTCAGCAGAAAGATGTTTGGAGAACACACATACAGATCATTTATTTTTATTCTCTCCAGCTTTACACTCAAGCAGTGTAATACCTCCCTGAGCAGTGTGTGATAAACATCTTCAGTCACTGGGCCCTTTAAGTGGCAATACATAGCTATAAATAGGAGCGGTTGTCTCATTAGGGCCCAATCAATCGAAGATAGAATTACAGGGGAAAGGATGGGAAAGCTAAGATCTGAATTAGTATACCAAGCTATTCACACTAAAAGGAGACCGAGGACAGCACAGGACACAGCTCTGGGAAATATCAACTGGGGAAAGAGGAGAATAAAAGATTGAATGAGGAAGATAGGGGACAAGAGAGGATGCTGGAGTTTGTCACAGTCTTTTTGTGTTATCTTCCTTCCTCTCTTTTTTTTTACTGTCTCATTTGTTCCCATCACAGAACTGTGCTGTTCCAGTCTGCATAAGTACAGCACAGTGCTGATTCTGTGCTGGGGAAGACAGCGACACACAATTTATGAATATGAAATTGAACAGTTGGTTGAAGTCTGTACTTCATTTAGTCAAATTTTACCAAACAGGACTTGACTTGAATGACTCAAAGAAAATTTGATGTTGCCTCTTTTTTCACAGTTTTTTCTTTTTACAAAGATTGATCAAGTGTGTCCGTACTGACTGTCCTCACAATACAGTGTGCTCTTGCGTTTCCTCTTAAGACTTCTGATAAGTGTTTGTAAATAGGGCAGAAGGCGGTCCATGACCTCATTCAGAGTAGCAGCGACCCCAGTGCCTTGGCATTAGCGCTAGGATGATACTTAGTAATTTTGTAAAAGCTGTGCTAATTATTTACGCATTTTCCCCGGCCAGCCTTATTTAATGAACACATTGCTCACTGTCCTTCAGAGCCAGCAAAATGGCATCAGACAGGAGATGTGTAATAGCCACACAAGGATTTCCCTCGTGTGGCTAATACTCGTGTGCATGACCATTGAGAGAGAGAAAGAGAGAGATTTTATTTGTCACATGCACAGTTATACATAGTACAATGCACAGTGAAATGCTTCTTTATACTTGCAGCCAGTAGTAA
>NW_023339796.1:13304530-13316488 GCF_004916995.1 Morone saxatilis | reverse complement strand
AACACACAAGGTAAACAATATAAGTGTAAGTATAAAACTAAGAAAAAAAAATAAATAAAATATAGACTAATATTAAATCTGGACTGTAAGTGTAAAACTTAAAGGGGGGTAGCTCGAATATATACACACACATTGGAGGGGAACGACAGAATGATGAGGTGTGCGTGTGTTTCTGTACCTTTAAGCACTAAGAGAGATGATTATCGGTTTAGCATCTTGCTGGCAGAGCTCTGCAGGGATCGTAAGATACTCTGGCTGGTCCGGGGTACACCCATGTGACAGGAGTCATGAATAGCAATTTCAACTTAGTGTGCTGCCCATGCTAATTCTGATCCACACTCCCCTGTTCGCTTGCTTGAGTGTAAGCTAAGCATTAACTATCATGTTTCTAGCTTTGTTGCATGCATGTTGCATGATTCCCTTAGCTCCAGTTTCAGTTGTCACTGTCATTGTCTTTGCCTTGTTATTCACAACTACCTGCTACGCTAGACTAGCTGCGTTCGTAGTTATTCCTGATTTTACTCCCCTGTGGCTGTGCTAGGCTTTGCTGCATGCAGGTACTTAATTGAGACATCTGCAGGTCCTTAATGTAGGTGTGGGACATTGTGCCTATTTTCTGGGCCAAAGAGAGGCAGAGAGACAGGCTGTCTAACTCTGATGCTACCAAACCGTACAGTATGTGCCACCCACAGTGCAAGCCAGAACATATGTCAGAGTGAAAGGGAAAATGATCATATAGATTATTTCTCTGACATGCATCCAAATGTGTGGCCTTGCAGTCAAATAGCAGCAACACAACCTCTTTTTTCACGCTATTGTTTTTTTTTCTCTTGCTCTTCATCTTTTCATGCTTACACACAGCCTGACCTTGTAATATTTCATCGCAGGAAAGAACTGTAGTATGTATCTCTGGTACAGCATCTGTTTTCTCAAAGGATGTATATTTCTCACGGGGCCACTGCTCTCAACACTCTCCTTGCCCAGTGTCTGACGGAGGTATTTTTCACTGGGGCGTCAATACTGGCCACCTCCCTTTCAGGAGCTGAAATGATTTCCTAGTCTTGCTCTGATCTTAACCTTACTCTTGTCTTATACACAGAGGGGACCATTTCTCTCGGGAGATATTAACCCTCCCCGCGGCCCGGAGAGACATTTTTCAGCATGGAGCTGACATTAACTGTTGTTGCAGGGGCTGATTGTCTGAGCTGCGGGCCATACTTTATGGAGCCTCTCGTTTCCACCAACATTGATCTGCCACTGCTTTATATTATGCGCACAGACTGGTAAAAACAGGCCTGTGTGTATGTGTGTGTGTGTATTTAGGTGTTCACATCAAGGAGGAGGAATGGTGATCACTAAGGGGAGATGAATACAGACCCCTTAACACAAGAATACCAATGAGCATGTAGAGGGAGCAGAGAATTTTGGGGAGCAGAGAATATTAGCTTTGCGGCAGATTAGACACCAGTAAAAAGGTGTGTGAGGCAGTAAGTCGCTTCCATCAAAAACAATAAAACCAACCAGTATGGGAAGTAGGAAAAAAGGACTTTAATTTTAAGGGAAAGAGACTAACGGCAGTTGATGGATAGAGGTGATGCTATGTAAAGTAAAACGGGAAGAAAGTGGGAAAGAAGGTTTTACCTGGGACACCTTGCGTACCACCTCCCCACTGACCACCAGTCCCTGAACAAAGGAACGTGCTGCCACAAATGTGCGTGTCACCGCCATCTTCATTGCACGGGGTGTGTCTCCAAAAGGTCGTAGTGTCTCTATCTGCTTAGAGACACACTCCAGGTAGTCCTCACCTGCAATCATCATTGACATTTATTAAAATTTTTCTCTAGATCTAGATCTAAATACATCAAAATATTATGCTTTAATAGACAATCAGAACATCTTATTTTATTTTCTAAACTTTGATTATTATGTAAACACTGTGTATCACATCTGTGATATACATTCTCAGGCAATGAACCTGTGTTTGTAAGGTCCCATTAACCCATGAATTAGCTCTTGTTTGTTATTTGGTGTTTTACAAAAAAAGCTTGATGTACCTATGAAATATTGCTTGTTTGCCTGGTAGAAAAGCTTCTCCAGCAGCCTGGCCCAGAATTCGTTGAGCACCTCTTCCAGGTTGACATTGGACCCTCGGTAGTAGTGCCTCAAATCTGTGTACAGGTCAGTGAAGACCTGGGAATTCTGGGAGTATAGGAGTCCGAAAGTTGTAGTGAAAGTCTCCTGTAGACTGATCGCCGAGCGGTTTAGCACCTCCAGGAAGTAACCTAAAAATAAAACATAGAAAATGTGTGGTTTAAAAACAAAATAAGGAAGCACCATTGACTCATATTTATATATATATATATATATATATATATATACTACATAATGCATGGCATTATCTTCCTATTATTCATGTTTTCACTATATCCTCACATTATCTTTCCCACCCACCGTGCTGCTCAATATAAACCTCAATGCAGGATAAAAAGTAAATTATTTTTTACAGAATTTCCTTATCTTATTGCTTTGTGCTGCATACTTACTCTGCCTTATACTGCTGGTGAACCTAAAGTTGAAGTATGTGCGAGTGTCCCTCTAGACAGTTAGTGATTTGTTAATTTTCATTAAGGGGGAGCACATAACCGTAACCCTCACCCCTACTCATAACCATATAGTAAAAACTATATCTGCAGTCATGTCTCCCTTAAAATATTTTGTTACAGAGTTGGCTTGCTCTGTGGGTGTATTTTCAGATGCTACCAAATGATCATAGACATATTATAGGAATATTATTATAGGAATACTACAAGCAGCAGAGTGTCTCTATGACCCTCTTGTTCTTCCACAACTAAACATTGTTACTTGTCACTCTGATCGTGAAGGTCACACTACTCTATAGAGTATACAGCCTACAATAATACAGAATTGAGTATTTATAGGATATAGTTTAGAGAATATTATAGATCCAAGACAAAACTGACAAAGGCGCAATTATAAATCTATCTGCAACTTCAGCACCACGGACAAAGCCATGGGTTTATCGATAAACAGCATCGTTAGGCTACTGATATTTCAGAGCCATGGTCGGGGCCATAGATTCTAACTTGCACAAAGTTATATAAGGGCAGACTAGACTAACATATTCCACTAAAAAAACCCTCTGCCTCTGCACTTTCTCTGGGATGGGGAAGGGGGAATGGCAAGTTAAAAAGGGTCATTTTGCTAACAAAGAGGATGGCTCTCCAATCGCTTACTGCCTCTAGGGCATGTCAGAGAATTGACAGTGCTTCAGGGTGAAGTATATATTGCTCCAAGTGAGGATTTACAGATATAGGGTACAGGCAGAGGCAGGCACACAGGTATAGGGAGGCTGTCAGTCTCGGAGAAAAAAAAGTAGGAGAATGTTGAAGTCTGACTGAGACAAGCACAAACAAAAAAAAAACAAGCAAATAAAATAGGGTAAGCAGACTGCAAATCCTAATCCCTACACTAATGTTCGTCCAATCAATTTACATGCATGAGAGCAACAGGATGTATAAACACATGTATAATGTGATCTGTTAAAACTCAAAAAAAAATAATAGAGAGTCTGCAAAAACTGAGCATTTTAAGCTTAAGGAATGTTATTTACTGCAAAGCTGTTTTGGATTTTATTACCCTGCATTACTGGTACTCACTATACTGTAGTTCATGGGTCATGGGTGGGATGGGTCGATCGAGGTGCATACATTCACATATCGAGTTTGTTTTCATGAATTCCATTTTTTTCTGTGGCCAGTGGTATAAAGATTTTTTCATCCATTTTGTGTGTAAACAATGTTTATAAATGAGGAGCCCATGCTCTGCCAAGAGTATGGCAGCAGAAAATTTAGCACAACAACAGCGTGCCTGGACCATCCATCCATTCAGGCCAGCATTTGCTCTGCATCTCTCCACATACACAATGGGTTCAAACCTGGTGCACGTGTGTGAATGTGTGTGCATGTTTATCTGTTTGTCTGCCTGTGTGTGTGTATACGTGTGTGTGTGTTTGTGGCAGGGGGATGGGAAGCCGTAGTCAGAGCAGTGTTTACTTTGTAGGTGTCTTATCTCTGCCTGCCACCACCTCAGATCGCGAGTAGACGAAAAAAGGGGAGGTTGTGGCCTCCACAGGGGACATCCTGCCTGGAGTTAGCTTATTCCCCTAACGAAGCTGTTTTTAAAAACATCATAACACACGATTCGACCACACAGGCAAAAGCACTCTCCAGCATGTTTAGACAAAATACAAACACAACCTGTCTTCTCACTGTTTCCCTGACGACAACAGTAAAAAACCAAGCCGCATTAAACAGTAGCAAAACTCCAAACATGCGCCGGGTCTGAAGACAATCACAACACTTGAAGTTGCATAACATGTTAATATGCTAAGCTCATCCTGACCCATCTGCATGGCATTATCTAAGCACTGGCCTTGTTAGATACTGTATATCTGCTCTGCTTTCCCACTCATTAATAAACACCAGCCGGCCTGCTTCACCGCTGCGGTTATTTGCTGCTTTCTTCTGGCATTTTCACAAACTCATAGCTAAAAGGTCTACTCTCATCGGAGCCGTTGATTTGAAGAGATGTATTTAGCACTCAATGTTAGCCCACATGTACTCCTGTGAATACTCATTTCGAATTCAACTAGTAGACAACCACCCTGAGACATAAATAATTTCTTAGTCTTGCTTTTGCCACATTTATTGGCCATTCTGTGCTTGGTGAGCACCTACAAAGGCTTACAGCATATCTTAAAAAAATTTACCTAAGTCCAACTTTGTTTTAGTTTTGAATTCTATACTGTGAAACATCAGGGTCAAGTTCCTTCTCTTACAACTACAGTCTTGTTCGGTGCATGACCAGTTGCTCTTTGACGTTTCCCTCAGTTAGGTTCATGCCCAAAATAATGTCAGTGTACATTATTTCTGAACTGGAGACATCTTGTCAATCAAGTGCTTTTTGATGCACATCTTTCAAAACATATACAATGAGCTCTATGTGTGTTCAAAAATACAATAAGGGACTCCTATCTCTACGAATCTAATTATAAATTGGTTTATTTAAAAATGTTTTGTTTTTTTGCTGGATTGTACTGGAACGTGCTTGCTTTTCCTCAGTGGTGTGATATAAGCAAATCAAATTTTGCTCTACTGTAAGATGACAAGAATGTTAAAGGACAAGGTTCACATTTTGTGATATATTCTTTATAAATAAGGGTGAAGGAAAACAAGTTAATTTCCTCAAGGCAGAAAATGTTGATGCAAATGTTTTCAACAAGATAGAGAAAACCTTTCTTGTCAGCTGCTCATTATAGCTGCAGACCTAAGAGGAAAGAGCAAATGGAAACATAATGAATGGTGTGTAGCCTATACAGTATCTTTGTGCATGACACAAATCATTTTTGAGATTATAATGCTCTGTAAGATAACTACTTCTGACATGCTGCGACTGTATGTCCAGCCTTTGTTTAGTAGCGAGACATTCTGGCTGGATGACACATCATTCCCCTGTTCCCTGACCTCATGCCACTCAAACTATCTGGAAACACAGCTCTGGGCCAGCCTGAAAGTACCAGGAGAGCCTTATCTGTGTCACTCACCCAAGCAGTGCGAGTAAACGCCCAAAAACGCACTTCCAGGAGTCAGCAGAAAAGCACATACACACACGTACACACCAACTTCAAAGTGACGCATATACCCACAGACACACGAGGATCACAGATCCTCACACAAACACACACACTATCCAGAGTGCACAGTGGCAGGCAGACAGACAGACGGGGAGCGGCTGTGACAGGTGCAGCTTTGCTTTTAATCCCCATTAGAATTCATTCCTGCTGTGTACTGTCAGCCATACTGTAAAAATGTCTTGAGTCTGGCTAAGCAAAATGGGTTTCAACAGAAATAGTTTCATTCAGGTGATGAAGTTAAGTTGTTTTCTCTATTAAATTAATTATCCACAATTCTGTTTGCAGTCCTAATATGGTTGGGACATGTTTTAAGAGCTCTGGGATCACCACATGTGGAGGGCAGATCTTGGTAAATGGTATCACGCTGTCCAGTGCTCCTCTGCCCTTCAGCTCGAGTGAATAATGATCATCATTAGTATGACTCAAAGCCCCTGTGCATGTGTGTGTGCATGTTCTTTTGTGTCTGGAGATGACCTTTCTCATTCTTCATCTGTTTGTGTCTCCATGAAACTGGGAGCCACAAGCCACATCCCTTCATTTACCCCTCCTTCCTTTTACTCTTTTCCCCCATCCTCTATCATCCCTCACACCTCTACCTTCTCTCCCCCATCGACTGCTCTCCAAGGAAGGAGTGATGGCAGTCTGCACTTAATTGCTTTATCCCAGCACAATGGGTGTGGAGGGGACAAAGAGGGGACAAACAGTTGATGGGATAGTTGGGCAGTTTTACTCATTTTCAGTTTAGTAATCATGAGGATACTATATACATTTGTACAATTGTATACATTTACAATAATAATAATGAAAACGGAATGTATGTGATATCAGTTAGTTAAAACTTATCAAAGTGATTTATCTAGAGTCGGTGATGCAAGCTACTGTATCTTGCCCTGGAAAAGTAATGTTTTAACGTAATCTTCATCTGATCCAAATACTTGATCAAATCATTCAAGAATAACTATTCTGTCTCACTGAAAAGTCAAGTCAGTCTTATCTGTAGGATATAGTTATACCTTCTAAAGGGCATAAATGAATAAATAGTGCAGCAGTAAGTAATACAGTGTACAGTGTTATTTCATTTTTATTTATATAGCCCAAAATATATATACAGTTAAAGGGCTTTACAATCTGCACAACCATACATATCCATAACCAGACTGATTAAACTTTTAATAGCTAAGTTCTTAACACAACTTTCAAGCAAGATGTGTTAAGAACTTAGCAAAATGAGCAACTGAGTTTTGACTGAAGTAATGCAAAATAGTAGTACACAGTTCATTGCTTTGACTGTTTCATATGTGATTTTGCATATAAGTTGCAACATTGTCCTGTCTATCGGTATTGGAAAATATCCCCCTTGATATCGTGAAAATATTTCAACCATTTGTTCAGCTGAACTACACGGACCACTCACATTGACTGAATACTTTCATAATTAACAGTAAAAAAAAGTATTTAATTTGACAGTAGATTAGGAAAATCTCTCTTGTCACACTCCACATTCTGCCTTTAATTCTTTCACTTCTGTCTAACTTATACACACACACACACACACACACTTAGAACAAGCTAAGTAAAGCATGTGTGTCTTAATGACTTTCTTCCTGCAGTAAGAGGGGAGTTAATGATTTCATTTGTAATCACTCTGAGTTTCACATCCAGGCCACCTTGACATGTTAGAGGCTTATTTTAACTATGTTCCTACATTTTCTTATCCCACTGCTTCTAAACCTGATTAAACACACACACACACACATTATAGTGCGCACACACAAACCCTCACGTACCATAAAATTACATGTTCAATATTCCATCCTCTTCTACACTCTCTTGGTCTTTTATCAATCAATACAGCGCTTTAAAGCAGACGAGTAGCTTCTACCTCCATGCCCTCCTTACCCATTCATCTCTCTGGTCTGGATCTTCAGTCCTCCTCCTCCTTCACACTCTGTCTCATGTGTCAAGTTGTGTTATTGACTAGATTTTCTGTGTAACACAGAGGTACCATTGATGTTCCTCTAGCTGCCAATCACTCTCCCTGAGGGCTTGGACTGATCCTGATCCTGATGAGTTACTTTCTCACACAGAGGTATTAACTGACCGAGACTTGCCTTGCTCCTTCAGGACTAATCCAAAACCAGTTTCCTCATACAGAGAACTTAGCGTCTGGCAACATTTGCCACTGTGTAATAAGGTTGCAACTCACACAATCTTATTGAATAATTTGATCCAAACTGGTTGGTGAGCAATGACAGGCTGACAAGAAATCACTGAATTTTTAACCACTGGTCTGTTCTCACCCAACTCTCTGGTCTTCTGTGAAAACTCATTTTGGTGTTTGTTTCCTCCAGTTGGCAGTTAACATTGTCTTGCATGTGCAGGAAATGTTTCAAAGCCCTCGGGACCATGCTGGAGGACTGAAAAAACTTTGTAAAATATACAATCCAAACTCTGGGAAAAGCGTGATTTCTGAATTACAAAGTTGATGTTTTTTCAGGAGACATTACCCATACTGTGATTTAGAAGAATAATTAAAGCTGATACTTATATAGTGATGTTGACATGAATGCTTAAGCATACAGTAGGTTCATGCACATACTCACATATAGTTCAGGGCCATTATTAGAAAAGTAGCTAAGAAACATGATAGATCAACTGAGTTTTGGCAGTGCACCAGATACTGACAAGGGAGGATTGGACATAAAAGGAAGATCAGCAGAAGTATGAAAGGGAGTAAGAGAAAAAATGGGGCTCCAAAACAGCAATTGTATATCTCTTTCATATCTGACAGCCTTAATTCTATTTGTCCCTTTGACAAGTGCTGAATGATCATATTAGCTGGATGGTTCTTTGGCAGGGAGCAGAGAGGCAGAGAGACAGAGAGCAAGACATGAGGTATATGCCAAGATGAGAGGAGGAGAAAATCAGGTGGCATTGGTGCATTAAAAAATAATACAAGACAGAACACAGATAGCACATACCGTTACCCTGCCAAGTCCGTACACTACTCAAAATTTGTTTTTTTAATAATAGAACGTTTTAAGCTACATCTGGTTTTGATCTGCATCAAAACACACAATCATGTTGTTTGGCTGATGGCTGCCATGAATTTGAATTGTAGAACATTTAAATTCCTGCCTGGGAATATTAGGCATTTAGATGGATGAATTGTACAACGTACATGTCACTCAAACTCAGGAGTACTGCATGATAGCCGTGTAACTTTATCATGCTGCTCTAATGCCACCTGTGAGCTAAATGCCAGCACATTTTGCCAGATCACTTCACTTTATTAATCTGTCACATGTATTTGGTGAAAAGTACATGATGCATTCAAGAGGCCATTTGCATGCATGAAGTTTGAAGAATTGATGAAAAAATTGCAGAAAATATTTTTTGGCTGAAATAGATATATAAGAATCCTACTTCTATAATATCCATCCTGGCTAATACATTTTCATCCAAAATTTGTGCTTCATGAATGGCAATATGATGGTCCAATTTACAGAAAAAAATAAAACAAAACTTTACTTAGTTTTCTAGTGGTTCTAGTTCTAGTTAGGGTCTAACTACTTTCTTTAACTTTAACTGAAATATGTTAATTGGGTTCTGAGATATGCTGTAATGTTTTATGTAACACAAGTGATCTTCAAGAGAAGAACAAGGCAAACAGAGAGCTACAGGGCTGTAATAGTTCATGGCTAGCCTGTACCCCACCCATCTCTTCACCAGGCACCAGATGGTTTTGTGATCTACCATAACCACCCCCATTCACAAGTACGCAGGATCCTCATCCTTTCCCTTTGTTTCCCCACCTGTGCAAGGACAATGAAAGATTAAACACAACAGGCATAAACAAACACTGCTGTCCTGGGCGCACTGAATGCACAAATGATGATCTGGGAGCCATTAGACTGTTTATGTGTCAGTCTGACTCTCCATCAATAATAACACTTATCACACACATACTGTGCCCCAAGAGCACTGTAAGCCCCTTAGCCAGCATTTAGATGCTATTATAAGGTCCCTTATATTAAACAAGCCAACACATCACATAATGCTTGTCATTTATCAACAGCCTCTCTGTGGAAGTCTTTATTCCACTTTCTCGCTTTCTCTCTTGTGACTTTCCCTGGCTAGCAATATGCCTTATTTTAACACGACTGTTTCTTTTTCTATCCTGGTTCTCTCTTTCAGCTTTTTCCCATGCTTTTTTCTTCCTAAACTCAATACCGTTCCTTATCCCCAGTATGATTTTGTTCTCTTTTTCCCTCTATCTCATCTTACTTTCCACTGCTTCCACTGCCACTCCTTTCTATCACTGCATTTATCTTTCTTTTCCTCTGTATCTCGCTTTCTCTCTCTTTAATTTCATCCTTCCAAGGCACCATAGCTCCAAGTGAGTAATGTGTTTGGCATAATTAGGCCAGTGTACTCCGGGTCCCCACCGACGTGATTTGCATGCAGATAAAATGAGCCAATCAAGGACCACAATGGGAGCAGATGTCCTTGTCTCTCATGACATCATCAGAGGTGACCCTGAGAGCAGGAAATTAAAAGGTGGGCGACAAGAGGTTGGATTGAATCAAATCTGTTGCTTAATTGTAGGAATATTGCAACACAGATGTAGAATGTGTCACCAGTGTTCATTCCTAGTAAGCGTGGGTTTGGTGATTTGGAGGTGAAAATAGAAGGAAACTGGGCTAAATTTGGTTGTAAACAATCAGTTGTCAGTTTATTAGGTAGACATAGCCAAAACTAATGCCTAATGCTTTTAACTGTTGTATGAAGGTCTTGGTTGGTGGCTGTAGTTTGTGGGGCTGTATTGCACTATACTGAGAGGTGTCTCTAATATTTTGTCCACCCTATATGTAGACTATTAGGTCTACTACACATCGAAATGTAGTCATATACTAAAATGTATTTCAGTTTTAACCTAGAAATGCTTTTCTCTTGCAAATATATCAAAGCTGCTCTTATAGAGATTACATACAGTACAGCGTTCTCAGTATCAAATCTCACAGTGAGCCGTTGCACTACTCACTGAAAAGAAATACAGCAAGGCGCTGCTTGCTATCAGCTGATGCCGATACATACTTGTCTTTGGATCCAAGTTTATTGTCTGTTTCCATAATCTGATAGCATAAATTTGAGCGTGCTTGATGTCATTCTTGCGTATTGCGCCGGCTTGGTCTTTCTCCATGGGAGGAGAGATGGCGTTACTTAAAAGGCCAGCTGGGAGATGTTCAGAGCTCTACTTAAATGAATAAATAAGCGAGTCCTGCTTGGTCATCTAGAAATGAGTGTACCCATAAGCCAGCCAGCCAGCCAGTACTCTTCAAATCAGATTAAGCTCTATGACCACTGATCTGCCTTGAACTGAAATGGGCTGGAACACACTGGCCAATAAGCATTTTGGCTGCTCATAAATGCTGTGTGCCAGTGTATGAATGTGTGTGTAGTCTGTGTGTTGATGCTTTAAAACCTGGGTTAAGATCAGACTAAAATCTGTTTCCTTGACCCATACTCATATTCATCCTTCTAGTCAAAAAAAAAAAAAGACTGAAATAGGCCTAATGAATCATTTGATCTTTAAAATGTCTCAAAGACCCCGAGTCTTGTTTTGTTAGGTCAACAGTCAAAAACCTAAAGATATTCAGTTTACTGTCATGTAAGACAAAGAAGTAGCAAATCCTCACATTTGAGAAGCTGAAAGCAGAGAATATTTGCATGAAAATGACTCAAACGATGAATCACTTATCAAAATAAAATGTTTAAATGTATTTCAAATAGTTCCTTAGCATCACAAGACTTAGAAAAGCTAACAGAGGAATTGATGGGGTTTCCATCATTTGGCCAGATAAAAAAAGCTTCACCCTCTTTTCCAATCAAGGCACAGACACAAGCCTGGAGTTGTATGCTGAATTATGCAGGGTCATGAGGTTCATAATTTTACTCTCAAAAGTATAAAGTACAAAGTAAAAACTATGATTTTGCATGAAGATATATGTGGCAACAGTACAAGTGAACACACACACTCACACACACAGTGAATCCAGATGCCAGTGATGGCACCATTAGACCAAACACCACCTGCCAGGTTTAAGGCTTCCGTCTGTCTAACACACCTGGTTGCCATCTAACACACAGCTCCCTTTGGTGCCATCACTCTCTGTGTCCTTTCTGACCTTTTCCCACTCACTTTCAAATGTAACACCATCTCTCTTTCTCTTTCCACCTACCAC
>NW_023339796.1:13302254-13304501 GCF_004916995.1 Morone saxatilis | reverse complement strand
CTCTCCATTTCCACCTGTTTATCTCTTACCCTCGCCCTTGCTCTGTCTGTATGTCCCCTTTTTCTCTGTATCTTTTATTATTCCATCTGTCTCATTTTCACTCTGTCCTCTCCTTCACCCTATTTCTTTCCTCCTCAGCATTATAAGCTGCATCTTTGTTTAACCTAATATATTATTTAGTTTGTACCTCTGTACACAGTATGAATGACAGCAAAAAAAAGCAAGCTGCATACACACACTGTATACAAATACCATTTTCACTCACTCACACAGTGACACACACTAAATTACAAACTTACAAACACACGCATATAACCACATATCTGCATGCTCACATATATACAGTGTGCACACTTGCAGGCCCAGAGCCAGCTGTATGTGAGCATGCTGGTCCTCTAATCTGTGGCTTGGTTGGGGCTTCATCCAAAGTCCCTGGACCTAAAAAGGCCTAGCCTGGGCTGGAACAGTGACACCCTACACTTAGCCACATGGCGCTAGTTAGCCCACACCCTGCTAAACACAGCCAGATGTGCAGGGACTGGCAGCATGGTACAATGTCACTGCACTCTATTGCAGCCATATGAACACAAAACTGCTCTGGATGTGGTTAGGAATCAGCTAATCCACTCCTATTTTTTACCATAAATATCAAGTTTACTGAATATGTTGTGTCTAACCCTGCAAATAACCAATATCCAATCACCAATCCACTTTTGAAATAGCAAAGACATACTGTAAGCTGTTTACAAAAAAAAAAACAGGAGTAACTATTCAACAGCTAAAGATAACAACAGGATGTCTTTAGTAAGAATGGCTGGATCCTGCCAAATTGCACCGATCATGTGGCAGCAAATGTAACGTATTATGGTCTAATTAACCCCAGTTTATCACTCAGCTCTTGTCTTCAGAGGATGCAGTCAACAACAGATGGTTTTTAGACCTCAATGTCCCAACACACACATATACTTCTTGCCTCCCTCTGTCAGCTCCACCGTCCATCTTGATGCACATTAGAGTGAGATAAGGGGACATGAGAAACAGGGGGAAAGTTGAACAGAGCAGGAGTGGGTCACTTGGAGAGGAGAGGAGAGCATGTACAGGTGTGGTTAGAACAGTTAATTTTCTGTCTTAAAGCAAAACATCAGCTATCACATCTGGCAAGCATACAGGAACCAAAACAAGCTCCAAATTACTTAATTGTGAGGCAACACAAGTTGACATGTTCATGACGTGTGTCTCTGTGTGTATTTATCCACGAGTTCTTGGATGCACATCACTAGAATGTTTAGAGGTTGGAGCTGAGTGCTGCTTGAATGTGTGTGTCTGTAGTCTGTGTTGTTTACTGGCATGCTGTGCTAAATGAGGTGTTTTCCTGAAGAATGGGACAGTTCAAGAACTATAGGATGACATAAACTAACTTGGAGAGAATTTGTATGTCTTGGACAAGTCTGTGTATGTGTGTGTGTGTGTGTGTATACTTGGCAGGGTGACTGTATCCCTTTGGCACAGCAACAACCTCCTTAGTGAAAAGGAGGGATCATGAGAAGGAAGGACACAGAACGATAGAAGAAGAGTAAAGAAATGTCACTGTGCCACTAATCACTGTGATCTGAAAAGGTCAGGTTAACTAGCCAAGCTCAGAGCCCCAGCTGACAGATCCATTGTCATCGACTGGCCAAGGGGAACAAGTGGAGCACAGAGACACCCTTCTATTAACTGGAGCAGGTCATTAGACACAAATAATTGCCTTGGTGCGCCAATGTTCTAAGATTGAAAATCCCTCTCTCTTTCTCTCTCTCTCTCTCTGTCCCTCTCATTTCTTCTCTCTCACTCGGAGAGTTGCAATTAAGCCCTGATTTTATGTCATATTATCAAGAACTTAAACAACATTTTTTAACATTTGCCTTGTGCATATCGCTACAACACAGCAATCACAATGCCACTTAAGTTCAAATTTTAATGTAAAATTTTAGTTTAACTACTATAGGAACTGCAAGGTTTCATGGAACAGGCCAGTTGAAGTCAGGAAATGGAACTGGTGTATTATTCTTTAAAATAAAACATTATTTTATCCAATTGGAGGAATTCAAATAGTATAAAACCCTTCCATAAAATTAGCAAGTATTGATGAGGTATGATGTCTGTGTGCAAGGAACATGTGAGTCAGTATATATCTATAATTATTCATTTTTGGCACTTTTGTCTTAATTAAGTACAATGCAGTAAAGTATAGATAGATAGATAGAT
>NW_023339796.1:13263375-13302177 GCF_004916995.1 Morone saxatilis | reverse complement strand
TTATCCCGAGGGAAATTCAAGTAGAGACAGACAGAGAGAGATGACTTGCAACAGGGAACCCTGACTTGGGACATTGTGATTACATGGTTAGCATTTTTAACCCCTCAGCTTCACAATGCCCCCAAATCTAATCATTTTATTGTTTTCAATTTTTTTGTGGATCTGACTTGGTTCAAAAATTCAAAAATAAAACAACTTGGCACTCTGACAACAACACTGCAAGGCATTACCATCTTCCCCTGTTGAAGCTTGACAGTAGATCAATGCTCTGCATCAATCTGCAGACTGTATAATACAAGACCTTTAACTTGTCTCTTTCACTTATTGTCAGACTTTGTGTGTCTGCATTTGTGTGTAGGCTGGGTATGTCCAGAGCAAAAATGTGAAGTGAAAACTATTTACTATCAAAACTGACAAAAAAACACTCAAAACTGGGTCCTTGTATATGAGTGCTGATTACTGTTGAAAAACTACAGTACACAGACACACACACATACACCCAGCTATTCATGTTTGTTCTCTTATCTCATTCTCACTCACTCACTCACTTATTGTGAGCACACAAACTCACCATCGAAGGCCTTGTACTGTCCAGTGAGTGAGGTCTGTAAAGACCGGCCAGCTTCTTTGAGTAGTCCCTCCATCTCCCTGCGGCTCAGAATGGCCAGCTTGTCCTCCATGTCACTGGTACAGCAGGTGTAACCCTGGGGACAGATGCGCAGGTGCTCCCCTAACAGGAAGACAGGTGGAGACAGAGGAGAAGAAAGGATGGTAGAGGGGTGGAGGAAGAAAGGGGCAGAGATAGAGAAAGGAGAACACAGAGGAGAAAAGGAGAAGAAGTGGGACAACAAACAAGGCATTAGCATTAACAGGTTCCATCAATTCAGTCAGCACTCAACAAAACTGAGATTAATAGTTTTTATGTTGCTGCTATATAAAATACAGTGAACATGAACATGACAGGATGAATTAGTTGCAGTGGCTGTTTTTACGACCTCAAACCCAGCTTGTTGGCAGTCGCAGATGCAGGGCTGTATGTTCGTTCGCCAGCCTGATTACCTGGCAATATGTGAAAAACTCTGTCAAAATGCGAGCAGTGGAGCAGGAGTACAGCATCAGCTCCTGCACAATTTTAATGAGCACTCCTGACACGCGTTTGAAAACATGTGCACACGCACACACAGACACAGAAACGTCAACTCAGGAAACCAACGAAGTAGAAAGGATCCATAAGTACATGCTTTGTGAATGAGTAAACACACACACAACCAAATACCATATGAGAGGATTTAAACAGGGACTGTCAAAGTTGGTTAAAATGGCAGTCAAGCTGCAGCTGAAATCAGAACAAAATGCGTAAGATGGAAATAACATCATCCACATTAATGCAAAAGGTGAACAAAATGTATGTGGGTGATGTTTATTTGCAAGAGAGCAGATCATGTATGATGCAACCCTTTGACTGGCAATGAAAAATTCCTCTACCTATTTCCAGACACAAGCGTGTGTCGCACACACACACACCCACACTTAAATATGAATCTGCAGTGAGACACACAAGCACACGACAATAAAAACAGAACAAGGACGCCCTGTACAATAAGGCACAACAAATCACACTGAGATATTTCTGGTAGAAAGAGGAAAGAATGAAGGTTTTTGATTATTCTGTCAGACTTCTAAAGACAATAGACAACAGAATGCTAATTTCTTGTCAAACATTTTTATATAAAAAAAAAATATATTTATTAAAGCTTCTGATGCACCCACAGACAATAGCACACAGACAAACATACAAAAAAGATCTAGTGCTCAGGGGCGGTTCGAGTGGGGTGGTTAAAAAGTTTGGTGTCAAATACTGTCAATTTAACATATTCATTGAGATTAATTAAAAATAAAAATAAAAGTAATGTGTTCAGAAAAACAGAAATGAACACATATAATTTAATGATCTTATGACCTTCCACATGTAATGTTGAGTAATGAGTCCAAATATATTTATTTTGAGGCATTATTTCCAATCAAATATTGATATATATATATATATATATATATATATATATATATATATATGTTTGCCCCTGTGCTGTTGTTTATGTGGGATACTAGTCCAGAGTCTGTATTGCAGCATCTCCATTGTTATTTGATATTAGTGCCACTGGTTGCACTTTGTGTTAATCACTGTTTATAGATAGAGTGCAGGTTGTAAAATTTCCATTCTGATTATATTACTCCCTCCATGCAAGAGGCACCTAACTGAATCTCACTGAGTTTACCTTCCCACCCAAAGGCCCAGCAGTGACTGCCTCTTTGTAATTCCCATCTCACCAGACATTCCTTCCCGTTTTTTCTCTTCCCTGCTTGCATTGTCTTGTTCAGTCTGTTACTGCACGGGTGTACTCAAATTTGCACACAAACCCAGAGATGGACACACACACACACACACACATACAGACCCACCCACACATGCAAGCAGGTCCTAAACGTAACAATTATGACTTTTTTGCTGTTGTAATTAAATTGATATTTATGGCCACTTACTGTGTTTGATGGGTATCTAACTCTTTGTCCTATTCAAGACTGAAGTTTAATAACAAGTCTGATACTAAGCTTAAAATAAGTCCAATAGTAAGTTTTAAGCCTCAGTCTAATCTTCAAAGCTTTATAGCTTACACATTCTGATATTGTGACAAGCCTTAAAATGCTGATCATGAAATGTTGCACAACAGCATACCCAAATGCAGTAAACACACTTAAATACAGGATTAAAGATTTAATGTCGCTCAGGCTGTCATTAAGATGCACATGGCAAAGTTTCAGCTGAGGGCAAGTCTATAGGCAGGCTTCTGCCATCGATAAGATTGATCCTACCATCCTTTTCATCGTTACAGCGAATGATTTGCACTGGCTCAATGATTACAAGCTACTGTTTCACCTCCATTTACTGTAGTTGTAGTAGGAGTTAATCACTGTGTAACCCCCCCTAATCAGTCTGCAATTTCCAGCTGTATTTTACAGTCAGTTTGTGTATGACAAGAAACCATTCACTTCACTGATTATGTGTCAACCAAGTTTCTGTAACTGTCTCATCCAGGACAACTCTAAAGTGGAGCAATTAAAGGCAATTTTCCTCTTCGAACATGAAAGCAGAGGACAGATCGGAGGAGGAGGTGACATTGAGCATCTCTCAGCCCCCTCTCACTGGTCCTGGTGTGACTCACAATCCACAGACACCAAGGGAGAGAATTTGGACTTGGAGGAGGGCACTTGTATGTATGCAAGTCTGTGTGAGAGGAAAAATAAATTGAATGAGAAAGTGAAGATGAGACCGCAAAGAAGCAGAGAAGAAAAAAAGGAGGGAGGATGGGAACAGTGAGAGGGAAGCTTGATGGAGGAACTGCATACAGTGTTATCAGGGGTCAGCTGCAATCTGTCAGCCCCTGGGACGGCCATTTAAATGCCTGGACTGGTTTTAGTGTGAATGTGTATTATGGGCCTGTGGCCATTTCCTCCATTGCAATCTGCTTGCTGCATGCCATTTGAAGGACATCTGTGCAAAGAACAAAACACAATGCACTCACACATATGGACGCGAGGTGTGAGGCTTCCAGATGCAGGCAGCCAGAAACAGCCTCTTCAGAGAGTGAATTTTTAGTATACACTCACAACATCTGCATACTGGACACACACCCACCCACAGTTTTAAATACACACACATACACACACACTCCTGGACAGATATCCGTAACAGAGAAGGAAAGGTCACCTGTAACAGAGCATTACATTTCCAGTTGGGTAACCTAACAGTTGGCTAATGTTACAAACAGAGTAGTCTCTTCCATTTGACTCAGTAAGCTAGAGTAAGCCAGTGTGTGTTTGTGTGTGTGTGTCTATTTGGGTGAGAGCGACAGTAAGCCACTCTCGATCAAAGTGTAGAGGAAATGTATCCTTAACAACCAGGAATGGCTCTCCTGCTTTTACACTTGCAGTCTTTCATTATCTCCCTCTCTCTCTCTCTCGCTCACACACACACAGACACACACTTTTAGTCTCATAGCCAGAGGATACTAGAGTAATCAGCAGAGGAGGACAGCTCAGTCTGGAGAGGAGCTATGTTAGTGGGAAGCTCCCGACAGTGGCATCTAAAGGGCCACAACAGAGAGGGCAGCTAATGCTAATGCCTGAGACGTACCGTTTCTATGCTTATAATACAAGACACATCTCATTTTCTGCACTTAGAGTTGACAAAAAAAAATCATGTTTTTATTGGATACCACCAAAGACCACTCCACATACATTAGAGATTTACTCTAGCATTAAGAAAATTCCAACCTGTCCTCACCATTTCCTGCCTCTGTTGTTCCCGAATTGTTCCTGCAATCTGAATAAACTTCATGGAATGCATGATAAAGTTGAAAAACACGGTCACAACAACAATTATACAGTTCAGTTCAGAGTTTAAACTGATTGCACAGTTGGCACGCATAGATGAAACAAAAACCACACATGAATCAGATTTGCACAATATTAAATGATCTATTCAAATATATTTGAATTGACAGACTAGGTTTTCTGCATTAATCAGCCACCTTCTGTGAGGCCAATCAGCACAGGGGTAGGAAGCCAATTATCTGGCCACTCCTAAAATTACACACATGCATGAACCACCCGCCCACCCAAACATTAATCTATGAGTGAATGGAAAATTAGGAAAACTAACTGTTCACTTTAACCCCATAAGAGTCCTCCATCACTTCTTTTCCATTTTCCTTTTGACAGACACGGCTGCTAAACGGTGAGCAATTCCCTAACCATTAGCTTATCACTGTTCACCAGGGAGGAAGGCTCCTATTAAACAGCAATCTGGGAAGGCAGAATAAGGTTGTGCACACTGTGATAAAGCATGGGAGAGACTGACAGTCAGAGGCTTTTAGAGATGGTGGGAAACACAGAGAAGAGAGGGCAACAGGAAATTAAGAATGAGTCAAAGCCCATGTGTCTGCGTCATTTGTCTGGGAGTCTGTGAACAAAACAAAAAAGTCCAAGCGCTGGTCTTGTCCAGTTATGCTACCATCACTGTGCCACTATGTAGTGTATGTTTGCTTATTTCTATTCCCTGGGTACGAAAAAGATAATAAAAAAAGAAACACTTGTGTCTCACAACACAATCTACTGCCATTGTTGCAGTTTATTTCACATCTATGGCAAGTATTGATGCTACAATAGTTCCATCAATTCAGAATATGTTAAGCTGTGCAGGTTTGAGATACGCTAGTTCAAGCTGGGCAATTCCAACTTTGACTATTCAATATGTACATGGAGGATTTTGGACATGCCCCCAGTTGTGCACAGCTTATTCTAAACCTTGTTTTTCTTTGTCCTTGGGTCATGGGATAGTTACAGCTTTGTTTGCCTTTAAATAAAGTGCATATTTTGTAAGTGTTCATGCAGTGCTTCATGCTGAAGCATTCATACTCTGCATTCATACTCTACTACTGAATGTTGTAGTCTTTATCATTTTTCCATTTTTTTACGTTTTTCTATTGACTACTACTCCTGCATGCTTTCAGCCACAGAAACCGTTTAAATGCCAGAATGTTAAGAACCTGTGGTGCTTGTATTCAACTTTTTTCTACCTCTTGTACTTATACTACAATATTAAGGTTTTTTCAACACATTTTAGCAAGGGAAGTAAATGGCAGCACACATGACCACAAAGTTGGCAGTTCGAATAACAACTGTGGCTACAATTAGAAGCCTTAACTAGTACTACTGCTAGTACTGCTACTCTATACTGTTACTGCTACAACTAGTTCTATTACTGTTACTGCTACCACTACTACAACTACTGCTAGAACTGAACTGTTCATCAGTGCATTCAGTGAAGTGGAGCAGTCCTATTTCAAACCTTCAGCTACCTTTGATTTAATAATGTATTACACTTGCAGGAGTTAATAACTGGTCTGTCACTATTAAGATCTTTTCAACAGTAGCAGTTATTTCAGACATGCTGTGCTGTTCACTGGAAGAATAGTTAAAGTGCATGACCCATAACCACATGGTGTGCAATTTGATTCCTTCCCTATAACTTTGAGAAAAAAATATCTCCAAACATGAGCTGTTTCAGTTCCTACATACAATAATATATGGTTTATTGGGTTTCACTTTAATGCTTCTAGTCCTAGCAGGGTGATGTAGTAGTGGAGTGGTTAGAGTTCAGGGCCCAAGTTGCTGCATTCTGTGGAAACTTCTTGGTCAGTAGTTCAAACCCTGATGATGGAAAGCTTAAAGGAAATTGTGTCACAACTCCTTTGAGCTAGATTGACATCTGACATCGTTCTTAGACGTGTTGAAATGTTCCACATCTATGGGTTTTATACACTGCAGGGGACATTGGTTCGACTCCTGATTATTCTGAAGTGCAGAGTGATTCTGCTTTGAGATTTTTCAGGCAAAATATTTCTGCAATTTCAGCAATGCTTAAAGTTATTTTTTTTGCTGTCAGCATTCACATTACATTTTTTACAGACTCAGACAAAATTCCCCTAGGTGTAACTGTCTAGATGTAAACATTGTCTAGACTGTAAACATTGACCCATGGGAACCTATGACTTTCCTGTGGCATCTGCTCATCTGCATTTTACACTCTGACCATCATGTGCGGCCTGTTCTTAAATAAGACATAAGGAGACAGAGGCTTGTGATATACCACCATTTATACGTGTAAACATAAACATTTATGATTTATTCATATTTTCCAGGATAAAAAAAGGTGCATGTTACCTGGAGTTAACTAAGTTCATGGATGCAGTTTGATATTGTTCAGCAAATACGCAAGAGCACAATAATCAAGTCATCTAATCAGACTGAGCGTGTGCCCTAATAGCTCCTTCTCATTTGATGCTTTTTTAAATCAAGCACATAAAAAGACACATCATCAAGTTAAGTTGCTTTAAACCTCATTTTAGTTGAAGTAGTGTTATATGTCATTATGTTAATCTTCAAATTTTTGTGCTTTGGATATTTACATCCTATGTGTAATTGACATTAATATTCTTATTTATTTTTATTATTATTTCTTACTAATGCCAGTTTCATAAAGTGAAGATGAGCAAGCCCGGGGTTACATATATATCACCACCGACTGCCCATCATTGTTGGAACCAGATTAGTGAGTATAATAGACTACAGAATGAGTAAGTAAAATTAGACCAATGGTATGTTCACATATTAGTATTAGTGAAGGAGATGGGAATTAATGCTAGACTTCACCATGAACCTATCTAGAATAAAGGGAACCAAAGGAATTCAAGATACATTACACTTGAACAGCTGGTAAATGTCCTTCATTTTCTTCTGAAGCATATTTGTCATGGCATGACAGCAACCATACTGATTTGCGAACACACATAACGGAAGGGCTCCTGGTAATGATTGCCATTGCATAACTGACACTGTTTTAAACCACTATGCACTGCACACTATGTGTGTGTGTGTGTGGGATCAGCAGCAGTAGGATTAGCAGCCTAATCCAGTCGTTGGTGAGAGCGAAAGAGAGAGAGAGAGTGTGTGTGTGTGTGTATGCCAAGGAAAACACCCATGGAAGACCAGGAATCACACACATGCGCACACACCCACACTCACACTTGAACAGTGGATTAGGGTTAAATAGATAAAAAATAACAGGACTATTTGGCAACAGAGGTTTACATGTCTGATCCACCAACTGACACTGAAATTTCACATACCAACCAGACAAATGCTTAATACAAACACTTCTACGTTCTCTGTCTAACAGCTACCACCCAGCATTCCTGTTCGCTGGTAGGTTGTCGTCTATATGTCCATCTTTCTTTGTACCCCACAGAACACTGTATGGACGATCCAGGCCTTAGTCTAGACCCTAGACCCTCACCCATCTGGTAATTTGAGACCTGCAGAAAGTCACATAAATAGCTTCCTTGAGCCAGACAAGGTGGCGGCCACACATTAATAACACATTACCGGAGGGCTGATCTCCATGCTGCTTTTTCCTCAAGCTATCTGGCTATACCTGCACTGCTGGCTGATCAGGGAGCTATTCATGTATATGTACATCACAACGAAGTCATGAAACTGCTCTCCACACTAAACAGATGCTCTTTTATTCACTTGCCTTGAATCATATTCATTTTAATGGAATGGGGAAAGTTTGACCAGCTACTCATTTAGACAACAGGAGGTAGAACTAATGCAATAATGTAATGATGTAGGCTGTGGGGAGTAGATTACTTGGTTAGAGCTAAATAGCTCCTGCTGTGATTAAAAAAAAAATCCTTCTCACATGTCAAAGTAAATCCTCCTCAGTGTGAGGAAGTGGGACCTAAGAGTGAGTAAAATCATTATGGATTGTGTCCCTGTTTTTCTGATTTCTGAGTTTATATCATCTCCCACAGCAACAGATGTGAACCAGATGCTGGGACATCAGACTGGAGAACAACAGTGATAGTGTTATTGTTTACAGATCAAAATGGATTAGGGATGGCAATTTCTAATGTGAGAAAACAGAGAGAATGTGAGCAGGGGAACAAGAGTGAGGAGCTAAACTGAAACTATATTTTGTAGCTTGTTTGGAGTTACGTGGAAGAAAATGTATGACATTACATGAGTGCAACATGCACGCTGGGTCGGACAGAACCTGCAGGATCCCGATCCTGTTGCAACCCTCTAACAGGAGCAGTGATTTATAAGGAACACAATGGATTACAACAGGTTTTGTAATAAAGTTGGTGTAGAAACATGCTTGACTGCCCGCTCTGATAAGAAAGGCACAGAGTAACACGCACACACAAATGCGCACACATTTGCTCTTTGTCCTGTTCGCTCTGTCTCCGTCCGGGTTTTTGCTTTACCCACACACACACACACACACACAGCCCCAACACGGGCAGACACACAAATCCCAGAGGCCAATGAATAACCAAAGAGCGTGAGTGCCAACTGCTTCAAATGGTGGCAGCAGCCTGTCCCATTCACTTAGCAGGTACAGTCACAGTACTGATGTGCTGTTGTAGCTTTCCAACCAGCCTGCCAACTTGCCCAGCCATGTCCTGCCTTCTTTAGTGTCATCTTCACTCTTCATCCATTCCCACAATTTCTTTTTCTTCACTGTGAGTGTTAACTGAGATTAAATTGGACTGACCTGGAATGCAGGAGAATGTAATTTCTCAGAATTAACAAAAATAACACATCCAGCAATATACTGTACAAACAGTGCAAACACACACTGCCCCAGTTACACCCTATAACACAGCCTTCTCGTGCCTCTTACAGACATGCCTTAACTTGATCTTGTCTGTGTTGACTTGCTTACTGATTCTCAATGTCTGTGTCTGTGCGTGTGGGAAAAAAAATAAGGACGACAGGGAATGGAAAAAGTCAGAGAAAAAGTTATTCTAAAGAAAGTTATCCTGTTGATGTTTATCTGAGCCATATCTGAGACATACTGTATCGTAGACCATTTCAAAATAAAAGAAGTAACTACAGGCTGCAGAGAGCTGACCTCATTTCTGTGTCTAGAGGAATGCGTGTGTTGTTTGGGAGTGTGTGTGTGTGTGTGTGGGTGAGTTTCCACTGATGATCTAGCAAAGGTCTTTGACAGGAAGTGTCAACAGTTGACACACATCAGACACAGAACATCCTGTCACATGATGCTGATGAAAGAAGACTGATGCTACTGCTTCCTGTATAAGCAATAAAGTCTAGAACCTTGAGAAAAAAATCTTCACAATGAGGGAGGTGAGGAAGGAATAACAGAAGCTCTTTTCACACAATAAACCTGTAACATTGCCAGCTTCAAACCATCCATAAGACTTTTTGGGCCTTCATAGTTTTTCAAACAGGATCAGTTCTGTGTTTTCACACAGCACAAGACCGATCAGGATAGATTTGGTTGCAAGAAGCAACAGGAAGAGTTTGGAAAAAAAGTACGTAAAAGGAGAGCATTGTCAGTCATTTAGTTCTTGATGAATTTATTTTTGCTGTTGAATGTTTATCTCTCTGGCTTCATTGCTGAACATTCGTGGTGATTGGAAAATGGGGCCCCCATTCAGCCCTCCACTATTTTGTCAAAGCTCCACATTGAGTCTGTAATGCATTTTATCATCAGTGACTATGTATGACATCGGATTATGTTGCCTATTTAACACAAATGGACAAGACCAAAGTCACTAATTGAGAATTTTAACCAACAAAAGCGGTTGGCATAAAGAATTAAGGGTAATTTGACTAATGTTCTGTTGATCTTTAAAGCTGGACTAATTTATATTTTTATATTAACACTGTATGAAATGACTAGGTTTAATGTGAGAAAGAGTGATGCCCCCCACCTCCAAGTTCAGATAAAACCCACTGTACCCTACCTGCCTAGCACCAAACCTCAGATTTGTGATTAGCTGATGAACATAGTGGAGCATTTAGCATCTAATATATATTAGAAATACATATTTCTCATCAGGTTTTGGTATAGAAGAGAACAGAGCTAAAAAAGAGGGTGAATATTGGTCTTACATTCATCAGGTGGTCAGAGACCCCACACTGCTGTAAATAGGCAACTGTTGGTGAAATGTTTGCCAACATTAGGTGAAAATATGTTAATATTGTGTTTGAAGCGTGTTGTGCTGCCCCCAAGTGACCAATAAAATAAATGAATGCAGCTTTAAGAGCACAAGGTCTAGAAACACGCTTGATTAACTATATGTAATTTTTATACTGGCTTAATAACTCTAATTTACTTTCACATGAAAAGTGATAAATATGTCAGCAAGGGGCACTATTTTCATGCTCTATCCATTAACAGCTGCTTATAGTAAAGAGTTCAGTAATGTTACAGGGTCCTGAGTAGGCATTTTAACAGAGAAACATATGTGGAAAAAACTCTTCATAAATGAAAAATCGCCACTACATTTAATTGCATGTGTAAAAGAGGCAAGACAGACAAAGAAAGGGAGAGCTAGCAGACTGTAGCATATACAGTATGTGTACGTTCACAGGTATTTGTGCTTGTGTGTGAGAGACAGCTCACGGCTTGACTCTTATAAACTTGCAAGCTTCCCTTTGTGGCAGTGCTGTCTCCTGATGGTGAAAGAACAAACAAAGCAGCCAGTTCCCCTCTGTTCTGTGCTGCTCAGAAGTGGAGAGGCTGACAGATAAAAGCTGACCTGCTGTTGTGAGGACCTGTCAAAGCAACAAGAGCTAGAACACATTCAGCCAGGTCTGAGTCAGAGGCATGGACACAGAGGGTGGTGGGTGATGCAGCTGAGAGAGATGCATGCAGGAGAAAAATGGGATGGTGAGCACATAAAAAAGCTGCTGCAATGTGGGGATACAGCAGAGGATGAAAAGTTTTCACAAAGGAAACAGCAATACACTTAGAAAGATGGAGAGCAAATAAAGTTGGGAAAGTGAGGAAGGGAAAATGGTCAGGAATCAAATGATTTTTAGACCTTCAGCTATTGTTTTCATTATAAACTAGAAGAGTGTACTGAGTAGAGCACAGATCTCCGCCAGGTGTGTCTGGGGTTATGTGGGTAGAGAACAGGGAGTGCAAGGCAGGCTGTGTGTAGTGTGTATGCATGAGTAGTGGAGTGAAGGGGAGACAATATGCAAGTTACATTATCAAGGTGGAACCAGAGTAAACAAGCTATATTGAATCAAACCATGGACAATTCCAAAAATAATAAAATAGGTTTTTCAAAAATAATGAAATTGTTTTTTTTTAACAAATAAAATAGGTTTTTTCAAAATAATAAAATAGGCTTTTCAAAAACTGCAAAAAAGCTCTAAAGTCACTGTGCATTACCTGTCCAGCACCAAATAGGGAACGTTAGAAACTGAAGAACAAGAGAGCCAAATATTCCCCTCAGGAGTTGGTAAAGACAAAAGCACAGCACTAAAAGGAGTTTGTCAGATGGACAATTGTGGATGTTTAAATAGGCAATACCTTTGCTAACAAATTCACATTATCAACTTAGGTACTGTATGTCAGTGCTGTGTTTACAGCACATTTCTACAGCACCCAATTGGCCAAAAAAAATGTTATTGCAGGTTTCATGAATAGGATTTTATGACTCAATTATTTCCTCCATTAAATTGTAACAAATCCCCAAAAATCCAAAATTACCCACCAAGCCCTGTCATAATGTCAGCCAAATACAGCCACAAAAGTATTGACACAAAAGACACAAAACAGAGAAAAGCATGCAAGTGTCTTTGAAGCCTTAAACATCAAATGTTCAACATTCATTCAGATGAATAAACAACTGGTTATAAATAATTACAATTTAACAATTTTCTGCCAGTTGATAAATGATTCATCTGCTAATCTTCTCAGCAGCATATTGCATGGGAGTTTCAGACACCGCTGTTCCCTGCCAAGACCTTTGACTCTCCCAAGCTCACCTCTTTGTTCTCACCCTCTTTCTCACACTCTGAGTTCTTAAAATTGCACAGTAAACAATATACAGAACACTGTATTTTGGCACTCGTGCAAAATTATATTATTGTCTTTGAATCTCATGTACATCCAGCAAAATGTCAAGTGAGAGACTTACTATGAATGCAGAAATTACTTCTTTATGAAGAGGTAATATGGATTGCTAAATAATAATAATAATTAAACCACTTAGACCTCCTGCAATTACATGCTGTCACTTCAAATCGATGCTTCCAGCTTCTACTCCAAAGAAAGAATGAACAGTCTGTTCTCTCACTCTCATTCTTTGGATAGAAATGAACAGAAATCCACTTTTAATAGAACACAAACGACGCATGATGGAAGTCTTGAATGTAATTCTTTTATTTAATCCGGCTCTTTTCTCTCTGCTGCCACAGTACAAAGGCCTTCACAAAAAGCCATCAATCATCAGCTTTTAACCCACAAGCACACACCCCTGCCACTCCCACCCAACCGTTCTCAAAGCCAGACAGAAAGGTTGACGAATTCCCAATCAGATCTTCTTAAATCCTTAATAATGAGTCAGATAAGTGTTAAATGTTGGGTGATCTGATTATAGATCAGTGCTTGGAGAAAATATCACTGATACTCCCTGCCTCAGTCATCACATCAAAAGACAGACAAGTCTCTCAGTTCTTTGCTTAGTTCACTCATCTCTCCCCTCCTTCCTCCCCCTCACACTCTCTTCCCCCTTTCCTTCCTTCGCCTCTGGCTGGGAATCTGGCCAGCGAATTTGGGCTTCCAAAGAGCAAATCCACACTTGCCCAGATCCTCAAACACTGGCATATTTTATTTACGACTGGGGTTAGACAATAATCTTCACCTTAGGGGGATTTCTCTCTTATCTGTATTATTTTATGTCATTTGTCAACATATAATATAAATCAAGATAAATTGTATCATCAACTGTAATTTGGTGGCATTATTGGTGCGATGGGAATTCAATTGCCCAACTTACTGGTTATGTAGCGAGGTTGCTTTTATGTACATTTAGGCATTATTTATAAAATAAACCATGTAGTTAAGCTCTCATTAATCAGCAAAGTACTAACAGCAGCACTTTAATCAGTGAAGCAAAAGACAGAGCTGTATATTCCAGTGTGTGTGTGTGTGTGTGTGTGTTACCGTTAACTGACAATCAGGCGCATTATGGCAATGTCTGTGGGCTTCAATGATTGTTCTCAAACGATCACTCATAAGTCTCATAACCAGTGAGTCATATTAAAAGCCTGATCTAAACGAGAGCCTGACATGGGAACTAACGCTGTACAAGGAAAGCCCTGTTTTGGAGATGTTGTGTGTGCAAGGCATGCGTGCCAAGCTGTCTATTTTGAAGTCAGGTCAGGACAGGCTAACACTTCAGGCCTCTCTTAGTCACTGTGACAGAAAAGCACGGCTAACTGACAGCCAGGCTGAGAGACTAAAAGGCAAACAGAAACTATAAAAGTCACGTGGCAATGAGCAGCAAGACAACAGAGTAGAGCATATTTACTAGATAAGCATGCAGGTAGGCAGACAAACAAAGACAAATACACTCAACACATACACAAACCACTGGAAAGCAACAGCACTGTCAAGACAAAGATGAAGATGCTTAGAGAATGTCAGAACTATTAAGTCTGTGGTCTCCGTTTTCCTCTTCGCCTCCCAACCAGCATGTTCTCTCAGCAAACCACAATTACACTACTTGAAACATCACAGAGCACTATTCACCACGGTAGTTCGATTCAGAAACCAGGCCACCAAATCATTGTTCTATGTAGGCCAGCATCTCTGATGTCACACTCTTCTCATGCCTGATGTAAAGCAGCATGGGCCTTGACCATTTACACACAAAGACTGAAGAACCACAAAACCCCAGCTGTGCTTGTAAAAAAGGCTGCTTTGGGAAAGCTGAGTCACCTGACCTTCAGGATGTTAGTGGTGCACCAAAAATGATGGAGTAAAGATTGGTATTTAGGTTAGTTTAGATACAAAGAAAAGCATTGTAATGTAAACATGTTTTTTGACTGCACTTGCACGGGAAAGCAACACTTATTGCAATTATGCAACAAATTACAAATCATTTTGGCAGCCTTCGTAATGTTACCACACATTACATAGTTGCATTACATTGCACAGTACATACAGTACATTATGATCACTTTATCAATGCGTCTACCCATTCCTTGAGTTTCAGCTTGAGGGTACATTGGCTAGCTTTTTATTTGGCGGAGACAGTTAATTCCAAACATGCAACCTAGATGGTGGTGACCTTTTGATCAGGCTTAGGTCTAAAACTTGACATGACAAGATTGGCAGTGGTCTTTCTTGTCCCTCATTTAATTTGTTTATTTTAGGCAAATAGCTGTACAAAACATACATAATTGATGCCTTATTCATGCTTTTAGCGCAAAACGTTTGACTTCCACCTATTGCTTGCTGTATGACTGCAGGGTAGCCTTAATTGTAGGCTGTTGTAATTCAGGGGTTTGTGAATTTTCGAATAGTGCATGCAATAGGCTAGGCTTGCTGACCAGCTCAAAATAAAAGGGGAATCAGTGAAGCATGCATAGAAATGAAAAAATGCTCACTGTGGAAAAAAGCTGTACTATGGCTTTTATACTGGTTAAATTAAATATTTAATTAAATACAAATGCTCCAACTGTGGTATGACCATGCAAAAAAATATTAAATGAAATACAAATCGTATGAAGTAGATCTAAAAATTAATAAAACAGATTATTATAAGTTAAGTTAAGTGTCCAGTAGCTGAACTCCCTAGAAATGCTTTCACATTGGTGTAATAATTTTTAACTGGAATCAACAATAAAGGTCTTTCCTGGAAGAAGGTCCATTTGGAGGAGGTCAGACTGAACAACTTGATCTCTGTCAAACCACGAGATAAAAAGACAACATAAAAACTTTCACACATTCCAATGTTGATAGCCAAAACTCAAAATACTTCTGAATTTGTCATGGGTTAGCACTTTTTAGTGTGACACTGCAAGGCTGAGTGGTCATACAATGACCCCTCAAGCACTGGAACAAGCTTAATGATGTAAAAAATCATTAGTTCTCTCGACACCGACGGGGACAGTGGACAGATTATGTGCAGTTTGAGAATTTATGTTCCACACAGCACAATCCAAGCATTCTTCACAGATAGATCAGTGAGAACCACAGCAAATTACTCCTCACCATAGCTGTAGGAGAGATTACATCCAGAAGAGTTTGGAAACATGTACAACTTTGATGGTAAAAGGTCAGACTAGAATGTAACACAAAAGATATGCGTTACATTCCAGGACTGTACAATTTCTTAAACACAAAAATTTAACTAGTGTAGAGAAAATGAAGATCAGAGGTGTGTACACATTCTAGAAATATTAATGTTATTTTGTTGCAATCTAAAAGTATTCCTCTTAAAGACACACAGCCACTCTGGTGTTAAGATTTTCACAGACAACCCTTTAGGTCTTAAAATCTTGGCATATTGCCCATGTGGGAGCAGCTTTATTGCAGTGCTCTGACAGGTAAATGCATAAGATGTGTAAAGGAATGTTTGTGTCTTTCACTCGCTGTGCCTCTGTCTAATCCCCCTTTCAGTCCGGGCATGAAAGAGGGCTTTTCATAGGTTCTACTTTTAAAAAGAAAACTTAAATGCTTGTCAAATCTGCACTCCTGAACTTGGAAGTGCAGCAGTTATTTGCTTCTCGCCTTCTTCTTGTCCTCTTTTCTGTCTGCCTCCGTCTCTCGTTCCTTCCATCACTCACTCGCTCTGTCATACACTGTGTTAATGTTTTTTCCTCTCTGTGCTCATGTGCCTGTCGACTTCAAGGTTTCAGATGTTTTCCTGACGCTTGTCACAATTTCTTCGTTTTCTGCCTGGCTTTGCTTTAAACACAGAGTTTAAAACTCTGTGTTTCATCCCCACATTTTGTTAGTCTTTTATCAGTTTTACAAACATGAGATTTTCTCACATGCCTTTTTGAGATTCTTCTTTGTCACAACCTCCAACTTTCTCTTGTTTTTACTCTTTATTCTTGTTATCAGTCGTGAAAACTTTCGCACTTGCAGTGTGACATTTGAGAGACTGTGTTTTTTCCAATGCGTCAGTTGCTGTGTTTATTTTCATTTTTTAAATGACCATCACATGGTTTAAGCTCAGTGTTAAAGTTTAAACTGTAGTGGACAATAATTGCTGAACTTGACCTGCTGCCCTTTAAAAAAGCTCCAAATTACTATCAAATTAGCAAACATAGTCAGCCATGTAAAGTTCCACTAGAGCTGACATAGTATTTCAACAAGCAAGGGTCAAATTTAACTTATCTCATCTCATCTTGCCAACACATTCAATTAAATGTCCTTCTCTGTGGTGCTGTCCAAATATTAAAAAATGGTACAGACTTCCCCATTCCCCTGAGCTGCTGAAATGCACCACAGAGTGAGCAGGACAAAGCTTCTCCACTGTCCTCCCTAACTGGAAACAGTCCTTAGAGAGAGCTGGCCTGTGCTGAAAGGCTAGATGTTATCCTCCCAGAGTGAGATGAAGGCAGAGGAGAAGGAGGGAGAAAGAGAGCCGAGAGGGAGGCCAAAGGGAGACAGATAGGGCACTGACTTTTGCTGAAAGGGTAGATGGTTATCCCGTTAACCAAGGAGGAAGAAGGAGAAGCTGAGACTAGAAAAAGAGATTGAGAATTTACAGACACAGATGACAGGAAGACAGAGGGTGAGAGACAGAGACAGCAAGAGACAGAGAGGAGGACTGAAGGGCTCTCTCTGTGGTTATCTATGCTGCTCCTCTGGGTATTATCTGAAGTCCCAATGCCAGTCAAAAGCAGGCACACGATGGCATGGAGTCTTACTGCATTACTGCAAAACCACTATGCAAATAGTACAAGGAGACATAAGCTACTAAACTTGCACAGCTGGCATCATTATTGTAAAGTGAGACCACTATTTATTCTATCAATCCTTAACAGTTAAAAGGAAATCTGTTCATTCTTTGTTGAAACTACACATGCACATTGCAGGACACAGATCAGCATATTTTTCTACTTCATAATTGTGCCCATAATCACAATAATTTGTTTTTATGAGCAAACTGTTCCAAAGCTTTGGTCCATAAAAAGAAAAGACTGCCTCTCCACATATTTCTTTAACTGTTTTTTATTTAAAGGAATAGTTCCAACAGTTTATAGTATTATTGCCAATAGTAGGATGAGAGGATATTATTCTCACGTATGTACAATAAATATAGAGCTAATGCCAGCAGCCAGTATCACAAGGACTATAAAAAGGGGGAAACAGCTAGCCTGTCTCTGTTAAAAGCTAATCCATCTATCAGCTCTAAAGCTCATTATTTAACACGTTATGTTGTCTGCTTATTCCCCACAGAAAAAAAAAAAAGTTGTCATGGCAACATCAGTCACAACAAGCCTCCAGGAAGTTACTGTGTCTGGCCAAGAAATAGTCTGGTAGGCTGATGAGCCATGATTGTGGTTAACCCTAGTTTCCAGTCCTTAATGGTAAACTAATCTAACTGGCTTCTGGTGGTAGCTTCATATCTTACAGCTATGAGAGTGGTATAGGTCTGCTCATCTAACTCTCGGCAAAAGAAATTCTGTTGATGCTGTAGCATGCAGGTACTTAACTATTCAGAGCATTGTAAACTAGTAAAACATTTTTAATGAGTTCTTAAGGAGAAAGTGAGCAAGCACAACGGTGCTAAAATTACTGTAATGTGCTCTCTTTTACTTTTTACTGATGAATTAGTCCAGTTGATTTAATCTTTAATGCAGCTGCAAACTGTATGAGTACCTTTGACATATAACTCCCATCAAAGTACAAATTATTCTCCACCATATTATTCCCAAAGGAATGTAGTTCATTGTACTGTAGCTCCTTTTGCAGGATAGATTGCCACCACCTGCTCTTCCCACTCTTCCTCCTCCTCATCCAGCTGTGCGAAGGTGTTATAAATGCTCTGAGGAGGACCATTGGACTTGAATATATGGACTGAAGCCAGGACTTGCCTGACATCATATAGCCTTTCCCTGCATCACAGCAACCTACAAAGCCCACCATTGTGTGGCCCAGTCCGTGCCCTCCACCCACGCCCGTCACACCATCCAGATCCTGCTGCACTGGTATCAGTCAACAGACAAAGAAGCACTTTTAATTAACTTCAAATCTGTCAGCTTCCACTGAGCCGTGCCAAAGCATACATGTCAGATCATGCCCTATTTGATCTTTATGGGGATTTTTACCCCTAAAATTAAAAAGAGAAAAACTAACACATACTTGCACATATAGACCCCATAAGACAGCAGTCCACTTTCATCTGTTACGTGCACAACTTAGTGCAGTTATACAACAGGTGTGTGTGTTGTGTGTTGGGTGGGATTTTTTTTTTTTGGGGGGGGGGGGGGGGGGGTGTTATGTATGTTTCTCAGGTATTGTGTACGGTAAGGGAAGTATAATGTCTTTTGTGCTTTAAAATGTGACTGAAACATGATGTTGAGAGTAACTTGGTTAAATGTCCGGTCTTGTGCTCCTAATTTTAACCTTAATGTATAAAGTTATTTTTATTACCCCTGTCACTGAAGGTGAAAATGTAATAAAGTGAGCTTGAAAACAACCTTTTCTCCTAATTACCTTTCTCCTTGGCTTTGCTAGTGTTAATCGCAAGCCAAGCTGAGAATCGAGCCACAAGCAGAAAATGAGGGCGAAAGGAGAACTTCACCTTAACTCGGAGAGAGACATTGGCTATCTAACAGCTGGCTGAACACTGTTGTCACGTAAAATATTCTAGGGTATGAAGAGCAGGTTTCTTTTCACCTGCAGGCTTAAAAAAAGAAAAAAGACAGAGAGAGGGGAAAGATATGGGGTGTTTCATTTGCGGCAGAACAGCCTCGCTTCAGAGAGTAAAGACACTGAACATCAAAGCTGTCTTTGGGCTAGATATAGGGGAAGAGAGAAGAGGAGGGTAGAGAGGCAGCACAAGCTTAGAGCCAGTGGTCCTTACCAAGAATCTCTGCAAAGGAAAAAAAAACAGACAAGGACAGGGTGAAAGAGGAAAGGTAAAAAAAGGCGGGAAAGAAAGAGAAGGTCTTTTTACTTAAGAGAAAGGAACATGAACTTCACAGAGTCTTATTAAGGAGGCTGTCTCCAGACAGCACGATAGGTTCCCTTTACAGACTACAATAATAACTACAGGGGTAGCCGCCAGTTAACTGCCAGGGCAGATGTCTGTATCACCAGATACTGCTGCAGTGCACGACCAAGTGCTATAGGCTGGTTTAACTGCAAGGGCAGACCTGCTCATAAAAGCGGATATGTCCTCCGTGTTGTTCCACATACACACATACAGTAATACATACAGACCACTGAAACACCTAGAGGGGCAATAAAAATCCTAAACCGCGACAGATTCTGTTTGCTAAATAAGGCAGAGACAATATAATTCTGACAAGAAGACAGACCCGCCTCCAAAGCATCTCCACAAGGACAAGGGGAGGCACAACGCACAGCCTTGAATTGCATTCATCCATTTTCCCACTTTCCCAACCAAAAAAAAAAGATTAAAATCTTGCTTTCACTTTGAATAGGCTATGTAAAGGGACACTTCTGAGTCTGGTGCTGTGAATGTGTCTCACTGGGCTGCAGGCAGGAGTTCTTGGTGACGCTGGAAGACCATAGTTGTATTTGTGGACGGACACAGACAGAGTGTGCCACACACTAATCTGTGAGTAAACAGTCAATGACCAGAGTAAAGCCACAGTTTCCTTGGCTTTCTTTCTTTTTTTTTATTTAACATTTGTCACCTCAGCTCCTGAGGAGGGGGAATGTTGAAGAGGATACTCTCTGACTAGAACATAATGAAGCACCAGACTTTTAACCTTACACTGGATTTGCAGTTGCTGATGCCTTAATGTCTCAAACTAATTGTGCAAATCCTTTCTAAAGTAAATGTTATTAGAATTTGCGCATAGAAAAAAAACTGTTGATAAATGCTGACTTAATGATCACAGAAACATCATTGAAAGGCAAAAAAAACAAACACGAGCAATTAGTCTAGTTTAGGATTTCGTAAGAGAAGACCCTAAGAGCAAATGGTCCTTTGTTTTATTATTCACTTCATTTAATTTCACTAGCATCAAAATCTTTAAAAAACTGACTACAACAACAATAGAAGACAGAATGACAGTGAAAAATATTAACTGCAACAAATTATTTCTTTAAACTATTATTTCAGTTCAGTCAGCCAACTCACGTTTGAAATGTTTATTAAAGCAATATAACATATTAGATTTTGGCGTCTAGGCTCCGACCTCATCACTCCCCGCACATATGTTTACAGAGACATTGGGGGAGTGAGTGATTTCTTTTATTTTAACCATACATTTGCACAGATAAGACTGCTATATACATTACTGCTGCACATTGATCAAAAACAACTTTTGCTCTGGGGGCAATTAGTGAAACACAACCGAACAAAACACAATTACTGCTTAGGGATGCTGTATCTAAATGCTAAACAAACTGTGAACATTTCACATTGGTAATAATCAGACACATGGGACAACATTATAACTGTCTATAATCATTTGAAACAGCAAGACTCCACTTCCACTCAAAATGATGGACATTAATGGTACACTAAAGGCCCATGACAGTAGGCGGAAATAAAATAATAATCACATAACAATGGAAGTGTGAGCATGCTCTATGGAAAAGAGTATTTATAGCAGTGTAATGGTGCATTAGGCACTGTGTTCCCAAGAGAGAAGGGGGCCTAACTACAATTTGCAAAATGGGTGATGTGGGAGGTTGGAAGTTCGAACAGTTAGAGCTGCCTCTTCTAACAACCTGCTGCATGTCATTTAGCTACAGAAGAGCTGGTAGGCCGCCACATAGAATAACTTTCCATGTCTGCTTGAGGAAAGCAAAACAGAAAGAGTAAGAGCGTAAAGTGCTTTTAGAAAAGGTAACTGTATGAGAAAAGTGAGGGTGGGGGAAATAAGGCAGCTTGACAGTGAATGCAACTCATCAGAAGGGCTGAAGTGCTTTCCTATCACAATGGAGCAATGTCCTTGGAGGGCTTTCTGAGATCCATTTACCATCTATTCAAGTTACGCTGCCCATCCAAGGATACTTTAGGAAACGCGTGACGAATATAACTGGTTACATCAAAGTGTTATTCACGCCAGATAAAGTGCACGCAATTCTGTTTATACTACTCTACACTTGTTTACATGTCTGTGTACATGTACTGTATATGTTCACTCATTTTTATCAACACCTAAATGAACTGCATGTTAATACATTTTGTTCTGGACATGGGCAGTCCCTGTGGACCCTTGTGAACATGGGTAGATGAGAAAATTCACATCACTTGTGGTCAAAATGATGCAAAAAGCAAAGGGCTGGAAGTCCCCCTCCATTCAAAAATATGCGTAAGATAAGTTCTTCTTGTTCCTACAGTAGATTGTTGGAGCTTCACTGTACAGAATGTATGTGCAGAGTTTGGCACTAGAAGGATGTTTTCACATTCATCGGCTGAAAATGGAAAGTTTCTCTGTGCTAACTTAAAATCTGATTTTAAGGGGTGGGCCTACCAGCATGATTTGTGACATCACAAATAATCTGAAAGTCAGTCCTGGTCCAACTTATACAAGCTGTAGTGTGCACATACAGAATGGACTTTACAGTAAAGTAGGAGACATCTTGTGTATAGCAGAAAAACTTTAGAAATGAACTAAATTAAAAAGTAGTAGATGCCTTTTTTTAAGGATTTCAGTGTGGAAATATTACTTTTTTTGCATAAAAACAGACAACTAACCACTCATTAAATTTCACATTGGTAATATGTTGTCTGGAAACCAATTTTATGAGTCTAGTCCTGGAATGATTAAAGCATATGGCATGCTCAGTGAGTAGGCAGAATGGAAAACTAAGGGGCCAACATGCAAGTGTGTGTGTGCCACGGCATACTGTCCCAATCCAGAGGTCATCTCAACCTTCAGCTCTACTCCCCCCCTGTTTGCAGTGGATAAACACAGACAATGGCGAGTGATTTAAGTTCCCATCACCTCAATGTCACAGCCCTCGGTATCCTGCAGGTACACATCTCTGCCTCACAGAGTGACTCAGAGGAGCTAAACAGGGCTCCAGTGCCAGTCACATGTATTCCTCTCCTCCTCATCCACTCTGCACACACTACCATTAATAAGAACTTGAACTCATTGGACCACCAAAGCATGAAAGATAATAATCAAGTCAGTTATAAGAAATTGAGGAAAGGGATGTGTTTGGAGAAGCAATTTGTGATTGATTTCAATTTAATGAGCATGGCTCACTGGTACATACTCGAATAAACACAGAGATATACACATACACACATTTATGTATTTGGTTGAATGACCTAAGTCAAAGCGGTCAGAGGAGACAGCAGAATCAGCTCTCAGTCCAAGGCATAAACAACAGTTACTGACGTCACCCAAAATCAACAGGGCCAGGGCCTGAGAAAGACAGCCAGCCAATTTATATAACAATGTGAAAAAAGACGGGCTTAGCGATGAGCGCGACAGCTGTGCTTAATCAAGGGAACTAAGCCAAGAGAGATGTGAAGGGACACAGAAGGACTGAAAGAAGGTGAAGAAAGCTGGCGAGAGCAAGAGAGAGCTTGAGGGAAAAGAGGAAGATGGGATATAAGACTGGAGAAAAGGAACAAAGTATCAACTCTAAACTCGTATCTCAAACACTGAGAGCCAGGAAAGGGATGGAAGATTTAAGAAGAGAAGAGTTGTTATAGTGACAAAACACCCCAAAATGGAACCTCAAAGCTTTGATGCTTCTCTTTTTGCATCACCACCACACTGCAAAGAGGGGTACATTTCACCAGAACCAAAACAGGGAAAGTAGGTTGTTGTTGTTACCCTTTACCAATCTACTATACTTTAAAAAACAAGTACACAGCATACGGTACTTTACTTTCCTTACCTCTTACCCATCAATTCTATAAATGCTACAGGATGAGAACCCTATGGGTGTGTTTAAAAGTTTTTCAAAGATCAGTACTTTGATATTATTTAAAGAGCCCCCACACCAGACTAAAGTAACTTTCCTTGGTTCAGTCCTTCCTGTCCTCTAGGCCCTGGCCATTCATCAGCAGACATCACATGACAGACCCAAGCCATTCATCCCGAGCCTCACAGTCTCCTCTGCCCAACAGGATTTGTGATTCAATTTGACTGAGTGATGCCCTGGGCGGCCCAGGCCCCAGGGCTGGAACTGAGGCTGCTAGGGTTTGTGGGAAAGTAGGGTTCAGGGAGCAGGGACACACAGGAGACAAATAGTGTGACAGGAGCGCCACTGACCCTGCATCACAGATTGAGGAAGCGATTTAGTCACACACTGTAGATGTGCGTAACAGGTTCACTAGAGGACACCAGCATAGCAGACATAAACACAGACATATAGATGCATGAGATGAAAATTGATTTTGAAAACGCCACAGTGTGACATGTATACTGTACACTGAATAAATGAAGAGCTAGCTAAAGACTTAATGTGTTGTTCAGTGGAAGGAATAATAAGAGTATAAGTAATGATACTGAGGTGAAATAAAAACAAAGAAAGATGCATGAACTTATAATGACAGGATGAAACAGAGAGTGGGTGAAAGTTAGTATTGCTTTCTAAGCCTGACGCATCATCTCTGTCTCCACTTTATCTCAGCAGGAGAGCAGTGAGAGTATGAAAGATTTAAAGAGAGGCTTTTAGTTTAAACCAGAGCCCACTCAGACACAAAATAGCGAAAAGACGTACTAGGACTATCTCTGACAAAAATTAGTCTTACAATCAATCACCAATAAAATCACATGATAAAAACCTGTAACATGCAAACACACAGACAGTTGCACATGCTAGCGAGCACCTAGCATCCCTCAGGCCCAAAAACAATCCTTCTAATATGACGCTGTTTATTCAGGGACTCCAGTTTAAATGCAGTCCTGCAACATGCTGCACTTACTGTACCACCCTGTACATGTGCAGTTCAGACACATTTCAAAGGTAAGGGGTAAAGACATGCACTGCCACATGAAAATATATGAATACCATGCTGCAGATATGCTGTCACTCTGTTTCTGCAGACAACATTTGGCCAGTAAGTTGCGGAGTCAGTTGAGGTGGAGAACGTTCACCATAAAAGCTTTCATCTATCCTCACCGGCTACTGTCAAACTGACCTTGAATGAGGCACTTAGCGCCCAACTATTTAAATGAATTTAATTATAATTATAGCTTTCACTGATGGCTGCTGGCATAGCGCTCAGCAGCTCCAAGTATATTTGTCCACTATGTACAATATGCACAACATGTAATCCTGCACAAGCCAACTGGTTGTTGCAGTAAATAACATGTTCTAAGTCACATTGTCTGGTGGAATAACCGCTGAATAAACAAATAAAACACTGTGTAAGACACGTTGCACGCTTATCAAAATATGCAAGCAGAAACAGAGTTGTGCATTACAGTGACACAGCAAGACACTCAAACAGTTGAACAACACTTTTACATAGGATGTATTTAAATACACATACACACTCAAAACACAAATACTAAACAGAAACACATTATACGCATTAGAAACACACAAGAAAGCCAGCCATGCGCTAAGCTTGGGTTGACAGAGTTCATTTGGAAGATGTAAAATATTTATGAGAGAAGACTCTGCAGGGGAGGAAGAAGAGATGAAAATAGTGAGGGAGCAATGCAGGGATAGCAAATAACAAGACGAGTGAAACGATGACGAGTGAGCCCAACTGAAATGCCCTCTGTTTCGGATGAGCGGAAGAAATGCAAGCTAAATAAGTCATTGTCATTTCAAGTTCATTAGCTCGCTGCTTGCCATCGCCTCCTGGGAGGAAGGAGAGAAGGGAGGGGGGTGTATAAAGGTATATTTGTACAGTAGCTGGAATATAAGCTCATACTGAAGATTGTTTTATTTTTGGAGTTTTAAGCTTGTACTTGTAATTCTCAGCGACTACACCTTTTTATGGAAAATCCTTCATGTAGCCTTTCCAGTTCCATAAACACGGCCATGTGAAATTAACATGGAGCAAACACAGTCAGTTTTGTACAAACAAAAGCTTATATGTTGAAACAGAACAATTTCCCTCCTATTATTTGACTCTTATTTTGCACTATTCATCCAGCTCAGGGAGACAGATGTACAGAATGAGTACCAGGGGTCAGGTGTATGTGAAGGATATAATGCTGTAGGATGTTTAGAGGTGATATCTATATATGCTTTCTCTGAAAAAGGGGTACACATTAAAAAACAGACTAGAATTAGTGAAAAGGGAGCTGCTAAAATGAGTAGAGACAAATAGAAAGAGGGAAACAGAGAGAGAGAGTAAGGAAAAAGGGGGAAAAAATAAGGATTTAGGCAATAAAAAGCTAATCCTGTACCAGCAAACAGGATGACAATTGACAGTAATTACATATTGGCCCCTGTAATTATGAGCTTTTTTTATGCGCCCCTCTTCTCATAAGGCCTTAGTAATCCCCCAGTCATTCTGTTCCTCCATCCTCAATCATTCTACCTCTAGATCTAAATAGCCGAGCATGGTCAAGCCAAATAAGCAAACCACCATGAACTACACGGGGCTTTCCTTAGCCACAAATAACGCTTGAGAAATGATGTCACATAAAACCAGATCTGACTATCTAATTACAGAAAAATGTGCTTAGAAAGCACAAAATCCAACAGGAGACGAGCGTTGGAGTGGACTCAGAGAGAAAGGAAGAAAGCTGCTTCGCCACAAACAGGGAGAGGAAGATATAAAGAGGCTGCAGTGCACAGCTAGAACAACTCATTCGGGGTATTCTGGTTTCTAGAAGAACTAATGTTATGGGGAAACAAGGGTCTCTGTAGTTTAAGCCAATTATACAGTGGAGATCCCAAAAATGTAACGGACGGAGA
Source organism: Morone saxatilis (assembly GCF_004916995.1). NCBI lineage: Eukaryota > Metazoa > Chordata > Actinopteri > Moronidae > Morone > Morone saxatilis. Next base: position 13,275,710 of record NW_023339796.1, on the reverse strand, counting down.
GGGAGACATGCAGTAGGATCACAGAGCACTGAAGCCTGGAAAAAGTGTGCCTGCTATGCCTCCAGGAAGCCAATAAAACAACACACAGATTTCACTGTAATTACATTCAAACTATAAGAGCAAAGGAAGTCGGGGGGGGGGGATAGATTCCCACAAGACAGAGGAGTCCTGAGGGGCCATCATGTGAAGCCCCATAAAGAGCGAAGATTTTCTTAGCTTTTTGAATTGTATTATGAAAACATGACTTTCACGCTATAAAATGTGCAGTACAATTAGATCACAAAAATTTCATAAAGGAGTCATAAAAATCACAGACAAGTACCAGAAACAAACTAGCAATGTTTTTAGGAGAGCATCTGTGAGCATGCAGTAAATTTCACATGAAAAATAAATGAATTCACAACTTCCTCTGCAGAAGCAGATAGTGGAAGTGATAGAGATAAAGCCTCAAAGGCAGAAACGACTTAGGGAGAGAGAAAGAGAGGACAAAATAATTACGATAATGGAAACTAGTGTGAAGCAGTTTATCTTGATGAGAGAAAACCTTCAGGAAATTATGAACACCAAGAAACAATAACGCAAAAATAACACTATTGTGTGGAGCCACTTGCCTAGAGCAGCTAAAAACAAAATCCCCCAAAATGACCAATTTAAAAAGCCAGAAAGGGAACTGTCAGAGAGAGGGAGATCCGATAGAGATGCAGAGACAGTGGCAACTGTTCTGCGTCCCTAGTATGGAAACGTGCTTCTAGCTTAGAAGAGATTGTGGAGAATGATGTTTACACCTCAGGGGAGAGGAGGGGAAAACTCTAGACAAAGAATATACTCACATGTCTTGTAACACCTGGGATACCGATCGCACACACAAATGCAGAAATATACAGTAACAAGAGACTCGATAACTTGCAGTCCGCTACCACTGCACTGTTTTATTCTGCGGATGTGCGCTGCAGTGTTTTTTTAATAACAACCTATGTGTGGAAGAAAGGGCCACTGTTGAACAGAGCAGAACAGAAGTGATTGCTTATCAAAGGGAAGTGTGTAGTTGAGGGGATACGTGTACTGTTGTGCCTGTGTGTCCTATCTTTATTAAATCTGTATTGTGTGTGCCAGGCGTTGGAGCAGAGAGGTGCTGGACACATTTCAGGCATTCAACAGTTAGACGACACCTTACTGATTTTATAATCTATTCCTATCTTTTTATATACAGGCCCAATCTCTCATCTCCTCAATTCCTATTTCCTCTTTTTTATATGTGAGAGATAGGAGCCTGAAGGCTGTCTCCATCAGAGAATATCCATTTATTTTGGCAATTATATTGGGTACTGAGAATTGGATCAGAACTCGGGAGAAGCGCTCGAAAGTGTGGCTGGGCGTCGCTGCACAAAAGTAATTTCAAACAACGGAGGACATGACAAAGTGTTTCCTAGTCATAATGGTCCATAATCAGCTGACCTTAGCGTGTTAAGTGAAAACAAAGTAAAGAAGTGTAAAATATATGAAATATGAAATATTTGTTGATTCTGTGGAGTAAGTGTACTACTACTGCTTTCTGATTATAAATCAAATATCTTGGGTTCTTGTGATGGGTATTTTTTCATGGACACTGGACTTTATATGTTTTTGACATATTAACCAATCATTTTCTCTATTAATCGTAAGATCTTTAAAATTTCAGAAAATAGTCAAAAATGCCCATTACAATTTTCTAATCTCCTTGGTGACGTCTTCAAATGTCTTGCTTTGTCTGACCAGCAGTCTAGAACGTAATCAGTGTCTGGTCACACTTGATGAAGAAAAGTTACTGTGCAAAAAGACTTTAGTTTGTTTGACCTGTTGGGGGGGCGGCAGTTTTGTTCCTAATTTATGTCAAAGAACACAACCTACCATTGCAAGAACATTTACATTGTACAATGCCTGAAAATCAATTTTAAAAAAAGATTTTTGAAAACAAAGAGAGGCTGGAACGAGGGGTATTTTTGCTTGAAAAATGACTGAAACTATTAACTCATTATCAAAATAACTAAGTCGGTTGACTAATCGCTCAATCTACTGAAAATATAGTGGACAGAGTCATCGATAATAAAATGAATCATGAGTTGAACTACACAAAACTATTAACATTCACCTTGTGCAAATATAAGTAGATAGCTTTGAATATGTTTTTCTTTATTTTACCTTCAATAAAATGTTTTGATGTATTACAAAATACCACATTATTTATGAGAATGGCAGCCTTAAAATCTGCTAAACATTACCCAAATTTTCCAAAGGGTTAAACAAAGAACCTGCAATAATCGGAATCAGAATCAATAAAATCTAAAGAATATCCACCCCCACATATGTGTATTTGCCCGTCCCTGTGGGCCTGTTGCCATAGTGCCATAGCTAGAGGATTTCCCCTGTGGGATGTGTCTTGACCAAAGTCTCCCAACAAATATTCCGGTCCACAGCTGCAGTGTATGAGTGCGCTTGTGTAGGGCGTCACCCTGTAAAATTAATACTGCGTGCCCTCACTTAATATGGTAGTGGGCGTCCTGGTTTGGGTCTGTACCATCTGTCAAGCAGCGAGAGGGCAAGAGGAGAAGAAGCTGGAGCAGAAGCTGGAGCAGAAGCGAACCACGCTGAGAGCTAAAGCCAGTTCCTTGTCACTTCAAATACCCACCTAGTCTACAAAAAGCACTGCTGGAGGGGACATGAACCACAGCAGCTTGGAGTGGTACACATACACATTTACATAACTGACGAAAGGGCAAAACAAAAAAGCCAGCATTCACGCGCACACACACACACACACTGGCAGCAAATGGAAAGGAAGCAGTTTAATACCAGTCTCACAAAGGCTTTAGAGGTTATCACACATCTGTGGCACACACACAAATGGATACTCTCTCATTTGCTTATGGACACACATCTGGGCCCAACCTCCCGCACACACACACACAACGAAAGACAGTGAAGGGGCTTGCTGTGACAAGGGAATAATTCTCCTTTTGACACAGCCAATTTCTCTGAAGACAAAAGAGGAGTCACACACCAACACGCTGCATCCCTCAGAGGAACAACACACATGCCCCCACACTACACACACACACACACACGCCTGTTGTAATGTTGTAATGACACTGCAACCCCCTGTGGTGACAAAAAAAGACTGGCCTATGCTGTCATCTGTGTGTGTGTGTGTGCTTGCCAAGGGAAGGCTGTATGTGTGAACTCCTACTCTCACATTAGACAAGTGACAGAGAACAAAAGACACAAGGAGCACAAGAGGAGAGAAAAGAGAGGGGTGGCACCAGCTGAAGTGCAGGCTGGTCAGTGAAGAGGCAGCTGATACTTGTCAAGGTAGTGTGTTATATACAAAAAATCAATCACCAGTCTCTCTTGGACCTCAATTTCCCATACCTTTTTACACTGTGGCAAATGGTTGTAATTTTCCAAAATCAGTCATGGGAAATAGAAAGTAAAATGGTGACATGTACGTCCATCTGTCCAAAAATGAGTCAATGTATTTTACTATTGTGCTTTTTAAAGAAAATAAGAAAAAAACAATTGTACATTTTTTATCAGACTTTAAATCATTTTCTGCCAAAAAATGAGTCATTTTAAGATAACTACTTCACGGTGTTACTCGAAAAACAGGTACACTGTGTGCATGCTGTGAAAAGGTTCCCACACTATGCAGAGTTCAGAGCAACTAAACATGTTTGGACAGACTGTTCTCCAGATTTCCGTGTTTAACAGGCCTGAAACGATTGCATAAGGAAATGCAGCGCAGAGCAAGCTTTTTTGAAAAGGAGCTATTTTAATTTAACCCTTTTGACTCCATCATTTCTCTTCTTCTCCTCTTTTCTTGTGTTGTTTTTTCCTACATTTAGCCTGTCACAGGGCGGAGCAGGGAATAGCAAAACCAAGCAGACCAGGGCAGCCCAAGTCTCAGTCAGCAGTCCATGGGCCCCCTCTCTCTCTCTCTCTCTCTCTCTCTCTGGTGAACATCAAACACACTGTGGTCTGTTTCATGCTCCCTGCAGCCCATTATGGCTTAATGCTTCAAGAGGCTTCTTACTGACTTCAGCATTTTAACAACTCCAGCATATTCAGTTGGTAGGCAAACACACATACACAGAAACACACGCGCTCGCAAACACACACAGATATACACAAACAGGCGCAGACAGGAGCCCAGATGCAGGGATTCACACACTTTAAACTGCAGCAGAGTTATGAGCCTGCACACTGTGATACAGAAACAACTGTTGCTTTTGCTTTAATCTGTCTAGAACGGAAGACCAACAGATGCACGGGGCTTTAGGCTGACATTAACCTTCAAATAAGCCTCGGCCCTCTTATCTCCGAGACAGTTAATGAGTTCCATTCACAAGGCAGCAATATGTAATTCAGTGCGATCAATTAGTTAACCACTATATGGAGAATAAGAACAGCATATCAATGGGGATATTAATGGGATGGCGATAAGGCTACTGTCCAGAATGGCCACAATGACAAACACTGCAATCTCATCTCAACACACAGTATTTATTGTTTATGGTACTATTTAGGTTTGGTCCGTCCCAATTATCCATGCAGCTATGAATGAAAATGTAAAATATAGGAGGGTGCATTGGTCTGTTTTTTTTTCTTATTAGATGTGGTTGTGTTTTTTTTAACTTATTTTTCTCTGCACTGTGAGGGGAAGTATCTCTTTAAACTAAACTAATGAAGCGACAGAAACGACAGCATTTGTTTCTTTCTTTTTGCTCCCTTTTAACCTTGTGTTGGTATGTGGTGTACTGTACAATGTTATGGCATTCAATTCAGAATTGGAAGTGGTACGAAAACATTATGGTGTCTAACTTAGTAAGATTGCAGTCGCAACTATTACATTAAAAGGGGGTCCTGGCGCGTAGGGATTTTAAGATGCTGACCATGTAATTGCAATGTCTCAGGTCCGGGGACTTTTTTTTACATGTCCTCCACCCTCTCTCTCCCCTTGACCAGGGCAGACGGCTGCTCACCTAGAACTGGGGTCTGCTTGAGGTTTTCCTTGCTGCTGTCGCCAAGTGCTTGCTCATGGTGGGAATTATATAAGGAGTACAGTCTAGAGCTGCTCTATTAAAATAGAAATATATTCCTGTCCATCTCCACTGTATCTTATTTAATAATGGCATGAAATGCCCCCAAAAGTACTTGTTGTTGGTTTTGCAGCCACTGCTGATCAGCTCTGTTTTATACTGGCAGTGGACTCAATTTAACCTCTGGCTTGAAAATAGTACAGGGGGCAGCAAACACAATAGCAGCCATTACCTTATCATTACCCTTAGTCAAAGAGGTGAGGGACTTGCCTAGAGAGATTTTCTTTTTAGCTACAACTCCACAACTATGACGTATTTCAAGACTTATATACAAAATCACATCACAAGAGTCAAGCTGCTGAGTTCAAAACATTCCCATAGTTTTTGCTGTGGGCTACCATGCTGATCAGCCCATATTTCCAGCCACAAGTCAGTCTTTAGTCAACAACAGTTCCTAGCAGGCCTGGTGAGCAGGAATCCCACTGTATCATTAGCCAAACACTGGTTAGAGATGACACTTCAGAGCCCTGAGCGACTCACAGTCAGCCTGTAGCAACCAGCAATCAAGAACAACACAAATACAGCACGGAAAAGCCGATGCCATACCAAAATGTTGCTAGCCTTCCTGCAGATGTCTGATGCAGCTTGTCTCTTTGTATAGGCTTATATGACATTCAGCATCTAACACTCATAGGCTGCCAGCTGCTTTCAAAGAGTGTCTGGCGCCTCTCTCTTTAAGAGCCGATGAGAGAGAGAAACAGAGAGATGAAGAATGTTATCCCCTGAAAGACAAAAAGATAAGTCATCAGGACTGTAATGATGGGGTGGGATAGGGAGGGGGCAGTGGAGGGAGGAGACGGATGAGCCTCATAAAAATCAATCATCCATTTTTGGTAAACACCTACGAAAAAGCTGTTACCAAAACTGATTACACTCGACGGAGTTAAACTAGCATCATCATTTAGGAGCATCAATCAGTTTACTTGATTACATGCGAAGCGTTTCTTTTTCATTTCTGCTCAACTGATAATGTTACCACGGTCCAGTAAACACCGCTTCAACGCAATGATAACAAACAACTCACCCCTAACTCAAAAGCTTTCTTCTAGCGTGGCTTTTTCTCCAGGGCAAATTACTTAAGAACAGGGTACTATCCAAGTTGTTATATGAGGCGTATCGATGTGAAAGCAATATCTAGGAATCTTCTTTCACCGCTGACTGAGCATAATCAAACAGTGACTGTGATATGGGATGGGGGTGTTCAGCTTGTTGGAAATCTCTTACTTTTCTACCTCACACATTGAGAAAAGTATGTAATTTAAATGTAAAGAACAGAGGTATAAAAGTAAAAAAGTAAATTGGGATTTAATGTAAAATGAAATCACATTAGCTCAGATGCACACTTACTTTCTTACTTTCACTTGTAGACCTTGTTGAGACTTTATTTGCATAATAAGTATATTCGCTAAGGAATTTTATCTCAGGCATTGTGCAGAAGCGTTGAAGAGGATTTAAAAGTGCTGGGACTGGACATCATTTTTCAAGCCGGGATGGAGCCGTCTCTCGTCGTCCTCCCTGACTGAACCGGGGGTGATGTACTCAGCATGTGACCTTGAGTCAGGTCCAGCCAATACATTAGGTTGATCAAGCCCTGGTGTCACAGAAGAAAATATCCTTCTGCAAATGTCAGGGATCATCCACAACATTCAGGTGGCTCATAATTTGGAGGCATAAATTAAAGCTTTCACATTTTACTAAGGTGTTTAATATGCCAGGCTGGAGCGGATGAGCGGTTATTTATGCTTGAGAGCCAAGAGAGATGGGGACACAGGGAGAAATATTGTCAAAGCCAAATCTCTCCTTTCCTCTGTCTCTCTTTTTCCCTCTCAGTTCTCTATCTCTATCTCTTTCCAGCCCAGCTCAGTGTCTGTCCCGCTCCCTTACTTTCTCTCTTACCGAGAATGCATTGACCCCAGACTTAAGTAAGCTCCACATCATTGATTGAAACAAGAGGAATAGGTGGTGTCATGACAAGACAGATTTGCTCCTTAACGCATTATGGATTGCAGACATTTGGAAGAAAAGGGGATTTCTAAGGGACCAGGGCTGGCGTTAATTCTATCAAATGATTTATTCAGTATGGTCAATCAATTAAATTAGAAGTGTCCAGTTACTACTTCGCCCTCACTACCTTATGATGTATGGCGTGATGACATGAGCTAACAGTTTCATTACATTACTGCCCCACCCTCAAATCTTATAATCTCTCCTATCCTATCAGTGCAATCACTAGGAAGGATCTACTGTATATCTTTGCCTCACATATCATGTTCCTTGTAGACGAGCTGTTAATGTTCCATTTGTGCATCTTAGTGGCAGGTCTAGATAGTGAGAAACCTGAGTGAAATCACCTAAAACCTGTAGGTTGAAAAACAAACAAAAAAAAGCACATTTACTCTTTCTGTCAAGACACAATGCTCTTTCTGCAGCCTTGCCGTGCTATACGGGAGCTCATATGCTATCAGAAAATAGAGCAGTTTTACTTTAGGATCAACCTGAGTGTGTGACCTTTATGTGAATACTGCAGAAAGTCGCCCCTGTATGTCTTCAGTGCTATTCAGTCTTTACTAATGGACAAACATTGCTGCCTTCACAGGGGAGAAGAGTTTATCTACTGTCACAGTAGTGCAACACTCTGTGGAAAATGAATTGGACAACAAGGTGACTGACGCAGAGTCTGGGGCTTTTTCAGACAAGGATGTTATCAGATTGTAGCAGTGTTACAGAAAGAGTCATTGTAACAAAATGCGGATGTCCACACTTATTTCTTGTAGCTAAAAAGCTTTAAATGACTTCAAATATTAGTGTCGTACTTTCGACTCTTCCCTTTTATTAAGTAGTTCTTCACATTCAGTTCTGGGACAATTAAATAAAAAAGTAGGTGAAAATTTTGTTATATGTCCTTTGAAAATAGGAAAGTGGTTGTGTAAGCATGCACGGTCACAGTCTCTTGTCTTGTCAATGCACACAATATACTGTAACTGTAGAACCTAAAATTGCAGTAAACTCTTTGTGTGTGTGTGTGTGTGAAAGCATTGCACCGAATTCCAGGGAAGGCACACGTGTAATCATCTGAATTGCACAGGGGCTTGTGACTGTCTGACATCAGACCATGGATGACACAGTGAGCAACATCATATTTGTGTGGTTACAGCACATGGTTAAGTGACTTGGCTGGCAGTTTATGAGGAAGAATTCCCCGCACAAAGACCCAATAGCTTAAAGAAAAAGAAAGACTGGGGACTGTTTTCAATAGTAGCAGCTTAGTTCAGAAAGATAGGGAAACTGAGAAATGAGAAAAGAAAGAAAGATGCTGATCCTGCATCTGTGTTTCCAAAATTCTCAAGTGTGAGAGAATTTGAAGGGACTTTCTCATATTTTTGATCAGAGATCAAACAGCCAGATAGTCTGTGACATGTCTGTACTGTCCTAATATCTTTTCAAAGCAGTGTTTCATCTTGAAAGATAGCCCTGAGGTAGAGCTCCTCTGCTTTACCATGTGACATGAAATGAGTGTGACTACAGGTTTAAAAGGTATAAAGATAGAAACTGGGTTTGCTCACTCTCACACCAAAACAAACTGCACAAATACTTCATGTTAAGCTTGTGGTTCACACTGTGAAATGAAATCAAGTTACAGTTAAGTTACAGTGCCCTGCAGTGATTTGTGCAAACTGTGAACCAGCTGCACACAAACCAACAATCTGAATCAGAATTCAGGATCATTTCCACAGGTCAGACACCACACACACCAACACATACTGTAGATACAATAAATAGTGCTGCTGCAGGTGCGACTCTGGCCCGAAAATAGACCAACATTCCTAGGGGGACTTGCAGAGGGATTATGGTTCTCGGTGGTAAAGAGTTTATAGCAACTGTCTGGTGTTCCACATTGTGTTATTGTTGTATTATAATTTAAATAATTAATTTGTATTTGGTCAGATGATCCTGAAAGTGTGTTTGGGTTACAGGTAAAGAGGTAAAGATCAGATTTGATCCAGAGGAACAGTGCGCGCATGACCGCAGCAGACTTTTGGTCAGGCTGTATTTCAAAGGAGCTTACCTGATATTTCAGACTGGGGGACACCATCCAGAGAGAATCCTTTCCCGCTATAAAACTGCCTGATATCCGAACAACTCCGGGCTTTGCTTGTCCCTTTGTCCCCATAGGCTGGTGCCGTTAGAGAGCACACTGCCAGAGCCGCTATGATGAAGGAATCCATCCCAGCCGACTGCTGTATGTGTGGACTTTAAGTCAAGTGCAAATCCGACTGTGCTGAGTCCTAAACAGGAGACTCCCAGTAAGTGGCCGCGTGTCAGACAGAGCTACTGAGTGCTGCTGTGCGTAAAATATCCTCCACCTTCCTTTATCTCCTCCTGCCTTTTTAGTGCGTTTTCTGAGTGTGTGGCTGCTCTCAGCGCACTGCTGCACGGCACAGGAGCGACTCTTCACAGCGCAGAGGTTCCCACTCCTAACGCGGGGCCGATGTGGACAGGACAGGAGCTTTATTATTTCTCTCCAAAATAACTGTGCCCTTCTCACGCTGTGCCAAAAATGAGCGCAGATCTCTTGTCTCATATATATCCACTGACTGTTGGAGGGGTTTGGTTCACCTAGAGAGGGAGAAGCAAGAGATGAAAGAATTAGGTTACGCGTTTACAGCTAAAATAAATAGAAGTCGTGTCAGAAAATAGCAGTGCGCTGCGCTGACGCTGAGCAACCAGGCTCTGTCGCCCGCATGCCTACCGGCTATGACGGCCCCGAGGGGGATCTGAGGAGAGAGGTGCGCACAGGCAGCTACCGCAGCTCGTTTTCAGCTCAGGGTTTTCTGAACGATGCTGTGCCAGCGCTGCCACTCTGTGGAATGAGGAGGAGGAGGCGGGGAGGGGGGGGGAGACTGGGAGAGACGGACGGAGAGAGAGAGAGAGTAAATTAAATGTGTGCGAGTGACATACAAAGAGAAAAATGTGAAGAAGAAAGTGCTCCTGTGAACTAGGAGGATAAAGCCGCTTACCCAGATGTCACATTTGCCGGGGAAGAACCTCTCGGGGATGCGAGCGGCGTACAGACAGGCGCCGGTGATGTAGAGCGTCGCCATGAGCAGCAGCCAGCCCATCTGACCCATGGTGGTGGCTTTGATCAGACCCTCGCTGATGACAAAGTGAAGGGTGGGAACCACGCCGCTCAGACCCAGACCCACAAACACTCCTACACACAGAGAGAGAGAGTTGGGGGGGGGGCAGATTGAGAATACTGAAACCTGAAAATAATGCGTTATTTTTGCAAGCGAGCTATTGATGACATTATTAAAAGTTGCCCATTTACCCAGTCCATACAGCATGATGTTTATTTTGTTTAGAGAAAGTTTTAGAGCGTGGATGTCTTGTGATTGACAAGTCAAACTCTTAAAACGGTCAAACCAGGCAGTGCTGATCGAATGTGAATCAGTATTCTGTATATCTTTAACCAGTAATCAGAAACATACTTTATTGTTTATCTGTAATCCAAAAAACAGAAACTACTGATTAGAGGAGCTTTAAAGAACAAAATAAAGGTGCGTCACTATCTCACTCTACCTGCTCTCACTCCTCTGTACTGCGGCGTGGCGAAGAAGTCACACTGGGAGACGGTGATGGCGGACAATCCCAGTATGCACACCACTATCAGGTAGATGAAGCGGGGCTGAGGGGAGCAGTAGAAGGAGTAGTACAACCAGGGGACGAACGAGCCCATGATCAGGAAGGCGATCCCGCTGTAGTCCAACCTGGGAAACACAGAGTGGATGATTATTTCAGGATTATTTCTTTTCTTTCGCTTTAAAAAAGGACATTTCTCTCACTAAATCGGTGAGTTTACAGCACATCGCGTCTTACTTGGAGAAGACTCTGGAGACGCCCTCAGAGTGGCAGTAGACTGTGTGGAAGAGCCATGAGAAGGAGAGGCAGAGGATGGCTCCAAGGAAAAACATTCCGATCACCACCTTCTCCTGGACCGGAGCCACGAACGACATGTTGGGCCTGAACATGTACATCAGTCCCAGAAAGAGGAAAAACAAACAGCCTGCGGAGAGAGAGAGAGTGGACGGAGATACGAGGGGACAGAGTGAGAATTAAATGTTAATCAAGCCCGCCCACACACGCTGCTGCCCCCCCACCCACAGAGTTAATCCAGAATAAATATGCCCCCACGTATTCGGCTGTAGCTGTAGCATCACCTCGGTTTAACGTCGTTTCAAACGGCGAGAACTCACCAAGACGAGATAAATAGCATCAACAGTGTCAATCAATAGTTCTCACTGCTACTGCAACCTCTCAGGCGCAGTACCGCCGTTTAACCACAAGGTGGGAGCAGAAACTCACACAGCCGAGACACTTAACTGGCTGTTCATCAGTTACAGAAGGACATAATGATACTTTAAACACAAATCCAAACTAATTCTAAGGTGCTCAACCAAAAGTAATTCCCTAAAGTTTGATGGATTTGAGGACTACTTTTGTGTTCTTACACGAACATGCAGCTCGGCTCTTGACGTGGAACTGCTTATAAAAGCTAATGAGCCTGGTTGTGCTGGTTGCCAGTGTCACAGTTTTACATCAGATGTTTGAGTTTACAGAAATAGAAACAAAAAATAAAGTCCTGCTAACTTCTTTCATTATTTGTTAAGTGTCAGTTTCTCTTCCTAGATATTCCCAGTCCTCTAATATGATCTGTTGTTTACGTTTATAAACCAGCTTTCAACATTTTTCTGGAGTGAGGTTAGAGACGTTGTTAAACTTCAGGTTTGTTTGAGTGGGTTAAGGTTAGGAGTGCACTGTTGTTTGGTTTATAAGAGCGTCAGTGACAGGGTTCCCACGCTTTTACATACATCATTTTCCATGCTAAAAAGATCGCTGCAAGTTTGTTTCACTTTGTGTCGCGTGTGAACCGCTCTTGACTGACACAGCAGAACAAATTAAAAAGGTGTTTTTTTGTTCTGCTTTGCGTCTGGTAAACGTGCTTTCAAGTGTCACACCACACAGGTTATCCTACCAACGTTTGAGTTTCAAACATAATACACACCCAGGGTTAGGTAAACTGAGTGAGGGGCTAAAATACAATCACATTTATAATTAACAGATTATTTCCAGGATTTTTGGTCATTTAAATCAACTTCCAGGTGTTTCCATGACTGGAAAACTACTCTCTAAATTTCCAGGTTT